>NC_141340.1:15340000-15812500 GCF_037954235.1 Aulostomus chinensis
ACATGGCAATGATCAAAGGTAAAACAGTCCAAAATAAAAGACAGTTATTGTGTAAATCACTCCTGCCTCAGCGAGTTTCTGAGTGCGTTTGACACCATTTCAAAGGGTTGATGGATTAACAGTATTTATCATTTTTCATTGTTGGCACGATTTTATCAGCTGGCTGACTTTATGCATGCAGGGAAGCCAGCGTGTTAGCAAGGTGTCCCTCCATACATGACAAGCCCACAACATTTCTTGAATGTTAAGCAATAAAAAACAACAATAAAAAAAACAACAACAACAACCCAAAAGCCTGTTATCCTCTCAGTCTGCCATGAACTAAACAACAGGTTTTTCAAATTCAGGGAACAAATATAAAGAGCATGCTGGGAGCACTTGAGTCAATGCATTTTTTGTAGTTATTTTGTCAGCGGGCATTTATTTAATTCATTCTACAATTTGATTGACATTTTTATTTCTTTAAAAACAATTCAGCTTGTTATAGTGTTTTGAACGCAGTTTATTTGTTTTTCTAATTATTAGTTTTGCCCTTTTCCTTTGTTTAAAAATTGTCGAGTGTATGTTCTTCTGAAGTCAGCCTTGTGTCTGGGTTTGGGTTGCTGTAAATTCAACAGGCATCTTTATTCGCCCTGAAGCAAACACATCAGTTGACCCTCAGTCTTTAGTCCTCAGAGGTTAACAATTCCCCTTCACATCCGTCCTCAACTTCATGATGTTTTCCACTGAGGTTAAGTGGTTAGGAAAACATGAGTCTTCAGTCAACTACCCACCGGTCCCTGCAGTTAGTTGGCTATCCTGGTGTGCTGATGTCCCCTGGTGCTGCGGAGGACACATGGCCCAGTGGAGCTGGCGTCGGAACTCCTGGCGGTCGTCTATGTGGATGTAGTCGAACACATTCTGGTGCATGACATCAGTCTGTGGAGAAAATGAGTTTGAAGTTTAGCGTAGTTTACCATTAAAAAAAAGACAGTTCTATCTACTGTAGATGCATTTTGTCATCTTGTCCTGAGAGCCTTGAAGACACATGAGATTGTGTGTTCACAGCACCATCCCCAGTGCTGTCATTGCAGCTGGTAGTTGGGTGGGGTGGGGTGGGGGGGCATTCCTATCGTTGCTACTCAGATACACACACACACAGTCTGCCCCAGGATTCCCAGGAAGTGTGCTAACTCATCCCATTGCACGCACGCACGCACACACACACACACACACACACACACATACACAGACACACGCACGCACGCACGCACACACACACACACACACACACACACACGCACATACACACACACACACAAAGTCAGAGGAAGTCAGAGGAGCACGCGCTAGGCCGGTACAGTAAGAGTGTGAGGGCAGCTGCAGGGCCAGTGAGGGCAGCTGTGTTTGTCAAACATCGCGTGACACCAGCTCCCGAACAGCAGTCCAGCCCAGCTTACCCTCCCCATCCACAAACACACAGAGAATGAGCCGGGTTCCAGCCCGCTCTCGTCATGCCTCTCTCTCTTTTCCAGCAATTGCTTTGCTTTCTGTCATTCCCTGACAGATTCCTCACTGAAATGTTCAACCTTCTCCTCTTCCCGCTCTCCCTCCTCCCTGCACTCTCTCCAGAATTTCCACACTGGTGGCACGCGAGGGCTTTTGATCGCTTGCCTCTGAAAACACAATCTGTTCCCACCGTCTTCGGCAAGCACTTCGTCCTGTGGTTTGGTTCCCTACCGGCAGTCAGGCAGACAGACGGATCGAGTGACTATTGTTTATGTTTCTCGTAAAAAACAGAGAGGGGAAAAGAGGAGGAAAGAAATGGAGAAATGGAGAATAAGGGATATTTTTGCTGACCTTCAAAGGCTAACTGTCCCAGTAACAAAACGGGATCAAAGGCCAGCGGAGGTTTTCTGCTCTTCTCCAGGCCTTTCTTGTGGTGCTGCTTCGTAGTTCTTTTTTCTTCTGTGGTATATTAGGGATAAGTGTCCCTCTGACAACAATTGTGGGCTCGGGATTACGTGACATGTTGTCGTGGCCTTAAACGCAAAGTATGTGACTTAAAAACAACCAATAGGTCCGTTGCAAGAATTGAACATGTGGGAAAAGCAGCGGGGATGTTTTGCGGACTCTCTGAAACACAACACAATGATCTGTGAGCACCCAAAGAAAGATTTTTTTGTATCTGCTGGAATGAAAGACTTTTCACTTTGGCTGCTCATAAAGGAGAACGTGTCCTTCCAGTCACCTGTATTTTGGCTGGCTAACAGATAAACGCATTCGAATTGTCAGGTGATTTTTCTGCTGCTGCTGATCATACTAACTTCTTTGATTTGCATGCTGGGATGCTTTGGCCCCCAGCTCAGCACGTATGCCATGAGTACCTTGTCTCTTTCTCTTAAGATGCTTTTTAAAAAAATTATTCATTTATTTTCGTTCTTGTCGAAATTATTGATTTGGATTTATCAGGTTTTATCACAGCCATGCAAATCCAAACAAAAACACCTGTTGTTTGTGATGAAATCAGCACATGCATTACATTTTTTTGTCATGAAAATCTTTTCAATACGATACCACACAGCATTAAAATATGGTCCTCATTTGAATGAAATAATCGCATTTCTTTTTTAAATGGAGAATATTATTGCAAACGGTTGATGGAGCTTCCCGCCCAAAGGCAGCTGGGATGGATGGGTTGATAGAGCTGCAAACAAAAATGTGTAAACACATATCTTATGCACCTTGGAGTTTTAGTTTTGTACATCGGAACCACCCCCCCCAACACAATCACACACACACACACACACACACACACACACACACACACACACACACACACACACACACACACACACACACACACACACACACACACACACACACACACACACACACACACACACTAAAGCAATATCTTTTAGACCGCTTTGGTTTCATGTCAATTTCATGGTGCTGGGTTATTGCCCCAGTCCGCTTGTAAGCCCAGTGGAACCACTGTTGCAGAAGAGTCAATGCGTGTGTGTGTGTGTGTGTGTGTGTGTGTGTGTGTGTGTGTGTGTGTGTGTGTGTGAACTGTGTGTGTGTTTGTGTGTCAATTGTGTGTGTAGGCATGAGGGCAAAGGAGGGATTTTAACAGTGAAAAGCACTTTATTCATGGTTTTGAAGGAGCGGGATGATTTCAGCATCTCAGGACAGCCAAGGCTGTGTTGATATCATCCATAATTAATGACTGGCTGGGTATAGCCAGCAGAGAGGAAGGAAACTAAACCATTGGTAACTTATCAGCATATACACACTCAAGACACCCACAGTGTATCTGAGGGTGAAACTGAGGTCTTCACCTCTCTGTGGCCTCATAGCTGGGAGTTAGAGGGTTCATTCTGCCCTCCAGACAGAGTTATCAGAGAGTCTTTATATGCTGGCTGATTAGGCGAGGGATGAAAAGGAAAAAAAGAATAAAAACTGAATGAGGCTGAAAAGTGGGATGGTGAACTGCTGTGGCTGATTCAGGGCAGAGATAAGACCCCGCTCTGACACTTGTTGAGCCTTGAGAAGGGCTATGTCACAGGAAAGCAGGGTGGATTTATTAACTTGCCTGGAAAAAGTATCTAAAGTGTTGTTGAAATCCCAAATGATGAAAATTTCAATAAGGAAAATGCACATTAATGCAAGTGTGAATGCTTTGCGATCAGATCTGATTGATGACATCTGGAGGTTGGCTGCCTCACATTCTGTTCCACTCTATGTTCAATTATGCTGTGTTCCAAGAGAATAATGAGACCGACGGTTCTCATTCACTCTTCTTACTTATACCTACCAACAAAAACAAATGCAGTGGTGTTGCTCATGTTGCTGGATAATCATAGGATTATGCACAAATAATTGCGCATAACTTTTCTCGCGCTGAATGAGAACACATTAAAAAAAAAGAGTCAAAGTTAAAAAAAAAAAAACAGGTGTAAATGCAAAAGGCATGATTTCTGATGACTGCATTCTCAAACATATGGTGTAAGCAGGCTCTTGGATTTCAAGTTCCCTTGATTAAGTAGACTCAAATTAAGTTAAGTAATATTCCTTACCTTCTTAAACTGGGGCTTTAAAATCCTGCCTGGACATTAAATCGGGTTGTGTCACATACTAAAGGAGAATCTTCAAAGATTTAGCATTCCTCTAATCTTAAACACCCTCACACTGCAAGATTTGAAAATAATGGCGTATCACACAGTACAGGATCATTGTGATAATCTCGCCAGAGGGGGCAGAGCACCACCTCGCATCACCCCTCTCACATGATGTACCAAGGAAGGAGGTTTAAATTAAATGGAAACTGATGCGGTGCATCATATTACTGTAGTAACAAAGCCCAAACAGGACAAACAAATCTGAGTGGAAAAAAGGCCAGGTCCACACCGTCACTCACCAGCCCCCTCATACTGCCGGATCATCAGGGCATTTCTGGCCAGCCTTAAGTTGGGGACAACACCCACAATCGTCTGGAGGACAGAATCTGACCCAAAGTATGCCTGATTATTTCCCCCTGCTTTAAGCACAATGGATCTCATTCATGAATTGTTCTTGCGGACAAATTTGCTTTCACATGAAAGTACTTTCTTGACCTTAGATGGCGTAACTCTTGACTGGCAATCAGCCAGGTTTGGAAAGAACCATAATGTCACAAGAATTACACAGAGAGATTTGAGGTGCAAGAAGGTAAAAGATTTTTCTTCGTGTCGGGAAGACGAAATTGAGGGCTAAAAAAGTCCAAAAGTGAGTAGGAACAAACTTGTGCATAAGAACTTTCATGAATGAGGCCCAGTGAGTTTACAACTCTAATTAAGTACAAAATAAATCATTTTTACTTGACTTGTGAGAGGACTCCTCTGACAGGTGTAGATGGAGCCAGCAGTTACCTTAGTTTAGCATGTTGACAGGAGATGGCGGAGAGAGCTCGCTGGTCTAGGGTTAGTTTGACCTCAAGTTGATGAATATACACAGTGTTTTAGGTAACAAGACATGGACGCTAAGACTGGGAGGATGGAAGCTTTGACGTTACAAAATGATGATCCAGTGTGAAAATAAATCCCTTTGAGCATACATTTTTACGCTCAATGTACAATGTGTTTGACAAAAGTACAGTATTGTACAACTGAAATACTCAACCCACCTGATGGAATCCAAGATAGTCCACTATGGTTGACGAGGCATAGAACACCATCCCGTCACTGCTCACCACCAGCGCAAATCCTGTCAGAGACTACACACACACACACACACACACACACACAGAAATAAATGGCAACTCAGGACAGCTCATTCTAATGTCAGCTACATTTTGCACGCACATGACTGCTGCAAATGGTTTCAACCATTCATGGTTTCATTTCATTTGGGTCAAGTCATTAATGTACAATTATTTTTTAAATCAGTGACGAAATGCAGCCCAAATTGACTATAGCAAGACATTTTATAGAACAATATTTAATTTATATCAGTCTTTCCATAATTGTCAGAACAAATAACAGAAAGAATGGAACAAAAGACAGAATAATTCAACACTGGAGTAGGAATAAAAGACAGATGTTATGGAACAAAGTGGGCCAAATAAATCTCGCTGATTTGTAATGCAAAATACAGATTTTTGAAAACATTTTCTTGTCTAAGTAGTTAATTTGAAGAAAAACACACCCATTTCCCCCTCTTTAAAAAGTGATGTCATGACAGAAATATGCATTTCATATATTTGGAACTTTGAAGTCTTTTTGATTGGTAACATACTTTGAGTTGTGATAGCAAACAAATTGATTGATTCCCTCTTTACACACACACTCATACACACAAGTGTTGACTGAAATGCAATTGCTGAGAGGGAGAGAAAAACAGGAGAGGAGAAAGAAGGCACAAGGAGATGAAGCAGAGGGTAGGCCGAAATTTCATGATGTGTATGTGAGAGTGTGTGTGTGTGTGTGTGTGTGTGTGTGTGTGTGTGTGTGTGTGTGCGTGCACGCAGCTGTGATAGCGTGACAACTGCAAGGCTACTTCACTTGCGTGACTGCTGCTGCCAGAGTCTGTCGCCTCTGTTTTACTGCGAGGCTACGCAGGTCTTCCCTGGTGTGTGTGTGTGTGTGTGCATGTGTGTGTGAGTGTGTGAGTGGTTTATATCCCTGTGGCCTCTAAACTTATACTTGTACTCCGTTTTCTTCTGTGTTTGTCCTAACAGTGATCTGATTGCCTAAGCAAGCAGTTAATACTAACTGCAGATGTTTCATCATCACCACATCATGGAGTCTGATACCTGTCTGTGAACAGATCAAAGACGGATCAAACATTTGGACCCAGAGGTGTCTGAGTCTCACTGTGACAAAGCAAAGCGCACATCCTGGTCTTAAAGAGGCACACAGCGAGATGACGAGGATCTGACTAAGACTCAGGGTGTCAGCGTAACTGGCCAACACACACAAACACACCAACCATGAAGTCATTGGGGCATATTTACATTCTGCCTCCATTTGTAGACCTATTGGATCGTATGCTGTTTATCCCAACTCTGTATGAGTATACTATACTCTGTACAAGACTATGAGTTGTGAAGTAATTATTCAAAGTAACATTATTTATGTGATCACATTTTACAGGCTGGTCGTCATGCCGTGATCTGAGGCCGACATTTTCCTCGTTCGTAGCTGTTGTGATCAGTGTAAAAGGCGTGCCACAATTTGGCCGACCTACCATCACACAGCGTGTCACTGCAGCCCTTTCTGACTATCTTGGCACATTGAGGAACATGTACTGAAGTCAGGGGAATGGTCTATATATATACATCTCTCTCTCTCTCTCTCTCTCTCTATATATATATATATATATAGATATATCTATATATATACACACACACACATATACTTGTTTACATGCTTGATTTTTCACCTAAATAGGGCCCAGAGTCAGTAATCTCCAAACCAGCAAGAGACATCATGTGGTCATATGGAACAACACCTGTAACTTCAAGTACAAAAGGTAGCATCTCTGCCTCATTGCCACCGCATCATTACCGCCAAAAACAGTTTGTAATTATTGTTTACAGATTCTCTTATCTCATTTAGCTACAAATTAGCTTCCAATGAGATGTTAACGCCACTGTAATTTTACCTTCTGTCTCTTCCTGTTCTTACTAGATTTAGAACAGGATCAAAATGGATCTTGTAATCTCATAAAGACAGAAGAGAAGGTTAAATTTACAAAACTTAAGAGCTTTTCCCTTCATGGATGACCAAAGAGAGCCAAGGGGGTTCAAGTAGGGGAAGAATAAAAGAAAGACAGAAATAGTGTATTGACACTGGCTGCACTCGGCTGCATTCTGTTTTTATGTTTCCTCCATTCACGTTTCCCTCAGTTCCTTGCATACTGAAGCCCTTAGGTAATGGAAACAGGCACCTGCTGCTGGCCTGCACTGACACATATCTGAAACTATAACGCCCCCGGCTCCCATGACTGCCCTTGGGAGACTAAAAGCTTTGACTTGAAAATCTTAAGAGGCGCTTTGCACGCAGAGACCAAAATAAAATAGATTCACTGGATTTGGAGGCAAGAGAGGGAGGAAAGGGGAGGTGGGGTAGCCTTGTCTCATTGTTTTTTTGACAAGGTTTCTTTGTTTTTGTTTTGTTTTTTTCCAGCTGCTGTGCTTCCAGAGTGAGATGAAAGATGATGAGGTCATGACAAACATGGCGACCTTCTGCCACCTCATCTTTCAGCACATGGCAGTGTTAGAATAACATCAGATTCTAAAATACTTTACTCAAAGGCAACCTTAGAAATGTTGGATTCAGTGTCTGGAATTCTAGTTTCATTGTACATGAGTAAATCTTGCAGATTTTCCCCCCAATTTTATTTCATGACTTGAAAGAATGCTGACATTTTTTAAAATCTTTTTTTTGTGCATTTCCGTGTTGCAGTTTGCTCCATCCTGTCCATGGACTACCACAAGCTTCTTCTGTCACATGTGGAGTTGTCAGTGGAACCTTTTCATTTGTTGGTTGATGAGCTGCACCAGGAACCCCTGAACAGGTGCATCGACCAACCAGAGGAGGCGCTAGTGCTGTTTTCCCACCCACAGGCCAATTGTGTCTATAGGGACGCCGTGCCAAGACAGAGGCAACAATTGGATCGAACCTTCAACCCTGTGTTCATATTCATGGTGTGTATTTCACTCAAGCTACCTCATTGGTCACTCACTCACACACACACACACACACACACACACACACACACACACACACACACACACACACACACACACACACACAACAAACACAATAGAGAATGAAGGGAATGTGTTTCCCCTATTAGTGCATTTGAGCACTAATAACTGAGCAGGTGGGATTGAAACATTGCCATTATTAAAAATTTGTGGCAGGATCAAGAGTGCTGGCATGTTCTCATGGATGCTCTTTTATGGTAGGTTTGCTATGTGGTTGCTACTCTTCCTCCACACACACACACACACACACACACACACACACACACACACACACACACACACACACACACACACACACACAAAGAGTCATTCGCTCTCTTGGGATCCCATCCCCATAACAACTAATGCACAGTTTGCTATGGGGCCCTGGTGCAGGTTGAGTCACGCAACTGGAGGCAGCACATCACTACGGTCAATCTAGCCTTTTGTTGGCCGTCCTATTGAGACAACCTAACGCGTTAACAGAAGCATCAGTGGATCAGCGGCTCTGTGTGTGTGTGTGAGCACACAATCAGTGTCATAATGTGTTGTTTGAGCGACGGCCATTAACAGTGATCTGATGCCATGGTAATTCCTACGTAGCGTGATGTTTAATTGTCTGAATGTGAAAACCTGTCTGCTCTGATGCCTTCAACACACACATTCCCCTTTCTATGAATCCAACAATATAGCTTCACACGCTTTTATGTCAAACAAATATCCATCATGTGGGTCTGCGCATTATTGAACCAATTTCAATTTCACTCATGGGAAAATGTATTACACAATGGTACATGACCAAAAGCACTGATTTCAGGTCTGCTTATAAGGTCTAAGGTCAGTTGACAAAAAACCCCAAAAAACAACCCGCACAAATTTGCTCTGATTGCTGTTGGCAGGCTTGGTGTGTTCTTCTCACTCTCTTCTGCTCACTTTCACACACGACCACATGCATTCAGACAGATGCACTCATACAAACACACACACCTCACTGGCTGCTCCTGCCGCCAGCATGTGTGAGTCCCCGCCTCCTTCATCAGCTCCAACTCTCTCGTCTCACCCGAATGTCACGCAACACCACAACTCGGCAAAGGAGGTTGGAGCAAAGGGCGAAGGGCACACACGCATCCACACACACACAAAAAAAAATCCTCCCTCACCCCTTTCCAGTTCACACCAACTCACTCGCTCAGACGCAGATTGTCTCCTGAATGGCGTGTATGCAAGCTTGCATAGCATTTCAATGAGTGTAAAGTGCAGCAGGCAGGAAAGTACAACCACAAACGGGTTTGTTGTGACAGCGAAGTGTAAGCGCGACTATTAAAGCAGCCTTGGGAATTGGGATGATATTTAAGTCCTGATTTTAAAGGCGATAATATGTTAGATTTTTACATCACAGCACTTCAGCAAATGCAAACAATCATAAGAAAAAAATCTGTTCAATATCTGTTGAAACATCCCCCAGACACAGACATGTTTGACAAAAGAGGAAAACAGAAAACAGTCATGTGGCTTCTTACCTCCAGGAGGAGGCTGCTTTCATTGACAGAGGTGCCCAAAGACAAGCTCTCTTTCCTGGGTTCAGGGTTAGAGGATGCAGTGCTGATGGTGTGCTTCCTGGAGGTCTTCTCCTGGTTTGCTGCAAAAATGAAAAAATAAAAAAAAGTAAATGGAACAGCACAAGATAATTGTGTTTGTTGATAAAGTGATAAATGAGTGGAAATTAGTTGTTCAATGTTAAATGGGGAAAAGAAGACACATATAATATAGAAAAGTGGAAGTTTGTAAAAAGTTTTCAAACATATTTTTCTAAAACAAAGAATCTATAAAGAATCTAAGTAAATATCTTATTTATTTAAATACATATTATTTTACAAAGTCATACATTTTAAATTGTACATTTGAATTGATAGTTTTACTTGCATTTGTTACATTTGTCGTACTCATATATCTTCTATTTATTTTTTTTAATCCATAGCTTTTATCACTTTGGCTCATGTTTAATGTCATATTTCCAACATATACACAGGCATAAATGAATGTATAAATAAATCTAAAATTACAGAAATTTCCCTGTATTTGTATTTCATTTATTTATTCATAATTATATCTCGAGGTTCTGGGAACAGCCAGTAAAAAGTTCTTCACTGTTTCTATTCAAAGGAAAAGCTCAGAAGGCTACCAGTAATTATTCTATTCATAGGTATGTTTTCCCCACTAACCTGGAATGATAAGGCAGGGAGAGGGCTGGACTATCCCTCCCACATGTGGCAAACACATTAACTATCTCAGGCAAACTCCTTTGCGCTGCACAAACTGCACTAATGCCAGGTATTAGTGTGTAGTGGGCCCATCTAACAAGGCATAACAGTGAAGGATTTCAGGACTTT
The DNA here is from genome assembly GCF_037954235.1 of Aulostomus chinensis. NCBI lineage: Eukaryota > Metazoa > Chordata > Actinopteri > Syngnathiformes > Aulostomidae > Aulostomus > Aulostomus chinensis. The sequence continues at coordinate 15,350,603 of NC_141340.1, forward strand.
ACAGGATTTCTCTCACACGACATAGCCACATGCACATGGAGCGCTCAGTTTTACACAGTCAGGTGGTGGACAGCATCTATAGAGCCTTGATTGTTACAAGGCACAGAGGCAAAGAAGTCAAATTTGATAAATTCTTTGACAATGTTTTTCATATAATCTACTGAGGGAGTGAATATCACTTTGTCTTAGCTTTTTATTAAATGTGGTATTGCACAGATTTAACTGCACCGTAACCGCTCACTTGCTGTCGCTGCTTGTTCTTCATTCGCTTAACCTGAAAACATAGTTGTTGAAGTGTGATACTCTTGCAGGGTTTGACCTCTGACCTCTTTGTGAAAGGGGACAACACAGAATAAACCTAATGGGCCAGAGACTACGTGAAGAATGCTTTATTTTGCGATAATGAAGAAAATAAATTAATAAATACATAAATTAACCAATAATCAGAAAAATGCCACATGATAATTCTTCATTGGGGTTTCTTTCATAAAGTAGAAATGCCTTCATACAAATATCACATGCAGGTCACACTCCATCAGCCACTAGACGGAACATGCCCTCCCTGTGAGATAAAGTGCGGCCTACCTACTGCACTATCATGCCAGTGTGTATACATTCAATTAGCCCATACGACTGTGGCGTGCAGAACTGTCACATGTGCATTGGTGACGTGTGTGTTGCGTGTTGAAGGCATGTTTGCGTGTTTCTCTTATGGGTGTGCTGTCAGGGGGCATGTGGCTCACTCCAAGAGATCAGCCCTTCGCTCCGTCACTCATTGTAGCAGGCACAGATTAGTCACGCAACACACACACACCATAGCCTCATTATGAAAAACTATCTAAGTATGTATAGTTGTATCTTCTGATGCTTCGTATCGCCCCCGCCCCCACCAAGTAACCCCATTACGGCCTCCATCCCGCCCCCTTTAACCTTCTACCATCTCCTTCTCCTGTCCATCCCTCCCCCAACCACCCATCCTCCTCCTCGGCTCTCAACCCGTTCTTTGTTCAACTCGCAGGCGAACGACAACCCGATTTTGTGATGCTACAAGGGTTTCCTTTCTCTTAATTCCAGCCAGAGGCACACAGAACTAATGTGTTTATCTATACATTTTTTTTTTTGGTTTAATCATTTATTTCCCCAGTCGCAACAGAGGCTTTATTGAAGCTATAAGCCAATACACAGGTCCTATGTGTGCTTCTGCTGCTAAAAAAGGGGCTAATCGGTGATGATTACATTGTAGCTTCATAACATATAGCGTCATAAACTCATAAAAGCTGGTTAATGATGTTAAGCATTATGTCATCACCTCTGCTAGGTGCAAACACACACAAATAAACAGTCAGACAGCCCCACACACACACACACACACAACCATTCTCCCCATCACTGCAATATCATCCAGCAAGTGGAAACCATTGCGGGGGGAAATGAATCTAATAAGCGTCTTTATTTTCCTCCTTCAACGCCTCATGTATTTTTGTTTTCTCTCTTACGGCAGCTTTTGGAGAGGATGCGGCATCAGGAAAGACAAACACACGGGATGATTAATTATCGGCACCGGCACTTCCTCGGCCAACAATACAGGCTTTATTCGTCACTACTCGTGTCTTGAGTTTTGCTTTTTTTGCCTCCATTTTCTCCCTCTCTCGTCTAAAAAGGAAAACAGAGTAGGTAATGGCGAGGCGTTTATGTGCTCTGTGTGAGGACCGGGTGTTAAGTAAAAAGTGACAAGTAGTGGGATGTAGATGCTGCCAAAGGGAGAGGCTGAGAGTGTCTTGATCCTTTAGTCTTTCCACTTCCACTGAGAACACAAAATATGAAGACCACCAGCCAAATATTAGGCGGTGCCTCAGTTTACACACTTAAGGTTTAATCACCCCACTGCTACTGCATTTGTTGAAATGAAAAGTTAATCTGATATCCTGGAAGGGAATGTGAGAAAATGTCCTGGGAGACTTGTAAAGTGAATCGCCACAATAGATTGGAGGAGCGAGTGAGCGAAGGGCCCCGCCAATTAGGTAATAATTTGTGCAGCCTCTAGGGGGTGAGATGAGTTTGGGATGTGTGTTGTGCAGTCTGGCTGCATTTCTGTTTTCAACTACCATCTAAACCCACTTCCTTCCTTCCACATTCAAAGAAACCACTGAAAGCGAGAGAACTACGTCAAGTAGCAAGCCCCATGGGGGGGGGGGGGGGGGGGGCTACGTCAAATAGCAATCCTCCATGGGGGGACGATGTCAAGTAGCAGTCCTCCATGGGGGAAGAGAGAGAGACAGAGAGGAAGAGAAAGAGAGAGAGCATAGAGGGGGAGAACGGCTTCTCTGGGGGCTCATGGTGTCACTGACATGCTTTTATTCTTGAGATTATGGGTATAAAACACAGAAAAATGGCTCACAAATTGATGAAATACAGGTATAAATATTTAAAAGAGTTGTACATTAGAGGAGGTTCAAAAATCTCATGGCATGACATGATTTTGAAGAGTACAAGAGAGTGTTGCACGACTCCCAGCTGTGGCACTAGCGTTTTATGAATCGTGAGTACAAGAGTAGCATGCATTTTGAAATGAGTGGTGGATAGTACCATTCTTTAGCTCATGCTCCAGTCCTGAGTGATGTGCAGCGAGGAGCAGAAAAGTGTTCATACATGGCTGCTCATAGACACAACACCAGCTGCTGCACGCTTTTAACCTCAGACCTTCCAGCCTGCATGCTACACTGGAACCACATCGAGGCAAACAGGTGGTTATTGCTGATATTTCCTCTGCGGTTTCGAGATAGCTCGCCGCTTCAAACCAAGTCAAAATTAAACTTGGGTTCTTGAAACATCTGAAAACCACTAAACCCTCTGATAGAGACATCATATTCCCCAAAATGTTCATCATGACATCCAAACACAACCGTCTCTGTGTTCTTGATTTCAGCAGCTCGGGTGCCATCTTTTGGCAGCTGATCATCAGCTGAGTGTTTGGCTTGTAAAGAGGAGCTGTGGACCTGAACATGCAAGCGCTGTGCAGCACAGCACTCCCTCCCCTCCCACAAGGGTTGCGTGAGTACAGAAAACTGTGTGTGTGCGCATATGTGTGTGTGTTGAGGTTAGGTTGGCTTACAGCCACCTCCTTTGCCTATTCCCGCCCCCTTCCCTCAGCGCTCCTCTTCTCTCTCTCTTTTGCTTCTCTCTCTCTCTCTCTCTCTCTCTCTCTCTCTCTCTCTCTCTCTCCGCAGGCACAGGAAATCCACAGCAGAGAGAGCATCACCAACAGAGAGAGAAAGAGAGAGAAGTTGGTCGATCAAGAGCTGCTGTCACGCTAGCGAGCCGTCTGTCAATTCCCCCCTCCCCTTCCTCCTGACAGGGTTCTGGCAGCCGGCCAAGGCCTTGCGTGCAAGCCAGCGAGCCACATTAGCCCATAAAGAATTTCATAATAGCAACAGCTGTTAAATATTGATGACTGCTGGCAAGCGCTCAATGGTGCTCCGTAAAAAGGTTAAGCTTGCACTGTAATGGAAGCTAATACTTCATTATGCCACAGATCAAATGTCCGTATCTCTCCCTTTCCAAATCCAAGCCTGACTATTTAGACTGTTTCTTGTTTATGCAATGTGGCTTCAAATGGAAGGATGGCAGGCAACGAAAAAATACCTGAGCAATGTTTTCTACAGCTTTTTCCACTTCCAGTCATTTGGATACACAGCATATATACAACTGTAATGCGTCCCTCTTCACTCATCCTGGATAGCACCATGACAACCGGATTGAGTTTTATAATCTTTCTGATATTGTTTTGTATCGTAGTTCTAAGATTTAATTTGACAGGATAGGCAGGCAGGATTTAGAGCGATTCCCTTTGTCTGTAACAACTACAAAAAGTACTTTTCTTGGAGGGAGGGCAGGAATCCTAAACATTCATCTTTCAGAGGAGATTACAATGTGAGTGAGTGATTTTTTTGAGGAATGTGTGTGTTCATCTGAAGCCCGTCGCGAAGGAGGGGAGGGGGGGTGGGGGGGTTCGAGTTCTGAAAAAACAAAGGCCTTGCTTGTGTGCTTTACATAGAAGTAAAGGGGAAGTGATATTATGACAAAGCAAATGGGATCTCACAGAATAGAAGTCAGGACGTAAACTCGATTGTTTCCACTTCTCTGTTTTGGTTGGCAGGCAGACGCAGCAGTCACCCTGTTGTACAGGAGTAATATGTCTCCAAACAACAGCCTCTGGGCAAACAGACTTGTATAGCAACTTGTCTCCAGTGGGTGTTGCTACTGTTTTAGTGCATCATGAATCACACACAAACACACACACACACACACACACACACACACACACACACACACACACACAAACAAAAATCATGATATGAAAGTCATCTCCTCTAAATAGGGAACATGACTTATGTGGTACAGATGATTTATGTGAACGTATCGTTCGGCTACATTTAAAACCATTAAAGCCAAGCCAGCTTTTCAAGCTCTGTGAAAATTAACCACGACATAAAGCAAATATTTAATGAGTAATATTTATACAGACGATTAGAAAAAGTAAAAAGTAAAAGAATACGAAGGCGAGGAGGCCCTCAAGGAAGTTGGTGTGAAATTTGCTCTGCCTTCACACGTGTATACACACACACACACACACACACACACACACACACACACACACACACACACACACACACACACACACACACACACGGACTACATTCAGGCCTGTGTTGCATGAGATGAGCCAGTTACGCAGGAATGATTTTTATTTGACTGTACCCGATGAATGCAACAGTGTATTTCTAAATTGAAGACAACAAGACGCTTCAGTTTCCCCGCTGACATATTCCACCAGCCAAATGTTCACCCTGGCCCCTCAGCGGGGGTGAACTCAGGATACTAACTCCCTCATGAGTCACATTTATTCCAGATATATCCCACCCAGAGGCAAAATGACAACGCACATGTACACGCTTAGAAGCCTGCATGTACACAGTTGCAGAAACAAGCACACACTTCTGCATGAGGAGACTCAATTGTTTGGCAAAGGCCTCTTCAACTTGTCTCATTTATTTACATCAAACCTGATAGGTCCTTCAAAGCATGACATAACTCACCTGCCTGTGAGGCACAGCATTCCTGGTCTGGGGCAACGCATGGCTTGCCATACAATTTCAAACAGCCCTCCACATAATATTCACTTATTATTGTAAAGCATTATGGAGAAATTTATTATTATTATTATCATTAATACTACCTCTACTCCTACTACTACTACTACTACTACTAATAATAATCGTAATAAATTTCTTCATGAAACTTTATAAGTAAATATAGGTAAAAGAATAAAAGATCTTCTCCAGTTGCATATCTGAAGAGGACTTTTTGTGTATTTCTTTTTCACTATTTCTTTATTTTTCGGAATTTTTGCCAAAAATAGGTGCATTTATGATACACAATTTACTTCGAAATACACTACGACACTAAAAGAGACATCCTGCATGCATGCATGCATGTGTTGTGTGGTACTTCTATAAATAGCTTTTCCATGGATTCCTGTTTTGATGAGGATGCTTGTGGGTTGTTGCTCTCTAAAGGAGTCGGTGGTTAATAAAAGTTGCATTCAGGAACCCCACCTGGCCACAATAAAGAGCGAGCTTTCTATTTCTGTACTCACACAATCTCTATTTTCACAAGCAGCCTGAGATTCAAGAGCTGTTTATTACAGAGGGCCTCGAACTTGAAGCTGTAAAGTCTGTTGCGCTGAAGTTTGGAGTCTGGCATTTAATCTGAAATACATTTGAAAAGAATGTTGAAGTTGTTTAGCTACAAGCAGGATTTGTGGACACCACTAGTTTGGAGCTAATTCATCGATGCGTTTTTCAGCGAGGGATAAAGAAAAAAACCTGTTGAAAGAATTTTTAAAGAGATAATTGAATGTTCTTTGTGGAAAAAAAAACAAGCAAATGTAAATTATTGTCCAAAGCAGAATATTTTCATGTATCACTGGAGGGGATCTTTCAAATGTAATTAAGATATCATGATAGAAAAGGCAGCAAAAAGAAAGGGGTGGGGAAAGAGAAGAGGAATGAAAGAGAAACACCAGATGAAGGCTTTCCTTTGTTTGGTAGAATTTCAGTTATTTGGGTCCAGACTTGATTCCAAAGATACACTGAATTTAGCAAATCCACTTAAATGAAGGTTCTGCAGAGACCAGGACCAGTGGCTCACTGTGAATAGAATAAACAACCATGAAATGCTTATCACAAAACTCATTCATTTTTCACTCTCGCCCTCTTCTGTTTACGACTGCGATCGAGTCTTTCAATGCAAAAATGACATTAACTGAAAAAGGCAATACTTGAGGGACAAGTCAGTCTACTTTAGGAATAATTATTAGTGTTCTACCCTTTTATTTTAGTCGTGCCACATTCCTGCACGAGAGGGGAAGATGACAAAAGAGAAGAAAGAGAGCATCAGCCTCCACTATCAGCAAAATGCTGGTTCCTGGTGTTGCATGCCAACTACAAACACAGCATGAGATGTACAGGTGGTAGATTATTCTGCTCCTATCAGGGTATTAGCTGGAAGAACTTTTCACGACTGAAAATTAAAATCTCTTCCTCAGTTCTGTAGTCTCTCAACTTGCTCAGCTTTTATAAACTACATAAATAGGAATGCCTTGTGCTGAACATTTTGATATCCCTACATTTGCGTACTCAATTTAAAAAAGGCAAAACAGTGGTGTCAAAAAAGTACCTGGAAATTGAATATTGAGGATATGTACACATGTGCAGGGCAATACTTTGTGTGGGAAACATGTAATAAACATAATCATATTTATTTTGACAGCTAATTGTGTTTTTTAACATACTCATAAGTCATTGTAAACTTAAGTATATAAATAAAAATATGAATAAAACTCTAAACCATTCATAACTGATGATTTTTTCATATATACTACTACTACTACTGCTACTACTACTACTACTACTACAGTGGGTTACTTATTTGCTGAAGCAACTAAAATTCATTCTTACATAATAATAATCAATGCAAATGTATTACAGTAATATTATACATAATAATTTAATACTTAAATAAACCTAATATTTGATTGTGACAGAAGTGAGACACAGGCTCAGCAATATTGATGACAATCAGCAAAGGGGGGCGGGCTGGATTCACACCCGGACCTCTTTGGTTAGGACTTGATCAGGTGAGCAACAAGCCGCTTTGATCCGAGGACATGTAACCACCACCGAACCAGACAAACCTGTTGCAAGGTGCCCCAGAGTTCAGTTCTATGCCAATAATCATGGCTCTTTTTGTTCAGTGTGGCTGAGTAACACATAGACACTGAATCCTCCTGTACTGTTTTAGTATTCATTGTACAAAGAGGACATTCAACAGGTTTTCTGGAAAACAACCAGGCGTTTGAAAAGTTGATTTCAACCAGTGATCCCAGTTTTTTTCTCCACAGCCACTCCACAACAAGAGTGTAATCTGTTAAAAAGATTATGGTGCCGTTTCGGCCCATTGAGGCAAATAATAACGGGCAGATGGTCCCTCAGGCGGAATCCATATGGGAGGGAAACTAAACTAATGCTCCTGTAGCACGCAATGCTAATCAAATGCTAACCACTACTTAACAACTTTTACATCAGTGTGGAGGCAGTTCATTAGGAGCCCACAGTGGCTGACTGCATGTACTAACTGAAGCCAGAGAAAGCAACATCAGCATGAACAGAAGACAAAAATGCAGTATGTGCGCTTTGTAGAGTATGACACACACACAGAAGCTTGCTAATGTGTAATTAAACGGGTGTGAGGTGGTTAATGCATCCACAATTGAAGGGGATCAAGTGATAGCCATGACGCTAATCATGTTTAATGTATGAAAGCAATTAACTTGTCAGTCACTAGACACCATCAGCGGTGTTGAGTATCAGCTGGTCTTGCTTGTGTATCCAGGACCAATCCGTGAAGCAGGCCATGTAGAGCAAAAAAATCAGGAAGATTAGCATGTATTCCTCTATCATTTTTGTCATCTAAGAATTCTGTCAAAACTGACGAACATCCACTGTATGTGAACATGTGATATTGCATGTTTAAAACTCCCATTTGTAGTTCAATGCCTGCAAGTTTCAGCCTGAATGATTTCACTCAGCATCACCAGTTATCTCCCCCTTGACATCAGCCTCCTGCAGTTCTCACCCACAATATCACACAACAATTTGGCCTGAGAGACCTAATTCATTAGGTGACACGCTAACCCAACAGTAATCTGATTATCTTGCTCCGAACACCTCATCCCTGTGTTGCATCAGGGTATTAGATCAGAGCGGCAGGCACAAACTGGCAGCTTGCAGAAAGACACCATGACTAGGCTGCGTTTACATCAAAGTCTGTTGATATCACTTGATTAGTGATAGAACTTGTGGAGGCTGGCGGTGCACTTTACTTGGTTTGGATTTGATTCTGTGCTATAATATCTTATGTATAACCCCCAGCCAGTACACTAATGCTACCATATTCCATTCATTTTCTTTTGAAGCAGTGTTTGGACTTCAATATTGACAAGAAGTCACATCAATCCAGCAACAGAGGTAACACTGAAAACAGTCTTGATGTGAGCTCGGGCGAAACAGGTGAAAATGATTGAGGTGATGAGAGTTACAGCGAGACTGTCAGGTTTGGATGTATCGTGACTGTCGACTTCACATTCTCCCATCTGCGCCCCTTGCATGTCATCACAACACTCTAATCCAAGCCCGTTTATACTAACAGTGTTTGCTCCGATCACTTCATTTGGCACAGGGAGGGAGGACATACACCCCCTGCGCTATCACCCGGCAGGCGATATGTGTATTTGTGTATGTGTGTGAGGGAAGGATATAGGGGGGGCGGAGGGCTCGATGGGAAGTGATCGCGGGATCACGCGAGCTTGCTAAAAGAAGCAAAGTCAAGGGAGAGTCACGCATGGTAAGGCTTTGCTGTAGATGCCACTCAGTCGCCACTTTACTTCCTGGCATCTGCTGTTAGCGTGATGCCACAAGTGCACACATATACAAACATGTGTGTTTGACGCCCAACCACCTGAAGAGGAGTTGTAAACAAACACCGACTTGTCTACATTCTCTGAACGGGCTGTTGCTCTGGGTGAAAAAACTTTTTTTTTTCTCACGGCACATAAAAAGCTGACAACTGTAGAACACTCCTTGATATCACTCCTAAAGGGAGCATGGACTACCCTGCTTGGCAGGAGGCTTCACGAGAGAGGGGTTGGTGTCGAGGAAAATGAGATGAGTGAGAAATATCCTTTAAACTGACTTTGCTTGGAATTTGTTAGTTTAGGATAAGAGACCCTTTCTTGGACAGCTGTTTTCTGGGCAGAAAGAAATATTTGGGCACAAGTTGTAGAAGTATAAAACTAAGAAAACAAGTGATGGTTGAGCGATTTTGAGTACTCCTGAGAATCAGCGAACAGTGGCTAGAATGATCGATGAGATGATAATTCTCAGAGACCCAGATGTGCGTACTGTGACAAGCTATACTCCCCTTTAGTTGCACATGAATGGACAAATCCACATTTGTACACTGCTAGCCTATACTGGTATAGCAAGGGAAAACATGGTTTGAAAGGTAACAGGCCAACACACTTTGAAACTCACTAGTCCTGCTGGCTTGTGCGGGGGGAAAAAAAAGGCAAGATTTAACCCTGAATACATTAATCTAAAATCGAGTGCCTGAAAAACACTGGAAGAACCCACAATGCTGCACGGTGCGCCACTGATGTAACACACCTTGCACATCTCAAGTGTGTTTCAGTGCGCTTGAATAAAACCAGACCAAAATGTCAACAGTTTATATAAGTATAGTCTGAACCAGTTGCAATTTTCAGTGACAAAATAAAAGACTAAAATGCTCAGACTTGAAACTTGACCAAATAAATCAGGTTGAAGATGTCTAAATTTGATGAAAAACCAACCAGGACATGTGAGGCGGGACTAAGACCAAGACTATATTAAAGGGCATTGCAGCTGTGAAGCACTCAGACAGGCACAGGACTTTGTAATTAAGGCAAAATGCACTTACACAATTTTTATGAGCATATGTGTATTATTACTCGCCTCTCGCTCTGAGGTCAAAGGGGATATTTCTCTTTAGCCTTGTGCATGACTACAAGCAATCTCTCATTGTGTTTATAACTGCGCAAATGACTTATTAGGCTCAGGATCATAGATGGCTGACGGATGAAGAATGTGTCTCCCGGACTGCATGAAAGTCTTCTGCCTGATACTGTAACTAGTCAGTATATCAAACCAGGATTTATGTAGTATGAGCTTTGAGGTCGAACCTTCAGGCTTTCACATTCTGAAATCAGAATCATGGAGACGTTCAACTGTGGCTATGTTACATCAAGTCTTCTGTGGCTATGATTGAGGTGATCATGTCACAGTGCTGTTATCAGGGTATCTCAGGCGTACTGGATGAAAAGCTAAGACACCTAAATGCAACAAAGTCTTGTTTCTTGGCCTTTATGACTTCTTTAATGGAGCTTTAATACGAAGAAATGCATATTTGGTCTCTACTACATATTTAGACGTTAAATGACCAGTTAGCACTGTAGCTTTCTGGTGAAACCCTGCAAATAAAGGACAAAAAGAGAAGCTCTAGTCAAAACAGAACTTAAGTCAGTTAGTCATCACATAATCACTGTTTACTCTCCAAATGCCCTGAAGAATGTTGCAGGTCTAAATACTTTATTTAAGAGAAAAGCCCTCCGTTGCTTCTCAAACGCTCAACTGCTTTCCTCCTAAGTTAACAAAACGTGTGCAGAAAGTTTGTGGTTAAAGCAAATATTTTCCCACTATGGGATACGTGAAGTTTTGATATTAATCTGTTTTAACTGTTACTGACTAAACCTGAATTTTGGTAACACAATGACTCAATTACTGAGGTGAGAACCACAGAACATTCAAGCTCCCGAGTAATGAGAACAGAACGTCGTCTGTCCATCCAGACGGTGCCAGGGATATGACAGGTCGTCACCACTGCGGATGAACAGCTCCGATTCACAGGTTTGCACCATATGCATGATGGACTCGCTGCAGCATCCTTTGTGAGGAAGCTACAAAAGATTGTTTTAGAGGACTAAAGAGTCCCTTTCCTTTTTCTCTCACATAACTGGGCTGAACTCCAGGGACTCTCCTTCAGTGCTTCTGATGGGAACATTGCATAGTTGAATCAGCCCATCTTTACACTCTTAATTTGTGTCAACTGAAAGGTCAACTGTTATGTGTGTGCAGACAGAGTAATACTTGTGCCTTTCAGCATGGCGAGGACCTTATCAACATGTGGTTAAATCTCCTCGTCTCCTAAAAATGAGACTTCTCACGAAGCAAAGTCAGACGGAGTGGCGTTTGTTTTTGGTCAGTTAGAGAGAGCAGTGGGGCGCAACAGGGTCAGCAGACATCATCGAGTTGCTCCCGCCACTGACCCAAAAGCTTCGGTGTCCCAGAGTCACACAAGCAAGCAGAAACCCTGGACTCTGTTTCACTGGCTACCAGCATGAACTGCATCTCATTCACGGTGGCTTGAGACGATGAGGTTCAACATACACGGCATCTCTGTATCATATTTGCGCTTGGTCTTTTTTTTTGTGCAAAGTAAAGTTATTCTGTCACAAAGGTGTGCTCATCATCTAGAGAAAAACACACTTAGGCCGCTTAGAATATTTCTTTTGAAGATGCTTAGAAATACATCTTCAGAGGCAATATTTCAAGCTAATTTAATTGAAAAAAATAGAAGGTAACATCTAGTTATTGTACAATTAGATTTGCTGTGATTTCTGTTATTTTAACAGACTTCCGCTAACGAAAACCCTGGATGAAATGCAAAATAAGATCATGTGCTTTGGATATTTGTTTTCATACCACAAATCAAAATCTAATCAATTATGGATGCATGCAAAGTCTTCAAAAACACCAGTTAATAGAGTCCTGACATAACTTTTGGATGTTTATTTTTTCAAAATGATTCAATTTAACAAGAGAATTCTCACAAACATATTTTGGAGATTTTTAAAAGTCAGACACAAGGCGCCAAACATCAGGAGGTAATGCACAGCATGCTTCGTCAAAAACAAACAAAAATACAATTACCGCCTCCATACCGATTTATCTCTGAACACTGTCAGTAAAAATCTGTCTGGGTTTAAAACTATAACGTATAAAGTACAACTTTGCAGATGCCTTACAGCTGATCTTTACAGCCTTGGCTCTAGACCAGCGCCCAAATCTGCCTGTAACACACCCCAGTGTAAAGATTACATGTCATTCCTTAATATAATCAGTTCTTCAGCTGCACAGAACAAACTCTATACCGTCTCCAGTAATTGTGACATCACACTCCAACTTCCTTACAGCACCGACAGCAGTGATTAAATGATGCTTCAGGACCTGATCTGCCGACAAAATTCATCAAAGTTTCATCCACTGCCGTGTAACATCTAATATTTAGAGGGCAGTATTTATAGGACAAAACATCCCTAAAACTGCTCTTCTCAGACTCAGAAACAGCAGTTGTCATTAAGGTGTGACCATAATCTTAAATCTTCACTGATGAATCTCATTACAAATGGTCATTCTTGCAGAGAATTTATATATGTGAGGGTTTCTATATTAATTGAGGATCAAAGACTTTTTTGCTCCAATATAAACACAGCATGCAATTTTCCCTGCTGTGGAACCACAACTGTCTGAGGTATAAGTGAAGCACATATGTTTCTGCAGAAGTGTATGTGGAGCGGTGCTGTGCTGTATATTGTATGTCAATATGCGGCCAAGTCAGCTGCAAGCGTTTTCTGCTCGCAGCTGATTTATGAGCAGGACCACAGAAATTCCTGAGCAATAGATTCAGGATGTTTCCGGGACGAGAGGAATATCTCTGATTTGGGAAAAGCATTTAGTGGCTCGAAACACTGCAGAGTCACTGTGATCACGAGGTCAGAACGGTCCCCTTCGGTCGTCGGCTCGGCTGTTATGTCAGATGGGATGACTTTTTTGCGATTATAGCTGATTAGACTTCACAATAATCCAGATTGATATAATTCCAGTGGATTCTAATGTGGCATAAAATGTTATTATACCAGATGGTTTCAAACTGAGCTTATTACTCTTGTAATTTTACTTTCTTCTTTCTTTCTTTTTCTTTTTTTGCAGTGACAAAAGTCAAAACATTTCGTTTTATTTCGGCAAACCCATGGTTGATTTTTGTATTGGACCTTTTTAAAAGCTAATTTAACATTTCATTTAGTCTTACAGGCAGGAAGCAACTACTGATTGCCATTTGTAACTCCTGTAACTACTGAATTTTTATGTGTACTTCTTGTAACAGTCAATCACCCAGGCTTGCAAAGACTTTAATGTTAGAAGAGGTTAGAAAATAGATGTCAGGTGCAAGGACTGCCAGGGAGAACTAAATTGAGGATTAAAAAAAGCTTTGTAGAGTGTAAGAACAAATGTGTGTAAGCCAGTTTCAAGTATGAAGCTGATTACTCTGTGTTTAGGTTAAGTTAAAGATTCAAGTAGTTGACTGTTGATGAATTGGTGAAAGCAAAAGTGTTATTCTTTTTGTTAGAGGGCATTTAAAAATGGCCTAAAAGTGAGCTATAATGAATAAGTGTTGGGGGAACAACGGCAGAAAGGTTTTGAATCACTAGCTTTACCAGTTTCATTGATTTTGGAAAAAAATGTGCATCAAAAATGAACTACGGTTAAAAGGCAAGCTGAAATAAACAGCGTCAACAGATCAATTCAACAGCAAATCCAACTTTCTTTAAGAGTCTTTGTTGCCTTTTTATGGTAAATTGAGGAAAAATGATGGACAGCAGAAGAGATGAAGAGAGAAGGAGTGTGAAAGCACATAAACACGGTACGTATCATTCCGGATCCTGGTCCACAGGATCATGTCAACACAATACAAACATTCCTTGTGGATTTGACATTCCAGCCATCAGGACACAGGAACACGGTGTCTTACTCTTAAGGATGCTTCAGTGAGACACATGGCTAGTTTCAATGGTCCATTTGGGGGCCATTGTCCCATTACACACACTCTTGGCACGAACACAAAATAAACACACCAAACACCCACATCCTCCTCACCCGACAAGAGGACTGCAACTGTTTCTCATGTGACAGAAGAGGGTGGGGGGTGGGGTGGTGGTGGCTGAGGGCGTGGCGGTGGAATAGCGTGCGAAGGCCTAATGCAATGGTTCAAACCCAGATGGGTCACATCAGTAGGCTGCAATCAACAAATGCCCTGCCAAGTTAACACACTTTACATGTCAAAAAAGAAAAACAGAGCGAGAGTTGCCCCCCACCTCCACCCCCGTATGCTTCATTGTCACCTGCCACAACGCGTAGCTGTTAATTAGTGAGTGAGAAGAGAAGAGAAAAGAGGAAGACAAGAGAACTGACTGCTTTTTTCTAAAAAAAAAAAAAAAAATCTAAAAGGGAAAATGAAGATGTTATAAGGAGTACAAGGACAGAAGCCAGAGTGGAATGAGGGCAGAAAGAAAATACAACACAACAGAGGGCCGGTTCCTGCCATAATCGCATTTCATGTTAAATTAGTGGGAATAGGTTAAATGCACTCGAGTCACGAAACTCTGTCTCCTCTACAGTCAACGTTTTAATATGGACTGAGGAGCAACAGCTTTGCGGTCAGCCTATCCATTTCCTCACTGACACCAGTGATTATTACCAGCACCGCGAAGCCATTTATGGCTGGCAAAACACCTTTATATCTGTCCAGAGTGGTTAGGATGAGCCAGGAGGACACCTGGTGCGGAGCTGCAGACGGAGAGCTGATAACAGCGGAGAAGAATAAAGCTCAACATAACCAAAGACTCAGGGAGCTACCCAAACATGATGCTGGGAATTATCAGCGAAAAATCACACACATGCCTGACTGCACTTCCATATGCTTAAATACGTGAACACACACACTCACGCAGAAAGAGCTCCACCATCTCTTCCCATAACAGTGTGTGGTCTTGTCATTCAGGCTTAATTTCCACTGTGGCCTCTCATCTTTAAATAGCCGGCTATAATCTGTCCATTCAAGCACAGACACATCTCCTCTCAGACTGAATTTTATGGTGCAGTTTAAAATCCACAGTTCGGAGCAGACTGGAATATCTTTGCCCGGATCTGCTTCCAGGGTTTGCACATGATGATGGAGGGGTTATCATCAGTGCATAAGCAGTGCACTCCAGGAAGGAGTTCATTTTTAAAACAGGAATTACTATTTTTTTTTCTGTCCTGAAGTAAACTGATCACAAAATAATAATGTCAGGGGGGGATTACCGTGTTTTTCTACAAAGATCAAAATGCTCTTATCAGATGTTAATTTGAATTGAAGAGTCCAAGCATCAATTCCCATGCTTCTGACCGTAAGTCTGGCCAAAAAAGAAGAAGTAGGAGGAAATAAAAAGAATGAAAATCCTTTTACAAAATTTAAAAAAAAAAAAAGTCAGAACGAGAGGAAAAGATAAAGAGAAGCCAAGAAGGGAACTGTCATAAAATGAACCAAGAATTCAAAGTCTTTTCCCACTGGACAATAAAACATGAAAAAGTATGTGTTTGAAGGAAGGAGAAATCCTTTGTGGCTCCACTGTACTCTGAAGGAGAGTCAGAGGGAGATCCAGATGTGTCTCAAACTTGCTTCAAATTTCATTGTGATGCTTACAGGGTCTTAGGTTTGTATTAAACCCGATCCAGTCCGTCCCTGACACAACCAGATGGGTAGCACATTAACATAGGTAACAGTTTTAGCCTTAAGATAATTATACACACAGAAAATCTGCCTCTGAGTTCAAAACCAACAAGACGAGAAGACTATGTATTATTCTGCACCACCATAACTGCCTGAAGAAGAAGCAGCAGGGCGACCTCAGCCAAACCCAATGGAAATGAATGCCATTTTTCACCGAGTCAAAAAGATCCGACCCACATTCAGTGTATTCTTCCTTGGCCAACGTTACTATCAGTCAAAATGCTAAAACAAAGGCATTCAAATTCATATTAATAATACACACTTATTTCTGGATTTTAGGTCTCATTTGTACACCGTTAAATAACTTAGATGCATTGTGTGTGTTTAGGAAGCCCCTCCCAGCCTAGCACAGGATAAGCAGCATGGATGATGAATTTATGAATAAATGTACAGATAACAACGAATTTCATTTGGGATTGAAGCCATCTATGGGGTAGTTAGCAGCAGCGTGGAGTACCCGCGGGACATTCTCAAGTTGTTTCATTTATCAGAAGCATCAATTTCCGGACATACAGAACGTGTGGTAATCACTACGCCATTCGTCCTCCAAAATGTAAAGTCAGCGACCGGACATCACCTCTCATTTCCTGTCTTTCTCCTCTTCCCTTTACTCAGCAGCAACAACTTCTCCCTGGCTAACTATAACTCACATGTCACAGAGGCGAACTAATGACAACTTGTTTGCTCTGTTTCGGATGGCTGAATCATCTTCATAATCCACTGATATTCATTATTCATAAGATGATAATTAAGCATTTAGCCATTTTCTTCTGTTTTACCACCAACACATCAACATATTTTTTTTAATTTCATCATTGTACAACAAGTACAACCATTTCAAGTACAGATTGTGTGCGTGTGTGTGTGTGTCTGTGTGTGCGTGCGCACGCGCGCGTGTGTGTGTCTGTGTGTGCGCGCGCGCGCGTGTGTGTGATTTCATCTGAACAGTGTCAGGTATGACATACTGTACACTCATCCCTAAAGTGTGAAAGCTTTACATGTGTGACCACACCACATCAGTGTGTAATTTACCTGTTCTACCTGATCAGTGTTAACTATGTCAGGTCTATGTCCCTGAGGTGTGTGTGCCTTAGTGTGTGCCGTGGGGGGGGGGAGAAAGAGAGAGAGAGAGAGAGGGGGGGAGAGAGAGAGAGAGAGAGAGAGAGAGAGAGAGAGAGAGAGAGAGAGAGAGAGAGAGAGAGAGAGAGAGCTGGGATTCCCTAAAGCGTGTTCAGTAAATCCTCAACAGGCACGGATTCCCAGGCATCGCGTGCAGCAGGGTGGGGACTCCTGAGCTAAACCACGCCCCAGCAGGCACACACACACACACACACACACACACACACACACACACACACACACACACACACACACACACACACACACACACACGACCAGTAGACAACAGCTCCAAACCATGGCTAGTGTCCGAGGCTTATCCTGGTGTAGAGGGAGGGTTAATGGATTCCAACCTATTCACCTGTCATCCCCATTAAATCCATAGCTGCTGTTTCCGTGACCAAATGAGACCTCTTATCTCCAGAACAGCACTCATCTGGTTAACCTCAATCCCGCCTTCCTTCCATGGTGGATGTCAGTGGGAATGTACATCTCCTGTATGGTCCCTGCAGCACTTGTGGAAACATTGAAAGACACTTATCTCATGTAAATATGAAAGCAATGATCCATGCCCTTCTAAGAATGCCAATATTTTGCCTTATAAATACACTCGCGATTCTGTCGCACCTCAAGAGAAATGTGGTTTTATTGTTAAAGAGATGGCTGATGAGTCTCACATGGCAGGAAGGTTTTAGGAGCTTGCCGTGTGGGTGGTCAGTCCACAATAGAGCAGAGCCTTGACAAGAAAAACCAGTTGGACTGTTTTGGTGTGTCTGCGAGTGTGCCATGGGGGTAGATGTGTGATTCACGGAGGGAGGAGAGTGCAGCCAATTACTGCATGGCTGACTTTACTAAACCATGTCATTGCTGAGAAAGGGTGGGATCTCCACCTCCAACAGCCTGCAGATAAGCCAATGCTGCTTCCTCTTTGGGTTGTTGAAATATTTTATTTCCTGGTGAAGTTGGATTTGTAAATTGCAAAGTGTTTAAAAATTTGAGTTCACTCAGTTCTTAGTGGAAATACTCTTGTTCTTGGCAAGTCTGTAACACTTGGGTTCATTCACCATCAAGGTTAAAATTCCACCTGTGCCTCATTTTGTGAGTGAGGAAGAGAGAGAGAGAGAGAGAGAGAGAGAGAGAGAGAGAGAGAGAGACAGGACTACTCTCATCAGCAGGTTTTTATATTTCTGGGTCATACAGTTCAAACTTGCAAAGCCACTTCACCAATTGTGCTTTGTTCATTGTGGTCTGGAGCGTCTTAAGAAAACATTACTTCAAATACACAACTGAAGACTGACAGTGCCCCCTTTCTCAGCCATCAACAATACACCTGACTAGACAAACACAGCACACGCCAGGCCATCACTGGCATTCGCTTTAGGTTGTACATCTCAAGTAAAAGTAGTTCTGAAGAGAAGCACTTAAATGTCACCATATTTCTGCTGTCATATGTGCGATGCTGTGCCGAGGCGTTTTTTTTTTTTTAATTTATTTTGGGATTTGGATCAACCGATGTCATCACTCTGGGAAGCACGATGAACAAATCAATAAAGGGCCGTCCACACCAATAACTGTAAAAATAGCAGGAAAAATAACGTTGTGAGCACTGACACTGATGAACGATAATATTCGGAATCGCCAAGCATGCGTAGCTCCAGCTGTGTCAACAGCATCTCTCTGTCCCCGTCGCCTCACATGAGCACATTATCTCAGGGACTTCAGGATTTTTTTCAAATATAGTAAAAATATACACCCTGGGACTCAAGGATGAAAAAAATTGGTGGTCAAAGGTCAAGGTCACTAACGGGCACACATGATCCAGCATTCGTATCCTTCAGATGAGTCACTGTCCAACACAAAAATGTATAATTCCGGGTAGATTTTGATGGAGAACAGTGCTGCTATCGTTCATCAAATCATTCTCAAAGTCATCCCGTCAGTCCGATTCATCTCTGTCGGGACTTTGATTTTGTAATCCAGCTTTATACAGTTTTTAAAATGATTTAAACCTTTATGTTTCTTGAATGAACGGGAATTCATTGGCATTTTTTCCCCCACATGTATTGCAGGAAGCTTGTGGTAGTCTGTGGTGTTCCCCAGAGCAGTAGAAGGGGTGGAGTAACAACCAGTACAGATCAACAGGGTTAATTTGGACAACTGGGGAGAAAATGGAAAGAAAGGGAAAAAAAAAAAAAAAAAAGGTACAAGGTAGGTTTGTTAGAAACCAGAGAGCAGCACATCTTGGGAATAATGTCACAACATGGAGAAAGAATTACGGTGACTGTTATGTGTGAAGGATTGAGTAACAGGTAGGAGAGATAAGGAAGTCCAGGATGTCTTTGGACAGATTTACTGCCTCATGCAGACACTTGTTTTGCTCTAGAGTTAACAGCCAAACTGGAACATCTCAAAATTGTTTAGTTTATCCATTTGCTACACAGTCAGTGTCGAAGTGCCCCAGCAATGGAACCCACATGATTTAGGAGAGAGAAATTAGGCTTTTGAAAGCGTATAATCTGCCTCCTTTTGGTGTGTCAGTGCACATGCACTACTGTGTGTCCATGCGTGTGTGTGAACCATTACATCACTGCAACATGTGATACACACCACCTGTGAAAACAGCACTACAAAGACTTCCCTGTTTTCATGGAGTGGTCCTTTAATTAGCCTTTAATTGGGCCGGAGCTCCCACCGTTAGGACAGTGAGACTCGAACAGACAGCTGCAGGACAAACAGGAGCATAAGTGAGCAGAACTGTGTGAACGGCTAGAAAATAACTTTCCCTGCATAAACCAGTCAGTAATGAGTCATGTCAAAGGTGTGATCAGAATTTATGAACTGTATTGAGAAGCAGGATGTGTCTATAAAAAAAATAAAAATAAGCACGCTCCTCATTTCTAGAGAAATAAGAGGTGATGATTCTGTTCTTTACCGTGAATTAAATATGCGGAAAGTTTTATTCAAAGTTAGATATGCTAAAGCTGTTAGATGAGGTTAACACACACACACATTCTCTCTCTCTCTCTCACACACACACACACACACACACACACACACACACACACACACACACACACACACACACACACACACACACACACACACACACACACACACACACACACACGCTTCTGTACCCAAAATACTTCATGATTTACAAACCGCATCGGAGGAGTTACGCAATGTTTAAACATGTGGCCAGTATTGAAAACAAACCGTTGCACGCAACAGCAGAGAGGTCATTTTATACGCTGTGGAGTCATGTCGCTTCACTCTCCCTCTCTCTCCCTGTCTCTCCGCTCGCCCTCTATCTTTCTCTCACTTATTCCCAAAGGAACACTTGTGCAAGGAGAGCGGTCAGACACTATTAGCTCAGCAACACGCCGCTGAGTTTTTCCTGCAATAAGTCGAGGCATCAAATAGCTTTAACTTTACGGCAGGCGCACGCAATCTTCTCTTAGGAGCCATTAATGAGAACAGGAGCCGGTTCAAAGGGGAATAAGAAAGGCAGCTTGATGATGAGGTGACGGTCCGAGACCACACAAGGTGAAGGGACGGAACTTAGGCGTTAATGCTCGATAAGAAACATGTGAGCGCTACTTTGACGTACTGCCGTTGCCATGTAATCACTGGAATGATCGAGGCCTGTTTCCTGCAACTTTTAGAAAAGATTTCCCCCTCGCTGATCCACGGTATTTCAGTCAGAGTAAAGAAGAGCGTGCGAAATCTGTCAAAACAAGTCTTGACGTCAAGTTTGAAGTCTCATTCCTCAAAGTAAGTGTAGCTTAGGTGACCGTAGTGAAACATAATGAGAACACAACGCCAAGCTCATCGAGCAAATGGGATTCATGATTGAACAAATGCTTTACTACAAAAAAAAAACACGTTAAAGGATCTCATTTTATGGATACTACATCTTAAACTTGAGAAAGATGATTACATGTTTAAAAAACAAACAAAAAACCCTCCAAAAGTTTAACAATAAAAAGTGAGACGTGATCGATTCAGTAGAGGGACATCTTTTGCTGAATATGGGAAAGATGGAGCACGAAAAAATGGAAATAATGCCGGCTGTCTCCGTTTGTTTTTGTCATTCTGTTTTTTAGGGTTCATCTAAACCCCATTTTGTCACCTGTAATTAATTCATCAAAGAATTAATTTAAAAGGGGCCAGTCCCACTTATATGTACTGTAACCACCCGACTGAAGGGATCTTGTGCCAGGTCATTACAGCGTAAATCTCAGCAGAGGAGAATTAGGTACGTGTGGCTCCTTCTGTCTGTTTTTGGATGATGTTCCACTAATCTGCATCTTTCTAACTTTTTGCGTCCGGTCCACTTTGTACATAATTAGGTTATACTTTAAGAGAAATGCCGTTTGTCAGGGGATAGTTTTGGTTCTTTTTTTCTCAAGAAGAAGAGTCCCCGTTGCTAAATCAAATGAAAAAGGAACATATGTGACTGCATTGTTCTGTGTTTGTTTGTGTTGCGCTTGTGTACATGGCAGCATCCTGTGGAGAAACAGGATGGCCCTACCTTTCTGTTCGTGTGTGCCTCCTACTGTAAGATTTCATCACTTCTTCTGAAATGTTGGTCCAAGTGGAACTTGCTTACTGCTAATGAAATTTGAAATGTGAAACGCTACTTTGCATTTCAAGAATGCAAAAATCACCCGCATTGACCGAATGCAAGTTTTGACAAGTTATAATACCTAATTTCACGGTGGCAGCTCTTCTAGCATTCAAACCAAAACATTTTAAGAGGTGCTGTATGACTGATAATATTGTAACTTATAACCTTCACTTTCTGAATTTTACTCAGGTGGGGTTTGATCACATTAAACAGTTGAGGCCACTTTAGACTGGATGAGATAAGCAGTGAAAGATCTGGTCATCCTGATGGTAAATATACATTTTTCTACAACACCCAGGTAGAAAATCTACAGAAGTTGCAACTTTGATTGTTGTGGTCACTTCTTCGACAGGACATGCAGAGACAGAGAAACATAAAAATCCTCTTTGCAGTGAGGTATTGAAGATCCTCTAGTGTGCACCAGGAGAAAAGCCTCGCTACAAATGGAACACCATTAAATTCACATTTACTCGCATTCCAACTGGATGAAACAGCTGGGTGGAGAATAAACGACCGCATGTAGTACAAGCAGGAGGGATGGAGAGGCGGAGTGGAGCATCCACATATGGATGGAGGGATGGATTGGCAGGAGTTGCCACTAATGTATTGCTTCCACAGGATGCCCCGCACACTGAAAACAAGCCATAATTGGCCTTGATCACGCTCAGCCATTGAGACATACAGACAAGTGACAGGCAACGGAGAGAGAGAGGGAGAAAGAGAGAGGGAGAGGAAAGGGTGGGAGGGACTGATGGTGAGGCAGTGTGACAGTGTGATTTTTTTTGCAGAAGAGGATGAAGTGTAAATATTGATCCTGGACTGGTGGGCAAAACAGTGCTGCAGGGAAAGAATATCAAGCGCGCAAACACACACACACACACACACACACACACACACACACACACACACACACACACACACGTTGGTTCGTTTGAGAATTTCAATAACGAGTCTTCTTGAAAGGCTTATAAAACGGCTGGTCTCATGTGTGACGTCACAGTTTGACACTTTGAAAATGAAGAAGTGATCAGGTCCTGTTTGTGTTCATGGTTTATGTCTGCAGTTGAAAGCTGAACAGACCTGGAACTTTTTCTCTGACTCTTTCAACTAAGTCATTTTTTTCAAGAAAACACCGCCCCCCCCCCCCCCCCCAAAAAAAATGGAGACAAAACATCACAAGGAGTTGTTCTATGCAAAAAAACAAACAAAACAAAAGTAAAAAAATTACTTGGGCAATTATTTTAAGAAGGTGATGATATCATATAAGATATATAAGATACGGAGAATAGAAAGCTATATTTAGTCTGTGTGTCAGGAGATTATTGCGGAAACCTCTCGGGCCTTCAGCGTGTTACCTGACTACTTCAGGAAAAGTCTTTTCAAATATGGAAGCTTGGTAAAAGCTCACATCTCAAATGACACCTTAACCATCAGTTTAGGACGTGTGATGTGACGCCGTATGTAAGAGCAGCCTCAGGTCCAAACGTACAAATCATATGAAACAAAAATAATTATGTTTTATGAATGGTCGAGGTCAATACAGCAATTAGAGTTAGGAAAATTTGTGGCTGAAGTTTATTACTTCCTTGACTTTTATTACCATGGCTCCAATAACAACATATAATTATTTTGGAAACATCAAACTATCAGCCGTCTCACATGGCAAAGTCTGGTGTTCCCTTCAAAACATTCGAATCGCTGAAGTGAAATTGAAAATTCATCTTCTCACTTACCCGCCCCAATTATCACATTCCGTCTTTTGCTCGCCCTCCACGTCCAAAACTGACACTCGACGGGTTCCTACAGCGTCAGAGTTTGACGCAAGGAGCCTCTCACCGAGCGTCAGTATTTGATTTGGCAGAGAGAACGGACTGAAACTGCAGCGGCTCACCTCAAACGACGACACTGAATCAAACGACTTCTTGGACCTTTGCACCCCAGCCTTCAGTGCAACTCAGGGCATTCCTGCTCTTTGTCTTCATCACTGTGCCACACCAGTGCTATGAACTACAGCTGCGTCTCCAAGAAAAGCACTCCTGATGAAAAGGGTTTTTCAAATAAAGTAATGATAGCTGTAATAGCAGTTTTTGAGCAGAGGGCTATTATCAGTTATTACTTGTATATTCACCTCATTGCCAAGGGCTGTTTTCACCGACTCTCACCTCATTACGAATCACTTCATTCTCATCTTTCACGGGCCGATCTGAATGAAATACGGTGTACATGTATTTCAAATCGGTGTTAATCAAATCGTTACTTGGAGCTTCCAGGGTTTTATCGAGAGCAGAGGAAAAAAAAGCACTAAATCCATATTGTAACATGCCTCGTCTGTCTGTCAATCTAATTTTCACTCAAAATAAATTACAGCATACCACTCACATAAAGAGACAATTACAGAGAACATCGGACATGCCGTTGCTTGAATGTAATCTCTGCCAATAAATTATACGTATGTGTATTTATTTATAGTTATCTTTGTTTTAGAATCAGCATTTATGATTTGGCACAAGCCTGTCCCCGGAGCATGAGAGTGTGGGCCGGAGCTTCACGTATCTCACACCAAGAGCATGAGAGTTGGCAAAGCCATTCATGACAAAGATGACAATTGTCATGAGACAGACTCGTTCACCCTTCTTCTCCTCTCGTCTCTCGCTCTTTTCTCCTTCTCCCTCTCAGCCCATGTCCTGGTATGCCCTCCTCTCTCCGTCATGCCGCCGTCCCTGTTGAGCGACTCATGCATGGATACAATGTGCTCCACTGTGCTCTTTGAAGGCTAGCATTACTGTTCACACGCAATCTGCACTGAACACCAATACGTCCTCCCTCTCGCCTCTCGTTTTTTTTCCCCTTTTATTCTGTCTCTGATCCCATTTTCATCTCCATCCCTCTTTTCAAGAAAGATCTTAATAAAATATAGTATTATAAACCCCAATTCGAACCACTTTGACAATAAGTTAATTCCCTAAAATGAAAACCATCCTTTTATCATTTTTTTTTTAATAATAAAAGAATTATTTAGATGTTCTCAAGGACATTTGCTCTCATATTTGTCCTGCGAGCTTGGTGAATAAACTATGCAGTAAATGAATGGCTTTCTTTGATTACACAGTGAAATTTTACAGCCTGTCTTGTTTGCCAGGCAATGAGCAAAAACTGTCTCACCACAATCACATTATGCTCCTCTAAATATTCCAAACGCAGTGGAAACATAAAACACATTACCTCAGTCTGGAAAATATTGATTTATGTTATAGCAATTAACAATGAGAGAACAAAATAAAAGAAACAATCTGGGTACAAATCTTGATCAGCAATGCTTTGATGATGCCTGATTCAACATAATTAAAACAGCAATTGCAACTGGGACATGATTTGTGTGCACGTAAATCAGAGATGGGAAGGAACAAAGTACATATACTTTGTTGCTGTGGTCTAGTTTTTGTTTTGTTTTTTTTAGGTATAATATACTTAACTATTTACGCCCGCCATTTTAATGCAAATACCTTCACTTTTAGTTTTGCTGCACAACAGACAAATAAAAACCTCGATAAAAGACACAAGTGAAACAGAGAAGCGTGTGGTGTAAATCTGCAGATATCTGGTGAACGCATAAAGGTTTCTCAAATGTTTTAAAAAGCTTGAAGACACTTGCTATATTCACTTGTTAGGGCCACTCAACCACAGAGAAGTTGTGTCTAGTGGAGAGAAGAATGTGACATTTGTGCTGTGTATGACACTCAATAAAAAAAAAAAAAAGAATCCAAAGAGCCTGCTCATATGTACGCTCACTTGAGTAAATACTGAATCGCTACTTCTTCTTCGAGTCTTTTTTCCACAAGTATCTGTGCCTCTGCTTGAATGATGAATATGTGATTTTGCTATCTCATAAATCAAGTTCTTGAGACAAATCCCAAGAGGAATGTATGCAAATATACTGCGAGTGCTTTCTATCATCACTACATCTCCAATTGTTTCCATGTTGTCCGACTTAATCACAGCTCAAGCCACAGACATTTCTCTTGGATATTCTCAGCGTGCCACTGCCACAGTCGGAATATGATACCTGACTTTCTCTCTTTTTCCCCTCTGACTCAATGACAAAAATATTCCCTTCCTCTCTCTTTTTCATCCACAGCTTTGGGTATCGCTTCTGTCCACGCACGCTATCTGCTCTCCTGTGTGAACTGGCCTTTGGTATCGCTCCCTTGTGATGTGTTAAAAAAGCTGAGACTGCTTCAACAGTCCAGAAGGTGTGTGTTTTGTGTGAGAGTTAGTGTTTCTACACTGAATACCTTTAGGATTATGTGTGTGTGCATGCATATGTGTGTGTGTGTGTGTGTCTTTCCTATAGTGTCATTCAGATAGTGTAATGTAATGAACTCATTTCTGCAGGGCAGGTCTCTCTCTTTCTTTCTCTCCATGTCATTTGCTCCCTCCATTTCTCTTTCACTCACTCTCTCTTTCTCTTTCTCTTTCTCTCTTTCTCTCTCTCTCCGCTCAGTTCGACAGATCGTTTTCATAACCACTTTTCTGAGGTCACAGCCTCGTCTGCAGTAGTCACGCAACCCCTCGCCTGCTCAGTCAGCGTTACACACACACACACACACACACACACACACACACACACACACACACGAGTATATACGCACTTTACCACACCATACTACACTGCACAAAACCCTGTCTTAAAGAGACAGTACGCCTCTCTCTGCGCAGCCACAACATGCTACACTTTTAAAGGCTCAGCATGTCTATTTTTGGCTCGCTGTGCTCAAAGCATTCCTCTGCTGGCAGCACACATGCAACCTGTGGCTACAGAGTGGAAATGCAACACTGGTTAAGCTTATTTTGAGATTAAACCTCTGACTGTAGCTATTTTTGACAAATTCACATATTCTCCAGAGTACAGATACGGAGATATCATGTATTTATATGAATGTAAAGTATAATACGTGAATAAGTGATAAGCATCTTCTGGTGGCGTTGTGGCCTCAAGGGAGTCAGAAGAAAGCTTGCTTAATGTGGTTAGTTCATACTTAAGGAGCAATTGCTCTGCCTTTACCTTGTGAACCACATGTAAATTAATGATGCCAGTTGCTACTGCTGGCAAAAGTCAGTTCTATGCATAAATATCAATATCAAAAAATTAAAAAGAGCGAGCAATTCCTCTTAAGCCTGGTATGCTTCTGCGTCGCGGCACAGACCCCTACGCGGACCCCTACGCGGACCCCTACGCGGACCCCTACGCGGACCCCTAAGCGGACCCCACGCCGTAGCCTGACATGCACCTCCAAAAAATCCTGACTACGCATCACGTCGACGCGCAGTGACGTGAACGTCAAGAACTGTGATTGGTCCGCTCAGAGGAGGTCGCTGAATGCATGAAGAGGTGGAAGAACCTCCGCGACAAACACGTGCGTCTCTGGAAGAAAATGGCCACAAGAAGTCATGTTTGTCATGTTCAAAGTTTACAGTTCGATTCATGAAAGCAAACAGTCGTTCCAAGAAAAGCACTGGACTTTCTGTTGTAAATAGTTTTGTTTTGGAATCTGACAAGAGCCCCCGAAACCATACAAAGACACAGCCACACCCCCTTAGCGGCTTGGCGGTGAACTGCAAAGCAACGCATTCCCTCGGCGCAGAACTTCGAATGCTCAATGATGGCGTAGGGTCTACGCCGTCAATACGCGGTCGCTGCGACGCAGACGCATAAACCAAGCTTTAATTCCCTGTGTTTCTACACTATGTGAGAGTGTAGCACGGCGTTGAAGGAGGACAGAGCTTTGCATTGTCCTGTCCTGACTTATCTGTCTCTCTTTCTCTCCCTGTCCTCTTGTTTCTGGCTTGTTGCCTCTCCCAACACCTCTCTATCCTCTCGTCACCTTTCTACCACCAGGATAGCCCCAGGGGGAATATACAGTAACTGAGGGTGACAGGGAGCCTTTGGTGAAGACAATGGACACAGTGAAAGTGAGCGCATGTGATTTAAGTTTTTTTTTTGTGTGTGTATTTTTTAATAAAGCAAAAGAGCCAGAAAAATTTGAAACAAAAGGCGTCTTCACATTGCAGGTTCTCCAAAATATAAAATCCCCAAGTTGGCATCTCTTTGATATCAAAGATAAGCCAAATATCACAGATGAATACACATAATACTAGAAGAGATGGGCCTAAAATCACACCCCATGTATTTGTATCATGGTTTGAACACTTACTAAACTGCCAAAATTACGTAAATTTGTTCGGCTTATCTGATATTATTTCTTTGTCATTTCCAGCCAGCCTTACGCTTATTTGGACAATTATGAGTGCCATAAATGAGATACAAATAGGCGGTGCTGAAATTTTAAATGACATATATTTCCGTGTTAAAAAACTATTTGCTAAATCTTTTGTGACAAAATAAAATGAAATCGATCAAAATCAAATAAAAGCAGCTCATCGTTTGTAGCCCAAAACCCCCCTCTATTTACAGCGTGTCTTTGGCCATGTTGTTTTAATAGAGCACAAGAGAGCTAACATTAGCCTTACGCAGTAAATGTAGTGTAGTTGTGTGTTTCGGTTTAAGTATGTGACCCCATAAAATCTTGCTGGAGGCAGTAATTATCTGTGCCGTGTTTGAATCCTCCTCAAGAGTTGACAAATGTACTGTTTCATCCATTTATGAGAAGGAAACACCACGTGGCCTGAGCTGATAGGGAAAAAAATACCCCTTTAACCTTTTTAGGTCACGTTCTAAGTTTTACTGTTCCTCTGTTAAACAGCATATGCCGAACACTGTCCTTGTACTTAAATATCAAAATTCAGACATGGTTTCTTTTAGTAAATCAAAATGTGACATGCTCACATGGACATGAACCAGGCAATCGCGAACAATAACATCATAGCATGCAACCATCAATCAATGATCAAGACACATAGCTAAGATTTGTTTGTAAGCTATAACCACACGATAGACTGGGCTACGCCCAACAACACTGTAGTTACAGGCTCCACGAAACAATACGGATTTTCCATGACAAATTCCTCACAATATGATGTCCCACTTGCTAAGCCTTCAGAAATATGCGATGATATGAAAGCGAAATAATTTACTCGTGTATTGAGTATTGCGCTCACTGGGTCAATACGAAGTCTGACATCGTTCTATAGCTAGAAAGAGGTTTTCCAGCTCATCAAACCTCAGTTTGTTTTTTGTCATGACATCACCAGCAGGAGGAAGAGAAGCCACAAAAACAGCCTCAATATGGCCTGGAAATGGACTGAGAACTTGGCCAGCGGAGGTTGCATGAGAAGGAAAAGGACTTGAAGTAGCAGGGAGGAGAGACCTGCCAAAAGAAAAGGCTCGGCCTTGAAGGCTTTTGGCAGGTGCTTTATGTCTGCTATCCATCCAGCTGCCGACTGAAAACATGGGAGGTGTTACCGGAGGACCTGTTAGATGTAGAGACAGGCTGCAATCTTGGTAATCTTCCTCACTGTTGTGCTAATTTCTACAAAATGACAGCTTCAACTCTTTTTTTTTTTGGGACAGACAATAGAGCCATATTCTTTCTCCGACAGGTTGCGACATGAAAAAGTTGATTTGCCTGTGTTTTATCTAAACAGTCTGAAAAGTGATATGCCGGAGCGAAAATGTAATTAATTTCAACAACTAGAAGATCAAAACTGCCTTCAACAAAATGAGAATATTCGGCCCCTAAAATGTGAAGCGCTCTCCCAATTGTCTGCCACAGCAGCCTGATCAGCTCTCACATGGCTCTGCCAATTAGGGCAAGTTTTCCACATGAATTGACCCATCTGACATTTTAATAAAGATGCTCATCTAAAGATGGATGAATGGAGCAATGCTATTGTGGTGGCCCAATGAATTATGCAATAGGGTCTCTCTCCTTCTATGTTATGCCTCCCTTCTGCCTTGCTTCCCCCCCACCCCATCCACCCGGTGCAACACGTCACTGCGTTAAAGTCGTCCATGGCCTAATCTGATTGCGTGACATGTTGACCTCGTTGCAGGGGTCCATCTTTAAGCTGTGTTGCGATGCTCATTTAGAGAGTCATTTAATGACATTTGATTTAATGTCATTTGATTTAATGCCATTAGTCCTCTTTACCGGCCAGTCATGAGATAGTGAGACATAAGAGATAATACAGCTATGAGAGATAACAGCGAGTGTGAGGGTGAGAGAGAGAGAGAGAGACAGACAGAGAGAGACAAAGAGACAGAGAGAGAGACAGAGAGAGAGAAAGAAAGAGAGAGAAAGAGAAAGAGAGAGAGAGAGAGAGAGAGAGAGAGAGAGAGAGAGAGAGAGGTGTATAAAGCAGTCAGGTTGAGTTTGTGCAGGCCTCCAGGCGAAGGTGGCGGTACAACCAGAGGAAGGATTATACAGGAGATTAACAGGTTCAGATACTGTACAACAAAACAAGGTTAAGGAAAAAGAATGCAGCCCTGGTATTAGACCTGAATACGGACAATCACCAAGATACTATAAAGGACCGAAAATCTGTGAAGAAAATGAAAACATACTGGGGAAAGTCAAATAGATGCAGCTTAATATTTTGCTTTCACGCGTCTTCCTGCCAACTTAAACTGAACACGTGAAACTGAATATTATGTGAGGCAGAAGCAGAATTAAAAGAGAATGAGCACAGTGTTGTCATGTAATACAACCGATCGTCTTTCTGTATTCACCACAGAAATCATCACTATGAGTTTGATGTCACCGAGGGAGCCAGCCCTGATGAGCTGAGCACTTTATAGAGTTTGGATTTGTTTTCCATTTGTTTAGGCCAGCATGAAACACACCAGATTCACATAGGAACAGATGGTATGGATGATCTGCTAGCCTTTAAAGATCCAGCAGCACATCAGCTCAACACACAGCACAATCGGCGTTCGCTGCTTCAGTGTGAGAGAGTGCATGAGAGCGGGTATTTATAAAACTATCACCACATTATCATGCCTGAGACATGTGAGCGGGTGCGGCATCTTCATCCTTAACTCGTTTAGGACATATTGAGGTCATTTTCCCCGGGTTTACACAACATTGCGTGAGAAGGGAAGGGTATCCGGTGGATCCAATTGCCCTCTGTGAGGGCGGCAGCGCCTCCATGAATGTGGCCTTTGAGTGGCGAGAGGCCAGTAGACATGCAGACAGCCTACACTTACTGTATCTGGGAAATAGGCCTGATGCGACTTCAAACTGCCGCAACTATGTTATCCTCCCCCATGCCTGTCTCCCTCTCTCTCTCTCTCTCTTTCACTCTCTCTCTCTCTCTCTCTCTCTCTCTGCTCTCTGAGAACTTGTTGCTCATGAGTCACAAGGAGGGAGTCCAGCGATCTGTTGTTTAACCTCACATTACTCATGGTAGGACTTGGACGAATCACAGCTTGGGTTTTATTATTCCAAAGATCAAATCAAAGAAAGATGTTTTTGTTATGACCCCCTCTAAGAGGGAATAGTGCTTAAATTGCCCTAAACCTATGATTTCCCTGTTTCCTTACTTGTTGAAAAGTATGTTTATTTTCTCCAGGCTTTCCAAGCACATTCATAGCGTTTATTTTATTGAGTGTAAAGGAGACAAGAATATAACTGTGTGGTTTGTTGAGGAGGGAAAACATCCTTGTTTTTAAAAGATAAAATAGCATGATTTTGTGGGGTGTGATGGAAAAGTTCGAGAAAGGTTTCTCTAATGGAGTAATGAGCAACTGACTTGGCTGGTAAGCAAACAAGCTTTTCACACTCCCTCATCTGAATCTGGGTTATCCATATCTTTAAGCCGAGATTTGCAGTTTTTCCGTCAGAAAATCAAATAAGGCCTCCTGGCAAACGTTTGACAGTCAATAATATGCAGGAGGTAGCAAAGTTCAACATGATGCCACGCTAAGTTCTTTACAAGATGATGGTATAGCAGAGTAAAGTGCATGTGAAAAGAGTTTGTAAAAGAGTTTTGAACGAGGTGCAGATTGGAGTCCTGGGTGGCAGGTATGGACGACAAGTGGATGCGACTCAGCTTTGATTTCAGGGCTATATTTACTCAGGCTTTCAACACCGGTGCAGGTTGTCATATCAACATATTTTCTGTGTCAAAATGTTTGCTGGGCTACCTTTTCACAGTTGGGAAACTAGGTTAGATAGTTTTACCACATTTAATTTGTCAAATTGTACCACAAAACCTTTTTTTTTTTACTACAACCGTCCTCTGAGTTTTCATTCAACAACTAAATACGCGTACCAGTTTTGAGATAATGTTACTGTAAACTTTAAATCTTGTAAACGTTTCCGCAAGAGATTAATAAAGTATTCTGAATCTGAATCTGAATAAATAAGTCTTGAATCACACAACATGTTCATGGCGTACAAGAATAAACATTACAAAGCCAAATAGAAGTAATCCAAATACAGGAATACAGGAAATATAGATTAATAGGATTATTGCATTGATCCCTAATTATCTTTATTATTTCTTGAACTACACAATTACCGGAGAAGTAATCAAACATGCATAATGCATAATGCATAATGCACTTTTATTTTTTATTTTTGTATTAATTATTGTGGTGCTGCACAATAGTCCCTCCTACAAATTATATACAGATTTAAGACAACATCTCTGTCTGGTACGGATCCCAACGAAGATCACAAATAATCATTTCGATGGATTTTTTGGACAAAAATCAATGTTCCCTCTAATATCGCAATATAATATGAGCTAAAATCCTTCTTTTTTTTTAATTTTGCAGGCTTATTTTTTCCTTACACTTGACAGGATTTTAGACTTGACAGTTCTATATCCCAGACTTTACTGTCAACATCTGAAAATGCAGACACCCTCATTTCCGCCCCCCAAATCTCTCTGTGTTCCAGCTAATTGTTATCCCATGCAGTGAAAAGCCCTTGCATGTGTTAATCTGGACACGCAGCCAAGGAAAACACGGAAATCTATTGAATGCTGCATAGAAACTTGAAAACGATTGGAAAATAATAGGAGTTCTATAAAAAAGATAAACATAGGCCAAAGCCACTTCCAGCCCTATGTTTGACACATATGAAAATAGGGATTAAACCATCAATGTTCTCACTCAATGAATGTGGTTAAACATAGGTCCGTGTGTGTGTGTGCGTGTGTGTGTGCGTGTGTGTGTGATACATATTTAAAACATTTGCAATTTGATGATGAAAACAAACCCTGGCACATTAGCATGGAGAATTTCTCTGCTCCGCACGCAAGCTTAGACAAGGGGAGGGCTCCAGCGTGTTTGTGTGTGTGTGTGTGTGTGTGTGTGTATGCATGTGTGTGTGTGTCTGTGTGTGTTATTCTGTGTATGGGTGAGTGTTGGTGAAGCTGGCAGCTGTTAAAATTCAGTGCTCACTCTGTAACATGCCAATTTAAACCTGATCCTTGAGGACAGAGAGAGTTTGACACTTCTTCCCCTCACCAATTTTTTCTGTCACTTTCTCTGTTTCTGTTCCTACACTTTTTTTTGTTGTTGCAAATATACAATATGCTGCCCGAGTTTAATTTAATCCTGAATTCAATACACATCAAAATATCTGTACCTATCCAGCAGCTCTTAGCTCCTGTCTCTGATAAGATGATACGACTTGAGCCGCTCGGTCTGTGTCATGTCCCATCTTTAAGAGGTCGTGCCACTGCGCCTGATGAATTACTCATTAGGTTAGCGCTCATCCCTGAAAGGTCCAGAGGTTTGGTGCCTGTGGCTCCATCTATAATAAGGTCACACTCTCACACACACACACACACACACACACACACACACACACACACACACACACACACACACACAAAGGAACCTGCAATGACTGACAACAGCGCTGCCAAAATTCTTGCTGAAAGAATACATTTTTGAAATACTTGGAAAGTTATTAAAAAAGTGATTTACCTTTAATTCAAAGGTAAATGGTGTTTTGTTTTGGTCAGTCAACCTTTAAGAGTGTGAGCAAGACTTTTTATTTAATCAGGTCAGGTCAGCTTATCTTAGTCATAATGACGTAGCAATTAAGAATTAAAAAAATAATTAGGTTACTTCTAATTGCTGTCATACCTGTTTTGGAGATGTTTCTCCTTTATTGTTTTTAGAAAAATAGAACGTGATAGTAGGTCAGTAGCCTATAACGATCCATAATAAAGAGTTGGATTGCCACTCTGGTGCCTTACAGCGAACAACACACTCAACAACTGCTCGAGACAGAAAAAAGACTGCCACCACATCTTAAAAAGTAACATTTCCTCTATTAGTCCGTCACTTCATGCGTCTCAACAAGCTTTTTCTGTTTTCAGATGAAACTACAAGCCTTTACTATGTGGTAGAGATGCACCGATATGTTAAAACTCACTTGGCCAATGGCTGATGCCAATACATTTGTTTTGTTTAGTTTTTCCAGGAACTGATATTTATTCCTGTTTAAGGAACTGGAACCAAACAAAAAAAACAACAAAAAAAAAAAAACCCAAAACAGAACAAAACAAAAATTACAAAAAAAAAAAAAACTTTAAAGTCATTCAGCACTTTTGAGGATGAATTCCAAATACAAATTCAATACTATCTTTTGCAACCCCCCCCCCCACACACACACACACACACACACGCACCAAAAAATGAAAGGGGAGAAGGGATTTTATTCAATAACTAGAGTTGTTGCTGTAACTACTATGGACAAACACACGCACGCACGCACACACACACACACACACACACATGCACACACACAACAAATCCAGCATTACGGTCTTGACACACCTCTGTTTACTGTTGAACACTTACAATATACCTTACTTTTCCTGGCAAAATAATAACGCCTAGGGGCTCGTTTAGTCAAGCGCCAGTCACGCAACTCTCCCTCGCTCTCTCTCAATTAACACCCTCCCCATCCTCACTTGCAGGACGCCTGGCTCCCTGGCCAATATAGCGTTGCTCCTCTTTAACTACGTACCTGTTGCAGATGTTGCAGTCATATCAGACAGCCCTGCTGCTGTTAACTGATGCTTGGCTTCTATTTGGTCACACTGGCCAAATGCAAGCGTGTGACAAGGAAGGATTGTCTTTTGCCCCCTTCTCCTTTTCACTGTGCCCTCTGCTTGTGTCTCTCCATCCTAAAATATTTTGTCAGGCTCACTCATTCGATCATAATGTGGCAGGGAGCCGAAGTTCAATCAGAGTTCAGGCTGCTTGGGGTGTGTGGAGCGCAGAAATGGCTCGCCAGCCAATAAAATACTCACAGAACCTTTCAAACATCCTCTTGAATCACATTCTGTGCTCTTTTTTTAATTAGCCATTTATCGCTGCAATACATGCCTATTCCAGGAAAATATTTTGTTGTATTTATATTACACTCTGTCTGGCTACCCTTGTTTAACTCCCGCCAAAGCTTCTCCACATTACTCTAACTTCACATGACATGATCTGAGGAACTATTTTTACTCGGGCAAGCTATGTTCTCCTCTTTAGTCAGATCAAATGCTGATGAAAGGGGACCTCATCTGGCTGACGGTAGTTAGTGTATCGAGCTGTATCGGGTCAGATGCCACCTTTGGTTAGTGATCTTTCCAACCGCATGGAAACATATCGATTTACATTAGGGAACAACAGCAGGGCCCAGGCCTGGTCACTGCTGCACACTGAAGCATGCTTCAATTAAGATGAACGAAGGTGACAGACAAAACAAACGGTCTGGTCGACTACAGTACCCTCGCCCAGGATGTCAGCATGAAGACAATGACATGCTCGTGCCATGCGAGGATCCTTCTTCAGGGAACCAACATGAGTCGTATCACTGATAGCTCTTAGAATATGCTTCACTTCATGTCCATTCATTCCTACTCTTTGCTGTTTCAAAAGAAAAGTTCAGTTACATTTATGTCAAATGTGACATGTTGGTAGCTACAGCGTACTCACCGAGCAGTTTGGAGTCACTTCACATTGTTGTTTTGTGTTCATGTCTGCTGTTTAGTGGTTTGTCATGGTGAGACTTTGCCCTGTATCGTGCCAGAGTAACAGTGTCACGGAGTTCATTCATCAGCCACTGTGAATAGCTTCTCCATTCGCTCGGTTTAGCCATCAACAGATCGCATTACTGACACCAGTGAGCTTTTTATGCGGGTGGCCATGTTAAATTGGTTGTGCTGCAGCTAATAGGCCTTGGGTGTTTACTGGCAGAAAACATGGGGCCGTTTGGGGATGACAGCCAAGGTTCGGTTCAGAGGAGGGAATCTATGTCAAGTTATCAATCAGCTCTTTGTCGCCTGTCTTAGCCATGCAAACGGGACGATGGGTGAGACAATGAGACTTTCTCATAACTGCTATTTATGTAATTACGTTAGTGCATCTTCAAATCCAACAGATCAAATTCTAGCCTGACTTAGACATCTAAAACATATTTGCACATTCTCTTTTGGTCTTGCACATTCTTGCACTGTTTCAAATTGATCCATTTCTCTTAAATACAGTGATCCCACCATAAATAGTCAAAACTTTTCCTAAACTCAGAAAGTTGATTCTGTGCAGAAGTTCCCACATGCCACAACAAATAACAAAATGACTGTTCTGAGGCTTAATGAGTTTTCAAATGGGCTTTCAACATGTGGCTTTGGGCAGTGCTAAATCTGTAAGCCATATTGCATGGAGATCAACAAAGTCTGTTTGTTTGTTGTAAGGAGGGGATGATTGTAAACGGTCAATGTGAAATGATTTAATCTAGGCCGAAGCAGGTTGCAATTGGGCAAGACTGGAGTGGCGTGCTTAATGAAATACCTCTACAAATGAGAGATGAGGAAAAATCCAAACAGGGAGCACAGAAAGCCCAGATAATACAATAACTGAATAGGAATTCTTTTAACTCCAATATTTTTCATTATTATCCAGAAAAAGAAATAACGCTGCTTTTAATAAGCTGTTAAAGAAGGAGCTAGCAGAGCAGACAACTCAACACTCTGACTGGCAATACGGGTAGGCCACTTTATACCTTTGCATCAATTCAACCCCGTGGGTTACAGCGTAGGTACACATAGCTGGATATACACAAGCACCTCCCTTGAATGCAACTTTGTGATGTAGAAACCAAAACTACAACAGTTGTGACCAGTCAGCTTCGTAGCATCGCATTTCCTCACTTACATGCTCACACTCTCATTTTCACACCATCTCCTCCTCCGGTCTGAGCTCTTGTTCGATTTATTTAAGTAAATATAGACGTTGTCGCTCAAACTCTAAAATGACTCACTCTGTTTCATCCACCATTTTTTTTGAAAGTCCACAAACATATTTCAAACAATGGCACAGAAGCCCTGCCACCAACTAGAGTTTGAGCTAAGTCATTGCAGCACGGCATAGACATACAAGGATAAATCAGCCCTTAGCGCCAGCTGGGTGTTGCTTAGGTTTGGCGATGTTAAACGTGTCAGCTGGGTTATTGGGCTCTCATTTTACAGCTCAAGAGTACAGTTAAAGTTTCCAAACATGTTTGAAGTGACAAATAGATGACGATGAAGCAGAATCTTTATTCGGTACTGCATAGCTGGAAGATCTGATCTATTTTTCAGTAAATTGACCTTCTTTGAGTGCAAACCACACCCACTTCTGGTTTCCTGTCTAAAAAGAGATACAAATGACATCTCTGCACACCCCAATTACAAATCCACAGCAGATGAAATGTAACAGGAATGGCTTCCTGTCACAGGTAATTATTGGAGGTTAACTATGATTTGCATGCAAGCGATCAGATGAATACTTCATATTCTTCATTTCCAATCTGATGCTATGATGTTACTGACTGTAACCCTGAGACTTATCAGCGTGTTTGTGGCACCACTGACTGCTTAAAGCGCCTCCATAATATAATTATCCAGCTTAACTTGGGGGCCCACAGTGTGTTGCTCTCCTCCCCATCTCTCTGTGCTCAAGCGGAGCAGTGCGCTAGGCGGTAGCTGTGACAGTAATTACACAAGACAGCTTCCAACAATAGTGTTGGGCCAACAAAGGCTTCTGCTCCCTCTGCATGAGTTCTGTTTGTCTATTCACACTCACTCAAACTCAAACACACACTCTACCCGTCTGTTTGCACACAACACACACACAAACAATTGCAAAAGAACACACCTCCCACTGCTGCACGGCCGCCACTAGCTGTAATGGTTAGCGACTAGCGGGGACCCCCTCGGCACTGATTTGAGTAATTCACTTATGGCCTTTTGTGATCCTGGAGGGCTTTGTTGGCCCCCCTACCTAACAGAGTCCAACTCCACTCAAGCGAGTTCAGTGTCTGTGGCACGAGAGGCCAGGCAGGGACAAAGCAAGTGTCATGCCTTTGATTCAAGCAACTAATGAGTTAACTGTGAGGATCCTAAACGCATACGGCGGCTTCTCCATTCATGGTTCCCGACACATACAAGAGATTAGCATTGCTGGGCTGTCGCACCAGTTAACAGTTATTGTGTGACTGATTAGAGCGGAGGGGGCGAATGCCCAGGCGGGAGGGTGGGAGAGTGAGCCGACATGCAACTAATGCGCAATTTAGCTCAGACTCATTGTAATATCTCTGTGTTAGCCACAACAAACACGTTAATCTCTAATATGTTCACTAATACCAGCATGAAAGGATAATGCAATGAAAAGAATCTCATGGCACCCTAAACAATTTTACCAATCCGCCTTTGGTGACCTTCACATACCGTTTCCCCCTAGCATTCATCATATGTATCAACATGACTGTTGCATGCAAAGGTGCTTCTGTCTTGAACAGTATTTTTGCCAAAATAAAGGAAAGAATGTTGGTGTAAGGCTAACACATCCCCAGAGGGTACACATTAACATTTACACTGGAAATGTATTAACTAGTTATACATCTACCTTTGCGTATTGAACTTGTAGCACGGCATTACAGACATTGCATGAGGAGGAAAGAGGAAGGAGAAAAGCCTGAGCATTGGCATTTAGCCTGATCACGCACTCCTCGTGAAGCACATGGAGATGAGAGGTGATTTTCTTTCACAGAGGTCAGGGAAACAAACAGGAGGGCAGAACCCCATGGACAGGAAGATGAAGGTGAAGAAGGAGGGGGGACACTGAAATCTTAACAATCACGATCAAAGAAATTAGGAAAGAAGGGAAAAAGATGAGGGTAATAACAAAAGAGGGTCAAGAGAAACAAGGTGACAGTCCGAATCCCGTTTGAAGATGATATTCATGCATAAGAGCACATTTTCTCTGCTTCAACAGCACACAGATTGGGATGTTGCAAACTATTATCTGCCTGGATGCTCTTAATCAATACATGTATAAATGCATTAGTGCCCATCAAACTCAATCACAGTAATCAGGTGATCAGATTAATTGTCAAAAGAAAGCGTGAGAGTCGTTGGCTAAAGCTGTGGTTAGTGGGAGCAATGACAGCTCAAGAGCCACTTTTCAATTAAAAAAAAAAAAAGTGTGAATCCTAGCATCACCTTCTTGAAAAGTCTAGAACTGCAGCAGCTCAGGGTGAACTGGTGTTTTCGTGTCACCAACACCAGAGCAGCGCTGGCCAGTCCACTTCAATCTGTCTCCAGGCTTGTTGTGACATATGACATTTAGCAGATATGATGGGTTGATGGGTTCAAGTCTTTGCCTGCTTTAGGCTTCGAGGCCTCACATGCTGGAGGACTCAAATGTGCAATCGTCCGCACAACCATGGAAGCATTCATTCCTAGCATCCCCCTAAAGTGATACTTATTACCACCGCAGATTCCAAGCTTGTTGTCCTCCATCACTGTGATCGTGTCAAACAATGGGGGTGGATCAAAAGGGCAAAGGTTTCGACCTTCAGTAGGTTTGAGTGTTCACTTCAGAAAAGGTAAAGACAGGAGTAAAACATGAGTTAAGGGGCTGCGCAGACATATTAGCAGCATACATACAAAACTTGGGAGCGAATAATGGCACCACAGATTGACCTGATTGTGTTCCCTGACTAAACCAGACTTAGCCTGCTTCTCATGACGCGTTGTGCTTTTAAGCGCACAATTTTTTTTGGCCAATGATCGCAGGGAGGCCGATGATACTGAAGTGCACACTAGAGACCACCAGTATAAAGAATGAGACCGACACAGACCTGCTGCACCATCAGTGAAACAAAACCTAAAGGTTTCTTTGACAGAGCTGACAGAAAAAATTCAAACAATTATCAGGGAATCATTATGGTTTTAAAAATACTGATATAACACATTGTTATCAGTGCTGTGAAACACACTGGCCAGAGCAATTAATCTGGAAATCCTCACAAGTAAAATTTACTTGAAAACACAACACTGCTTTTAATGCCACTCTCTGCTACACGGGTGAATATTCATCAAAAGTTGTGAGAAGTCAGACTGCACAATGCTGGCATGTCATCAGTATCAGATTTTGTCAACACCTTTGATTTTGCAGGTCTGATGGCCGATATTAATTTTGACTCCGTTTTGCTGAAGTCTCGTTTTCTCTGCTCATCATCTGCCGCTCATGATGATGAAACAGTGAAGTAAACACG
Source organism: Aulostomus chinensis (assembly GCF_037954235.1). Lineage (NCBI taxonomy): Eukaryota > Metazoa > Chordata > Actinopteri > Syngnathiformes > Aulostomidae > Aulostomus > Aulostomus chinensis. The sequence continues at coordinate 15,390,692 of NC_141340.1, forward strand.
GGGTCTCTTGCCTTTTCTAAATCTTTGGAATTGAAAACTTTCAAAATTGGCTATCAGCCATATCAGTTTTTTAGAAAAAAAATCTTGGTCAATTACAACGGTCGGCTATCTCGTGACCGTCTGTAAAAGGAGTTCAGCCCCCCTGAATTTTCACAGTCATGTTTCACAAACATTGGTCAGATTCTCTTCTAGGAGATTGTGAACAAGCTGCCAATATTACATCCTTGTATGATTTAACATTTTTTGGGGTTGCATTGAGAAATTTCAGGAACTTACAAGAGCTAAGACACCGCTTCAAAAACACGAAACGGCAACTGCATCTTGACCTTTCAGTTGCTAAATCTTTTCTGTTCATTTTCAGTAACTCGCTGATTTGTCTGAGCTTCTGCTCTACTTTCCTGTGTGCGTAGGGTTGCAGATTTAAGGAAGAAAAAAAGTTGAGGGTCACTGCAAGTTGAGTAAACACAGAGTTCATCTATAATGTGACCTGATTCACATTTTTTCCCCCCTCCATTCCGAAAATGCTGCTATCACGCTCTTCCCTCTTTGGGAACTTCAGCAGAATTCATTTGATACACTTTTGACATGAAAAGGATTAACCCAAATATTTGACAAGAGGGGGCTTACAGCCATTAGACCCTCTAAATCTAGATGAGAGAATAAGCATCAAGAGTGAGTGATTAGTATTGTTCCCTTGTTCCTCTCTTGCAGGATGGCGAGTTAGTTACAAAACAGCCTCCTGTCTGCTGGATGACATCACAAGCAGTGTATGCTTGGCGTGAGTCTCTGGGCTCTGTGGCCTTCCTCTTCCTCTTCTATTATAGCTCACAAAGCATTTCGATGCAGACAGCACACATAATGCAAGTGGCTCACGCACGTGTGCAGACATAGCAAGGAGCTGCAGATCTAAAGGTTGCGCATATTGTGCTCATGTTTTTCTATGATAGTGCACTACCATGGAGTCTTGCCTCACTTGAGAGTGATGCGAGTCTTCTCACACACTCAGCACCTTGACTGGTTTGACAGCTGAGGGAGGGTGGGGCTTTAATTGAGAGCTAGCGGATGCACTCATTCATTCATCCATCCGTCTCAAATTTTCATGCAGAGGCCTTTATATTTCGGTGTGAGTTTTGTGTTCGCAGTAAAGTTGATGAGGGGAAATTGAAAACTGATTCACTGAACGAGCTTATTCTAAAGAGCTGGTGGAATACAGCAGATAAAAGCGGGGGGGGGGGGGGGGGGCAGTCTGAGCTCAAAATGTTACCAGTTTTCACCATGGTCCAATAAATCAGCTAACCAGAACCGTTACTGTGTGCGAGGTGGGGTTTTGGGTTGTTTGTTTGTTTGTTTTTTCCTTTCTGATTTTATTTCGGTTTGTGGATGTGCATGTTTCATTCCTTTTGTGGATTGGCAACTGAATCAAATCTTTCATTGTCCGACCCATCGCCTATGGAAAAGATTCTACTCCTGAAAGCCTTCCAAATGTACGATTCGTCTCCAATTTGTACTCTTTTCTGTGGGTAAAGTGCTATTTAAGAATGCACGACAGAAGACTCGCTACAGCGTGTGAAAAAAAACAAACAAAAAAACCCCACACAAATACATATATGCTGGATACTGTGACATCACAAACAACGAAATTCTGGCTGTGACTTTCTGGTTCTGACTTCATTTTTTTTGTCATCAGACTGTCACCTCAGACCTATGATCCTCAGACCTCAGCATTCAAATTTGGCACTGCACTTCCTCACGACAACAACAAGCAAGCGGCTAATTTGACGTCAAGTGGATAAACTTGATGATATAGGGGAAGTCAAAGACATACAGACAGACGGATGTTTTGCTACACTGATGTGCATACCTGCCACATTGCCCCCCCCCCCCCCCCAAAAAAAACCAGAAACAGTTGCCTTGAATTCTGCTCAGCTAACCAACTGATCTAACCCATGTAGAAAAGCGAGATAAATGGAGAATAAAAATGCCTGGGGCCCAGCAAAAGTCATATTTACTGGCAACTATAATCTGCTTGTTAGACTCTGAACAGTAATAAATAAAGTCTGGTAAATGACCTGCTAATTGGAGCAGTGGCTAAATGGACACTAGAAATATGAGTAACATTCCGGAGGACGCGTGTATTCAGGTGAAGAAGCTGAGACAGTGGAGGAGATGAAGGATAAAAGTCCTCACTTTTGATCCCGAGACGGACAGCGAAGACAGAGGGACACAGATGAGGAATACATCTTGATTAATACAGTGGATTCTTCCCGCAGCAAGAAAGGTCAAGACACGGGATGGTGATAGATATCTCTGTCACCCTTCACCCTGAAAAACACAGCACGCGCGGTCAAATCAGCCGAAAAAGAAAAGAGAATAAAAGGGAATAAAAGAAAACAAAAGTTGTCACGGGAGGATAGCTGTCAATTTTGGGTGATGATTCCTCTTCAGTTGCTTCATTTTTTACAAGATGATTGTTTTGCTGTCACTGAAATACGACATCTTCGTAATAATACTAATTCGTTTAAATGGGATTTTGTCTTGCAGATTTTCTTTAATTACCTGATCCGTCATTAGAAAAAAAGCCACAGAAAGATACAATGTCAAAAACAAGGCAAATTCTAGTTGAAGCAGTGAAACGCTATCGGGAAGCGGACTCTAATGACACATATATACTGGAGGAGAAATAAATGCAATCGGGGCAGAAAGACAAAGGAGGAGGGATTGTTAATCCTCAGGGTAAATATTTAACAAGCTCAGCAATTACAGCGAGGGCAGAGGCCTAACATGGAAGAGGAGGGAATTACAGCCTGCTGACAGTCAGCACGCACACACACACACACACACACACACACACACACACACACACACACACATCCATACAGACACATACGCACACACATTCACATGGACCAACTCTCTTTAACTCAAAAATTGCTGAAAATGCGGTTACCCAGAGCTACACATTTTTTATAGTGTGCCTCATTTAAAGTGGCTTGGCAACCTGTGGAACATCATACAGTAACATTATTATATGCATTTCCACTCTAGAGATGAGACAGCAGAGCCTCTGTATATCTCTGAGAAGAACAAAACAAGTATTTTAAATACACTTAGAAAAGTTTATCTTTCAGTTGCCAAGGAAATAGTTCTCAGCCTGGGGGTGAATGTGATCTCTGGAATCTCTCAACTATATTTTCTTATTTCCAAACACAAGCGTGTCCATGTCAGGCATCTTGTTTTCACCCTCGGGGCCAGACTAAATAAAAAGGGAAACTAACTATCGTTAATCTGTGTTAAAAAAAATAAAAATAAAAAATTGCTCATTGTGCATGAGTAGCCTCATTACTGTACTAACTGCTTCAGAATAATGACACATGGAGTCGTCACAGATATTTCATTATGCTTTAAAATACACCTTAGGTCTCATTGTTATTTACACACATGCTGGCACGCACACAAAGCCTGGGGGGTGTATTTGCATATAGTTCATAGATACACATTATTTACTGCGCTCCACCCTCAAGAAGTCATGCAATATGTAGACAATCAGGGTCTGCCTCCACCAACCACACGCTACACACTTGTATTCCTTTCCCCTTTTTTGTGTAAACATCAAAACATACAGCACAACCCACTACAGACTCGTGTATTTCAGTGAGGTAAATGAAGCCATTAAAAGTATGTTTGAAAAACACAAATGACGATTGTGATCCTGCCTTTATCAGTCACTGTTAACTGAGCTGCTCTTAAATCCAGAGGATCATCACGCAGTCCCCCAAGTGGACAAAAACAAGAACTGCAGTAGTGTAAGTGGGGAGAAAAAAAAAATCTTTTCTTGATGCTGTTGTTTATTGGAGCAAATGTAAGAATAATCATAATGATAGTATTTCAAAGTTGCAGGTTTCAGGGTTTTATGTCATGTATTTAGTGAATGACTCTGTTCAGGAAAGAAAAAAAAACAAACAAAAAAACAGAGAATAATTGTTCCAAACCACAGGAAGGATGTGGACTTGTGTTTGTTGGTCTATGGATCTGGAAATGCTCTGGTCCTGCTGCACAGTCAGATATCAGTGGAAAAACTGCGACTCTGAGAGACAACTTCGTTGACCAAAGAGAAGCTGGCAGGCGTGCGGAGATTGCAGATGTATACAAATGCCTCAGTTCCACTCTAATTAATCTCATTAGTGGAGCATCAAAAGACAGCTGTGCTGGTCACTGCTGCCTGCCGCTGATACCGGGACACACCAACTAACAGAAGCCGTCGTGTGTGTTCGAATAGAAGGTCCTAAAATAATTCCAGCCACCTTTACTTGAATGTTTCCTGCAACTTTGCAAGGTGAATACGAGAGTATGCATACGAGAACTACCGGCACTCACTCTCAACACTTGCGCAGTTACACACACTCGACTGAACCTTCTTCATTTTCCAGCTCTAATCTCTGCAGCCCTCTCTTGGCGCCGACACACCACTCTTCATTGAGGCAGCGGTGGCGGTCTATACCTCTGCGTGATCTCTTAGCCGGGAGAGGCACTTTTAATAAGTCCGATTAGCACCTGTACAACAAGTGTGCGTGATGCCTAAGCTAAGTGAGTAAAACAAGCAAGCGAGCGAGGGCAGTTGCATGCTACCTGGAGGCCAGTTGTTGGGTGCCATGCCAAACTGGGGCAGAGGATGATAGGAGATTAAGGGCGCTACCAGGATCAGAGAAGGTGATCGAGGAGAGCCACGTGTGTTGAGATGAGTGAGAGATGGCGCACCCCTCGTGACTACCCTCACACCTCCGGAACTATGGTCACCGATCACAACATGACCTGCTTTTTAACAACAGTGAACTTTAATAATTAATAAACAGCTTCTGTTGAGGACTTTCTTCCAACCCTCAGGACGAGGAAGCAAGTGAACCTCACAGGAACTTCCTCTCCGCTGCCCCCCTTTCTTCTTCGAAAAACAATGTGCACCCCCCCCCCCTTAAAATAAGTAAAAGTTGTCTTTCAGGAGCATCTGTGTTGATTTGGCAGCCGCCAAGGCCACCGGCACAAAACACACACTGAAGCGGACGACCATGAATATTTTAAAGCGGTGAGAGAGGGTGGGAGAACAAGTGCGCGCCTCAAAATTCCTTTTAATTTCATGTGACTTAAAGACACAATGGGATGATGGGGATTTGGGTTGGATTTATTAACCAATAACGCCTCATCGTGTTGGCTTGAAATATCAATCCTCCTCACCTCTCTGCTCACTTCATAGCACCACCATTAAATACCACGTCTGCCAGCACCAGGATAACATTTCTAGTCCTTTTAATATTACAATCAGTTGTTACTCATACAGATGTTGTATATGTGTGTACAACGTGCAGTGCTACTACCTCCAAATTCATAGCCAGCCAAAATAATGTTGGTCCCTCTTCCTATAAATATGTAACCCTGTAAACTATCAGATAAATATTATCAAAATTTAGCAACGCACAAGCACATAAAACACACTGCACATGTCATCTTCTGACCTTTACCTTGGAAGAAACTCTTGACGCGGAGGTAGGAAACGGCGAGGCGCAGCACAGACAGCTTGTCCAGTTTGGAGATGACATCCGGGGGGAACGGCAGCAGGCTAGCCAGGCGGTCCAGCTCTGCATTCAGTCTGTCCCGGTGCCGCTTGGACGGGTTGGTTTTCTCGTTGGAAGAGGACGGCTTCCTGATGACGAGATCACAAACGATCAGAGGTCACGCTTCCACTTGTTACCCTTTGAGTTCAACGGTCCCCCAGATACATCATGAGTATTTTGAGTCACTGCACACACACTTTACTGAGAACCACCTCAACCAGCAGTAACGGCAGCACACACTTCAGGAGCCATGCTGCTGTTAAGAGCAAAGTTAGTTAAATCTGACAATCCATGACACAGGCCTTCTCGTGACGCTTACACTGTCAGCTTGCCGAGCCCTGATGGTCTTGGTCTAAAAGATGATCAATTATCAAAATCAGTGACATATTTTTGTAAGCCTAAACTGTTTCTGCCTTGTGTCTAATTATCATAAAAAACATTTGTGTATTCAGTTTCTGGGGGAAAGTGGATCCATGACTCCTCACACATTAAAACTTAATAGACGAAGAAAAAAAAATAGTGCGGCAAACTTTTTAAAAAAAGGTTTGAATACGTCTTTCAGACATGGCTTCTAAATAGACGCACTTCTAGCTTGTGTTTGAGAACAGCCGGTACTGCGCTTTGCCATCCCCAGCAGAGACGCATGACCAAATAAACCGCACTCGGCACAAGTCCCTGTATTTAAACTGTCTTTCCTTTTCATAGCCTTTCCCAATGCACCGTACACCACACTGATTTCCTCCGGTGACAACGACGTTGAATATATCATATCCCTTTTCAAGCTGTTAAAAAAAAATAAAAAGTATCTTTCCCGACTGGGATGAATCGTATGTAAAAGAATCGTTCCCACTCTTCTTACAGACATCTTATGCTGGAACATGGACTTTACTTCTCAAAGTAAACACTTGTGAAGACCACAGTTATTCCTGTATTCTAGTACAGTGCACCAGCTGAACCTAACATGATCCGCATATGTAATGTCAGCTCCGATTTCCACAGCTGAGAGTTTCTGTTCATGCACAGAAACGAAATAAATCCACACAAAAATATTCTCTTAGTCCCATGGCCGCACTTCAAATCAATACTATTGAAAGATATACAAATAAAACGTGATTTTATGGAACTATTAGACACTTTGGATTCATCAATTAAATTAAACTAAAACCCCTTACATGTCGGAGGAACAAGAAGTTATTACCGGGAACTCTTTGTGGATAATGACAGTTATCTATAAAGGCCACTGGTGTAACAGCTATAATAGTTAGTGCACTGTTTAATTACCACTTCCCTCTTCTGGAACTTATGCAACTCATATTTGATATCAGCTGACAGAATTGTCAAAACAATTGAAGTCTGTGAATGAACACTTTAAAAAAAAAAAAAAACCTTAGTAATGTGACATAAAGAGGAAGGTAAATCATATTTACTCCTATTTTCCTCCTCTCTATTTGACTTACAATCTTTGTAGTAAGTAAACTTTTCAGTTCATCATTTCCTGATGTACTTATTAGCAACAAAAATGTGCCACGATCACTTTAGATTTACGAGTTCAATATCTGTTTGGACCCTTGCATGTAAATGCCACTCCTATGACTGAGAATTCACTATAATAAACTGCCTGCTTAGCCAGCGTTGGTGAAGCAACTGCAGCACATGAACCACCGCTCCTTAACTGTTTTTGGATGGGCTTCCTCCTCTTTCTGCCCGCATACATGCAGTCTCCCGGAGGGATCATGATCTTGCGCTCCGTGGAGGTAACAGGTGCGCTATGGATGAGACAGACAGGACGTTAACTTGACATGTCGCCGCAGACGCAAACTTTTCTCTCTGTTCCTCTCTCATTCACACACACACACACACACACTCACACAAACACACACACACACACACGTGGATCATGCTCACAATAGTTTCTCATCTGCACTTTATTTCAATAAGCGTCTTTTAAATTAACGTGACAGTTCGAACCCTAATTAGAAGAAAAATAAAATGTGTCAAAAATAGCACATAGAAGAAAAAAAAGACAACTTTCCGGGCAAAGAGATGGAAAATTAAAAAAAAAAAGATGGTTCCAGTCCTTGAAAATATTAAACATACATTAGCCTAATGACAAAATGTCAAATTACATTTAAATTCAACAAAAGATGAGAGCAATGAGAGCACCAACCCAGTAGCTCTGTGGATGTCAGTTAATTCCAGTATAGCATCGGCTGTAGAGTCTCATTAAGTGCAGAAAAGAGATGCTTCTCCCGGGGTGCACCGGCTCGATAACGCCAACTGATAAATCCAAGGGAAATGAAATAAAGCGCGGAGGTCCTGAACAAGCTCCGAGCTGATGTTTTCATCAGCTTCGCACTGCTCGGGGCAGATGTTGGCCGATGCTTTATACCCAATTGAGTCGCCTTCACTTCCTCGCGTTTCAGGTGGCGGATTCCTCTGAATGACATGTCGAGCTCTTCGCACGCAACTCTGCCTCACAAACAGAGAGCCAGCGCGCGGGCGCACGCACACACACACACACACACACACACACACACACGCACGCAAATACGCACACACAATTATGCTGCGTTCAGGTGTTGGTAGCATATGGGAATTAGACAATCTCGGTTGTTTTGTTTTTTTTATTTCAAGTTTTCGCTTTAAACTGTGGGACATTCTTCCTTAAATCCTTTTCATAGCAACAACCAGATGTTTTTTTTTCTTCATTGCAACTTTTATTCATGTGTAGCAATTTTAAGAATTAACGAATGTATTCACTTATTATCTTTTTCATATTTCACCGCTCTGTTTCACCGCTGTTTAAAAGAGGAAATTGCGGCCGACACAACTGAAGGCGTCTCTGTCGGTCTAACGTGGAATTTGCTTTGAACTCAATTCACGTCCCGGCTACAATCGATTTAAATGCGGGAATTGCGTTTTTACTGGGAACACGTGAAAGTCGCATCATTCCAACCTTCCCCGAGCGTACAGTCACGCGCGGGACACGCGCACGCACACACATTTCGAGAGCAGCGCGAGGGGAGGGATCACACGCGAAGGGCAGCGGAGGCGCAGCCGAGCGGTCTCACACCGAGGCTGTCCGCGGACGTCGGCGCTCCAGGACCCGAGGACTACCGTACGTTGAGGAGAGAAACATTTTTGACGAGGAAACCGACGGTACTTGAGTGCAATATCTCGCCATACTGGACTGAACTTCTCATGAAATGAATCTGACGGATGCAGTTTTTCAGCGTCAATTTGTCTGGTTATCGGAGACAAATATCTGCTGCGTTAATGTCGATGTACATGTTGGCTTAATGCCGGAAATAAAGATTATGCCGTAAAAACAAGAGCATTAATGTGTCACTGAGGTGGAGATTTTATCTGAAGTTATTCTGCAGAGGATGCCAAGGATTAATCATAGCCCTGGTGACGTAATTTGTCCGATTGCTTTGTGTATCTTTACATTATTTCTTTGTTTTTGTCTTGGTGCGCATGACATACATAAATTACATAAGCGGAAGTGTGATGTGCGATGACTTGGTACCACTGAGTCTGAGATCAGCTCATATGATCCAATAAAACTGACAGGAGGGAATAAGTAACCTTTTCATTAGAATTTCACGGTAATTTGAGATTAAAAAAAAAAAACATGAAAAGGAACATTATTGTGCGACGCGGATTGTGAGACACAGATAGAAACTCATAGCAACGCGATTGCTGAGCGGTGCTGCCTGCCCCTGGTTCATGTAAGCCCGAGCGGGGGAGACGTTTATCCGCTGCGATGGGTAAAAGACGAGGACATATTTAGTTCAGTCTGTGGGTCTGACTCCTCACTGAACACTGTAACATGCATGGATTGTCACATGAAGAGTATTTAAATGCTTAAAGCCTTTAAAAAAAAACAACAACTTGGTTTATTTATATGAATGCTACAGCAATTAAATACATGAATTATATCCTTTGGATTTTTGCTCTCATTTTTGTTTTTATGGCAGCTTGAAACCCAAATAAAGCTTGTGATTGAAATCTTTGGCAGTCCACTGCACTGCACCCTGGTGTAAATGTCTGTGCACTACAAACGTGCAAAATAAACTCCGAGATGACGTTGTGTGTTGTGTGATTTTGAGATTATTCGCGGAATTGATTTATTTATTCATTTATTTGAGTTTTAATCGAATTAGACATACAGACAGACATATTCCTCACGTTTATGTTTGGAAATAAATCAACAAAGCCGATGGTGATGATGAAAAAAACTGAAGAAAAACACAGTTACCTGGGAGGAGGGGGAAGTCACATGACTAGACTGGTCACGTGATGGTATCTCAGCGAAATAAGATGAAGGCAACAGGACAGTCCAGAATCACATGTCCCCACATACGAAGTCTCTGTAAAGCTCTGAGTAATGTTGGTGTAACTAAAACTTTAATCTGCGAGCCAGTGACAGAGGCCAGGGGGCCTTTTGGCAGGGTGGTGTGTGCTGACTAACTCATTGTTTAATCACTGCTGCATTCATTGTTTGAAGCAGCAACCGGGAGAACAGCCTCATACTGCATGGTTGCTATGACAAAGAAACCTGGCAGATCTGTCCATCAAGCCTCATCATTTCCCAGCCTCCCTGGTAGGGAACTGAAATAGCCTGGAAGCCTTGCCTAAGGTCACATTCTACCTTTGACAGAGCAGATTGCTGGTAGTCACGCTGCCCTAAAAGTGTTCCTCGGGGGTGTTTTTTTGTATTTGTTTGTGACAAGTGTAGCTGGGGATCTGAAGAGGTCTTAAGGTCATGTTGACACTGTCAGTGACCGCCATTAAAGCGAGAGGGATGCTTTGGTATGAATACAAATCCACTGGCGAACCATCCAAGCTGCCATCCAGATTAGCCCAGGTTTAAAGCCCTGCCAGAGCCGCTGAGGCAAACCTTTGCACGCGACCATGTGTGTGTGTATGTGCGTGAATGCATGTGTGCTATGCAAATGTGTGTGCGGCTTAACACACATTTTTAGGGTAATGAGCAAAACGAACTCCGTGAAAGGCATCTGCCAGGAGCAATAGTGTGGCTTTCATTGATTAGGACGTCACTGTGGGATTTCAGGGGACATGCAGAGCTGTGACACGCCTGATTCTAATGGACATCCATAATAGATGGGACGGTCAATATCGGAAAGAACCGAACATACACTCACTTCATCTCTGTCACTATCATTTAGATCAAGGCCATTTTGTTATTAAGAGGTACATGATTGCTCAGTGAAAAGCCAAAACAAGACAAAGCTTTTAAAAGATAATGAAGTGCCACAGCTAAACAAGACGGCACCGTGACCTTGCACACAAACGTTGAACACCCTTGTGAATACGTGACAGTATTTGAGAGACTACGGTGGAATAGAAGTCCAGTTAAATAGTGGGTGGGGTCATGAGAGGTGTGAAGCTCACTTGTGGATGACCCTGAACTCAGAGAGATGGTGGAGGGTTAGTCTGGCAGAGCGTAAATGGCGCTGTCTACATTTGTGGAGTCAGAATATAATCCATGACGGCATAGTTGTTAATGCTACGAGGCAGCTCAAAAGGTCGGTCCAAATAGGTCAGCGCGCCTTAATTCACATCATTTATTTTAACAACAAAGTGTTCTTCTTGTGTGACAGATAAAGAATTAGATCCCAAAATACATGACTTCTACAAAACTGCGACTATGCAGGACCCTCATTTCTGATGAATGATTCAGGGTTACAGATGCTTATCTCGTTGTTATGTTACCCACGAATGTCCTGTGTTACACCAAACTGCAGCTTTGAGCCTTGAAAATAAAACGTCTCAGACTGAAAAGCCCGTGTTCCTCTTGTACTGTCCATTTGGTGACATTTGACACATGAATGCTAGCATACATTGCGCTAAGCTAACTCGCAGTCAGCTGGTGTTTCTGAGCCAAAAACTCCCAATGATCACACAGAGGACAGAAAGGTATCTATCCTCCTGTCTGGCTCTTGGAAGGATGGACAATAAGTGTATTTTCCATCAAGTGTGTTTCTTTAGACATGAGACGTGGGCTTGTACTTAAGTCAAGCAGGTCAGCTGGATGAAGAGTCAATTTAAGAGGGAAAATCCTGTATTGTGTCTGAGTGGGGATACATTTTCATTGACCTTTTAGATTTTGGCAGTTCATTTTCAGGTCAGAAAAAGCGTCAAATGGAGGATTTCTTCCTCATGTACGCACAACAAACTCTGTAATCTGCTGTGTCTGTGGGTTAGTCTGTAAATGTGGGGTACACAGAAAGGGGGGGGGGGCAGAGAGACAGGGAGAGGGCCAGAGTGTTGTCTAACACCCAGGATGCTGGGGAATCCCTGTGAGCAACTTGAGTTAGTGTTGTGAGGATGAAAGTTGACAGTAATGGGAAATCAGCCAGCAACTGTTTGTACAAACAATATGAAAAGACTCCCGTTTCTGGGTGTTGGATGTGCCGTGGCTGTAATTAGCAAGTGTTTAAAACTTTTGTTGAGGTGAACCACTGCTGACAGATCATCAGCACGGAAGAGGGGAGACCAGCAAGGAGAGGTAAACCATAGTGAGGAGCTCAAACGTGCAATCTCTGCCCCCGATCACAAGGACTGAGAGATCATGATCTCTCTCTCTCTCTCTCTCTCTTACTCACTCACTCACTCTCACACACACTCACTCACTCACTCACTCACTCACACACACACACACACACACACACACACACACACACACACACACACACACTAGAATAGCCATTGCCCTAGGTAATGCACATTTGAAAAACCACACTAGCTTGTACAGCCAGAGGCCGGTGGCCATTAAATGAATTTCACAGTAAAAGCACTCCAGCTTTTGGAGAGTCCTCCTCCACATGTGGAAACCTGGATAAAACAGCTAGGAGAGATTTGTTTTGCACTTCAGTCCTACCCCAAAATGCCTTCACACACACCTGATGGAGTATAGCACCATTGTAATACATTTTTTAAAAATCAAACAACATTTTTTATCCACAAATTAAATTGAGGACTTGCTCATCTTTAAGGAAAACCAATCACGTGAGACCATTTGCTGACTGCAGTTAAGCGCAATCTTACCTTGTACCGAGATGATGGTTGCAAAGAGATGTTCTCTGTAATATCCTGGTGTCAAGGCAGGTGGATCCAGAAAGAGAGGATGGGGACATCAGTGACAGCTGAAGAGAAATCAGGTGTGCACAACAGATCACAATGACTACAAGTCACCTCACACTCAGAATTTCATAAATTTAACTGTCCTAACCATCTCTAGTACACCAGGGGCATAAGTCTGAGACGTTTGGCCTCCCCTAAAGCTTGGAAGATTTTCTGTATGCCTATTAGATCACGATTGCTTAATTTGATCTCATAGACAGTCAACCATTCAACTAATCCAGCCTTATATTGCTGTTTTACATAAATTCAGTCCATTAAAAATACACAAAACTGATCTGCCTCAAGAAATGTACGCGTTTCATGGCCCATAGGAAGTAAGAAAAACAGTGAACTTCCCCAAAACCCACTGTATCTCTTAACCATATATGGTATATCTTTAACAAAATCACAAACACAACTTGAAAGGGATAAAAAGGTTTATCATAATTGAATTTTAAAACGGTGGGCCTTGTTTGTGAGATGTCCAGACACAAATTTGTTCTTTCACATGAAGGAACTACTTTAGCCCTCAGTTTAGTCTCAAAGGCAGGTAGTAAAGCCTAATGGCTATTCGTAACTCTTTGCTCCTGACATCTGGTGTGCACTTATTTTAACTGGCAATCCCTCATGTCAGCTTGAAATTGAAGTGCGTAAGACAAAATGCACATGCAAGAACATTTCCTGAATGAGGCCCAATTATCTTAATGGAAATGTGTGTAAGTCGATCAGTTAATGTACACGATATGTTAACTGTCACTGGGCCTCCTTCCTGAGAGGTTCTTATGCACAAAATTGTTTTCACACACTACAGAACCTTGTTTTTTAGCCCTCAATTCATAGTCAAGAAGCAAAGCGAGATGGGAGTTTGTAACTCCTCGCTCCTGACATCTGTTGTGCACTTCATGTAAGTAGCAATCACCTAGAAAGGTACACAGGTGATACTGGGCAATAACATGTTCAAACCAGCATTTTCATCTATACTTTGACACATCTGAAACTGCCACCTCAACTGATATACTACCTCGCATTTATTAAGTTGACACGAAATGCTCCGCTTGAGACTTGTGTTCTTCAAACCACCTGAGTTTTCCTTTTTACTTTCTTCAGTGCCTCTGCAGAGAAAGTATTGCTTCAGCGAAGCAGATGGGCTGAAGATAGGAAAACTGGCACTGTAAAAGTAAATGAATGTCTCCCGGGGATCTTAACCGAGGCTCAGACAGACTCTGGTTCCTGAAGTTGGCCTCTTTTACCACAGACAGGAGACCACTGAGGCAGACATCTCGGCTAAGACTGGCAGGTTCTCATCATTTGCAGAAAGAAATACATTTAGATCTTCGTGAAATCTTTATTTTTGTTTTACTAGTCCTAAAAGAAATCCTTTCAGTACTGAGGAGTTTGGCTGCTGAGCTAAGACGCGTTACCAAGTTTGCTGAAGGTATTCGACTTCTCAACTTCAAAGTTTTCTTTATTCTGAGTTACAATGGGGATTTTGTGATGGCCTCATAATCTAGGTCCTCTGTTCCTCGCGACTGCACAACTACTGTATTGACAACTACAAACAACATTATTGAATCATACTCAATCCAATCCAAACCTTGTGTGAGTGAAAACAATTTAGAGGAAATTCAATGAGTTACTCCATTTGCTGCCACATGCCACAGCCATGTTAATATATTCCAAATGTCTCTTTCTTTCTCTCTCGCCCTCAATACAGCTCACACACGAGCGTACATCTGAGCCCTCAATCTGCCACAACGCTGGTGAGGAAAGCTTTCCTACACTGAGCGATGCTTTTCATTAAAGTGTACAGGATCTCTGTCGCCTGCCTGTCGGGCCAGTCTAGATCCAGGTCATCAATAATGATTTCAGCAAGGCCTGTGTGTCATGTTTGGGATGTTGTTAACTTCAGAGAGGCACTCGCCATTTTAAATCAACTCAGTTCTCAGCTGATTATAATGAGAGAAGCTTCAAAAAAGAAAAAAAAAATCAAATATTTGACTTATTTGTAACGGAAAACAGGATATCTGTACAACACTGGCTTATTTAAAGGGCCAGTGTGTAGGATTTAGGGCGATCTACCGGCAAACAAAGTTATATATTCACCAGCAAATAATCCCTTGAAATGAACCGTGTTTGTGTTAGCTCATCGAATGAGCCCCTCTTATCTAGCAGCATTACCTCTTCTATTGAGCTCAGTATGTTGCACTGCCACGTGTCTACTGGAGCTGGAGTGAACAAACTGTCCGTTTTATGGTACTTCTTTCATTGCTTTCTGGCTTAACCTGAAGGCCAGCTATAAATGGGAATTCTGCTGCATGTAATAGTTCTTGAGTTATTGTAGCGGTGTCATTGGTGAACGTTGGGAGTTTCACTGGCTGCTGTTCTTTCAAAATCAATCAGCACAAAGTGGCCTTCAGGACTGACATGCACATTAGCGACACAAGCTAGTCTGTTGTACAAGGCTGATGATGCATGCACCTCACGGAGGCGCGTACAACTAAAGCAAAAGCTACACTATAAAGACTTTAACAGGCACAGGGCACATGGACACACTGAAAGCTCCAGGATTTACTTTTTTGAGAGAATTTTCACAAAGTGGGTGATAGAAAACTGCAAATATCAGCTAGAATGAAAGCAAATAAAAGTGCAACTCCTCGATTCTGGAATCTACAGATGAATTTTCTGTTGAACGTTTTGTATCAAGGAACAGGCACACCGCCTTTCCAACATTTTGAAACACTGGTCAACCCCGTTCAGCCATGTTACCCTACTTGTTTCCATGTACTTCTTTTGTATTCTTTGATTTATTTGTGAATTGCTTTTGGGTGTCTGGATCATGGCAGTTTGCTCACACCTGCCACCACAGAGCTTGTCAACCTGTTTGTGTGCGTAACATACAAATATGGGTGTGTTTTCTGTTTTCCAAATATTCTGCCCTGACAAAAATCAAAGTGTGATCGAAACACTAGAATTATTGACCTTTGGTGGCTTGTGGGCATTTTCATGGATACGTGGATAGATGATATGCTTATCCCCTCAACTCCTGCTTCTATATATGTGACCGCTAGTAGTTATCAAACAAGTACGCTCTGGTTTGACGCAGCTAGCCTCTCTGATTCCATAGCAATCGTCATGCCTCAATTTAATCCTCCCCTTCGAGCTTGAGTCGTTTCACTGCAGCCAAAGCATAGCTCACAGGGAATTACAGGATGCACCAGGATCAGTTAGTGGGGTATTTTACTGATTGGGTGACTGTGAATGTGCGTGTGTGTGTGTGTGTATACTTGTATCTGAGTAATAGATTGCCAGATCTTATGTTTGAGTACGAGAAGGGTGCTAATGAACAAACAGGAACAAGCACAAACCTCCAACAACTCAGCCAGAACCAGAGTGAAATCAATGCAATTTCAATTTCTCGATCCTTTGATAAGCGTTTTTGCATAGTTTTGCAAAAATAACAGTAAAACACCATGGAAAACATCACCAACATATAAATTCCAGGGGGTAACATATATATAGATGCAAGCTGTCTAACTGATTTGCGGAAGACACTTCTTTGTTTCTATTTCTATGAAGCAATACGGTGAGTAAAACTTACTTGAAAACACTCTTTCATAACAGTGGACAAGGCTTCCTGAATCCTGCCACAAAAGAAAAATCAACCTGTCGTTTAATATGAGTGGAAAAATATGAACGTACATCCCAGTTAAATTAGCTGCTGACCGGTTTATTTGCCATTTATTACAGAAAATGAATAGGTTTGGGACTGTTGGATGGACAAAAGTATCAACTTAATCACAACACTAGAGGCTCCAGGAAGTTTTGATTTTTTTTTCAAATATTTTTACAAATTCTATGGGCTAAACAATTCATCAATTAATAATATAAATAATCGTTAGTTGTGGCGGCACGGTGGTGCAGTGGTCAGCACTGTCACTCACAGCAAGAAGGTTCTGGGTTCGAGTCCAGGCTCAGGCACAGGATCTTTCTGTGTGGAGTCTGCATGTTCTCCCTGTTCCTGTGTGGGTTCTCTCTGGTACTCCAGCTTCCTCCCACAGTCCAAAGACATCAAGAGAGGACGAGGCTGATTGATACTCTAAATTGACTGTAAGTGGGACTGTGAGTGTGAATGGTTGTTCGTCTCTGTGTGTTGGTCCTGTGATGGACTGGTGACCTGTCCAGGGTGAACCCCGCCTTTTGACCGCTAGAAGCTGGGATAGGCCCCCCCCCCCCCCACGACCCTTAACAGGAAGAAGCGTAAGAAAATGGATGGATGGCTGGATGGATCGTTAGTTGCAGCATGAATGATTGCAATCATCAATGCAGGTACTTCACCATTTAAAACCACACTTGTCTCAAATCATGTTGATCTTATTGATACTGGTACTGTCTATATGAGTTCAGTGGAATAAGTTCTAGGTACAGTGAGACACTTGTGTGTCAGAATAGAAGCTTCTTTTTTTTTTTTACATACAGACTTAATACACTTGTACAGAAAAATCCCATTATGAAATTGAGGTCCAACTCTCTCTTACAGTTGTAGTCCAAAGAGGAAAGTTTTTGGGCTTTCACCTGTAGAAGGATTTAACATCACTTTCACCACGCAAGTGGTTACTGCCTTGAATTTAATGATGTTCATTACTTGCCTAGAAGGAAAAAAATGCAGTGGAAAAGTGATGCTAAATGATATTCGCGGCTCATTGTGACGCACAATAATCATGAAAAGTACTGCAGCTTCAAAACAAAGGTACGTACGACATCTGTGATTTCTGTTGACATCTGTACAAGAACACTGGAAGACAGAATACACGGCACTGTGTATAACATGAATTACATATGCAACAGTGTCTCACTTACACACACACACACACACACACACACACACACACACACACACACACACACACACACCTTCATGAGTAACAACTAACTCATGAAAAACATATCTTTTCTCTTCCCACAGGAGTGCTTTGCTTTTGTCTCTGTAGTTCCATGACTGATGATGTGACAATGGGGGGTAGGGCGGATAAGGCTGACTTTAAATGTTTAATATTCGTCTGCATGCACGCAACCTTCCAACACGCCATCTATATGACACTTGTTTTGTGCAGGGAGGGGAAAGGGTGAGAATAAAGCGAGAGAGAGAGAGAGAGAGAGAGGGGGAGAGAGAGGTGGAGGGTGAGGTGAGAAAAGAGAAGTTAGCTTGGGTAAGGGGTGAAAACAATGAAAAGAGCACATCCAATCAAAAGAGAGGAGTAATCGCTCAGGGCAACTATAGTGTAAGCAAAGTGTTTGATGCTTGTTGACAGCTGGATCTGTGAGGGGGAGTGTGTGTGAGAGTGTGTGTGTGTGCGTGGGTGTGTGCGCAGACCAAGACCTATAATCCTATACCATGCAAGGTTGCGTGACCGTTCATACCCCACTCTTTGCTGCTCTGCACACCATTTGTCCTAATTGGTCACACCCACTCCCTGTGTCTCTCACACACACACGCTAATACACACTCATATAGGCAGATGTAGCAGTATATACATAGACACAACAATGTCCTCCTCCCCTCTCCCCCAATGTCCCCTGATGACAATGAAGGGAATCCTTGAGGGTATGTCGCAGACACACATGTACACATATGCATGCATATTATCATGCACATATACACACACCCTACTAAGCATATGGGAGATAGTCACGCAATCCCCCGCCCACAACCTTGCCATTTCTTTCTTCCTGTTACAGTTAATGGACACACACAAACACACACAGGCCTCGTGTTATCGCATTCTGTCCCCCTTGAAGTTGTACCATTGCCTAATGTGCTTCTTTTTCACGAACACAACACGTGGTGTACCAGAGGGGTTCATCTGAATTTATTTTAAACTTGATAATGATATCAGTTACATGACAGCGGATCAAGTGATAAAACCCTGCACTGCCAGTGTTTAGGCCAGTTTGGTCAAGTTTGACTTTGTTCAACAATCTATTTGTTAACTGTAGCTTCCAAGCTAACCTTCAGTGATTCATATTTAGCCTTGTCATGATTTTATTCAACATGGCTAGCCAACGACAAGGCCACTACGCAATCCTTTTAGCGGTCTATTTTAGCTATTTATACACAAACTTGTCATTTAAACTATCAATTTCACCAATATTTTTTGCCTTCTTCAGTGGGTCAATAAACATCCATCCATCCATCCATTTTCTATACTGCTTATCTGTTTAGGGTCACGGGGAGGGGGGCTGGAGCCCATCCCAGCTGGCATTGGGTGAGAGGCGGGGTTCACCCTGGAAGGGTCACCAGTCAGACGCAGGGCCATCAGAAGCAATTAGGGGTTCAGTATCTTGCTCAAGGGTACTTGGACATGGTCACCAGGGGAAGTGAGGATGGAACCAGCGACCCTTTGGTTGCTAGATGGCCACTCTACCTCTGAGCCATGCCGCCCCCTGTTTCACTAACCAATTCCATCCATTCCCTCTGACAGCAAATTTAAACAACATATTTATTACTTTTGCTATTTCAACCATAACAATTTTAGCAAATCATTTCAAATATAGTCATTACCTTTGTCTATGTTTTCAATGAATTCACTTCAGTTTTTTTAACATTGTTTTGCAACATTAGCTAAATACCAACTCATTGCCTTTTCATAGTCTTTCACCAATTATCCATTATTTTTCACATTTTAAACCATTTAGCAACCCTGGCAAGTTACTTCACCCTTTGTCAGTTTTAGCTAATAATGTCAATCGTTCATTTGTAGCTTTGATCTATATTTTCAACTACACATCATAAGCTTTAAAAAAGTCAAAACGTTCCGCTAACCACTGAGACACTATCCATTCCTTTAAGTAGTCTAGTACATTTCATCAATTCAGCCATGTATCAACTTTAGCTTTAATTATTTCAACCATTATTCAATTTTGGCTAATAATTCCAGTTCTTTTATCTTTTTTTTTGTGTGTGTCTACTTTCAACTATTCAGCTCATTCACTTTTTGTTGCCAATATGTTTACTTTCAATCATTCCTTTTAGCTGTCTATTATAGCAGTCTGTCCACTGAATATGTCATGTTCACATGCTAAAATAGACTCCAAATCAAATCAAATGGGGTTCTACCAGTCCTGGCTGGGACAAAAAAAAAACAACATATAAGATGAAAGGGACAAGCTGAGCTTTTTAGTCCCACAAGGTTCAAAATAAACAGTCAAACTGAAGGTAGTCAGCGGGATGGAGTGCTGAAATAAAAGGGTTTATGTATATGCCTGGGGGCAACTAGCCAGTTTGAAAGGTTACTCAGTGCAACATGGTGATTCATAAACTAGAAATGCAAGCTGCAGCTGACAGTGAGTCATAGACACAAGCACGCACATACGCAACAAACAAGTAGGCTAGCTTTTACACTCACACAAAATACTTTAAGTGAATGACATTACCTCAACATCACTATACATAGAATTTAAGTCTGACAGAAGTAAATGCATCAACACACATACATGCAAAGATGTTATTACTCTCATGCGCAGCTGCACTCACTGGCTTGGGGCATGGCTACTTCATATATGGCACAAGTGAAGCGACTACTCCATCACTCTCTATGTGAGATCAGAGGGAAGTACAGCGAGATCAGGGAGCCACTGCCAGCACTGTTTGTTTTGGTTTATACTCCAGTTGACAGATTAATCTGAGAGGGTTACATGAGGACAGACGTTCCAACTGTTTCACCTTCAGACAAATACTGCCACCTACTGGTTGCAACAACGCATTACAGCTGAGGAAGAGTTTGCCATCAACTGAAATCTACAAAGACAGAGGCGAACGCAACAAACGGCATGTCTTCTCCTGCGTAGGCACAATGAATTTATCTGAAATACCGACTAGCTGTGTTCTTAAGGCAACTGAATTTTGTATTCTCATCTGGATGTTCAATAATGTCTTTATCAATAATGAGAAACTAATTTTGTTCATTAGTGTTTATTACTGACACAATGCAACCAATTCCATTCCATTAAAGAGTTCATTTACACACCAAAAAAATTCCCTGAGTCATTTAAAGGTATATTTCCAATACAGGAACAAATCTGATCATTTTATCTCAGATTTGTCTGTACAATGTATCCATTCCAGCTTTGCAGTAAAGCATCAGTTTGCCTAATTGTAAGCATTTTTTCCGCGTCACCCTTCTGAAGAAGCGAGTATATAATATTTTTTTAAGTAGAAAGCAAATATTACCATCAATATAAAGCAGAATTCACAACCTAGCAAAACTATTTTAATGTTTATACTATCATTTGACATCACTCTGATTAGTGATGAAGATATCCAGTTAAAGTATTCAATGTGAAGTAGAGATACCACATTTATTTTGCCCCCTGACATCTGTACCTGCAGTTGTACTCGAAAGAATCTCTTGGCATCTCGAAATGTAGAATTCAACTTTCCCCACGGTTATTCATCCTCTGCAAGCGCCAGAGAAATGAACACAATTCTTCACAGTGTTTTATCTAACAACTTTTCAGAGGAGGCTGCAGTTTAGCCTCCAGTTATATACTTCACAAAGATGACAAGATTTAGTCGGATTATTTACTTGGGATGTTAGAGCGTAAACATTAAAGTTAAATACTCAATCAATTAAGTGATGCAAATCTAATCGCTCAGCAGTGACGTACAGAAGGCAGTGTGGAATATGCATCTGTTTAGACAGTGGTCACAAGTGGAGTATTTCACTCACCCTCCGAAGTGAAATAGTTTCCGCCCCAAGGAGAAGGACACGCCTCTCCAACTCCCGTGAAGGCGGTATAACATTTTCCCCATAGATCCTGTAGCATAGTCCCTGACCTACAGGCGTTTGCCTTTAACAGATAGACAAACTGAAAAAAATCTGAAAATACAACATTTCTCTTTAGAATGATTTAGATCACAAGAAATAAATGTTGTGGTCGAGCACCAGACACACTGTGTTTTCACCGTTAAATATTGAAGCTGCAGTCAGAGACACACTCATGTGTCATTCCAGCTTTGCCCTCTTTGGCATTTGTGTTGGCTTGTAATGGCCAACAATCCGAGTCAAAACAAAGCAGTTAATGGTCAAAAAGAGCAATCCAGCGAGCCAGACCCACAGGAAGGTGTTGTAGCCCTCGAACTCCAGGAGGTAGGCCGGCCCCAACCAAATAGCCTAGAGGTGGAGACAAATATAAATGTTTTGCCATTATGAGGCTCATACAGTTACACCATTCAGAGGAGACCCTTCTAAACCAGACCGTAGATGGATACAAACACTGCTACGAATTACATTTATGTGACAACAACAAGGTGCAAGTCATATTTCATTGTATTATTAGGTGTTTGAATTACCTGTCCAGCAAACCAGAGGAGCAGGAGCCCCACACCCTGTTTAAGTGAAAGACTCAGGTGAGGGATGACCAAGGGTAACAAACACAGGTACCACAGGAAGTACTGTAAAACAGATACCAGGGATGAGCTGTGTCTACATGCAACTAATCAGACAGTGGGAAGACATACAGGAGAAAAGGAAAATAATAGCCAGCGTTTTTCTTGAGTGAAACCTTTTCAGCGACGTGACATCATCTGATGCCTTCTCAGGCTCTGTGCTGACGCTGACTTGCGTACCTGTGAAGTGCAGACTTTGTTGAAAGAGACAAAGATGGCGGTGTGCAGGAAACAGCAGAGGGCCAGGTCACGGTGAAAAGCCCATGATGCTATCAAGAGCAGGATGAGCTGGGGCAGGAAAGCTGCCAGACCGAGCCACAGGCTCCACTTGCTGTCTGCACCGACACAAGACAAAATAAGAGGATTAAGTCGAGTTCAGTGGGCTTCCTCACTTACTCTCATTGCTTCAGTCCAAAGATGTTGTTCTGTCTTGCCTAAGCAGTGATGTGTTTGCTAGACTGCAACCACTGGTCTATCAATGTATTTATACTGCTTAGGAAAGTCCAACCTGATACTAAATCAGGTTGTAAAAACCTCATGAATTCTAATGTGCGATCCCTCCCACCTGATCCACTCCAGCTTTTATTTTATCATTCAGTAAAGAGCGCTGTGAGGGTCCGGATGGACGCGTACCTGCGGTGAGGTAGAGCATATAGAAGTATGGAGAGAAGTTGTGTCTGATATCCCTCCTGGTTAGATGGTACAAGTACGTCTCATGAAGGAACTCCCAACCATACCTGTAAACACAAGTTTGATAAACCATACGTCTGACAGAATTTTTCTACTTCTCATTTCTGACAGGTGTCAGCTGATTCACATAAATCTGTGTGAGGCTTCCTTTCCAAAAAAAAAAGAAAAAAAAGACTGCACCCGGAGGAGAAAGTGACTCAGAAATTGACAAAGATCCTCAATGAAGCTCAAAACCATACTTCTCACTAAATTCTAGGGCCAACTTTACAAAAATACACAGTTGAGTTCAACGTTAATCTTATGCTGTCTTCGTGTTAATACATGCCAAAATTTAGTGAGCAAAAAAATTACTGATGCATTGTCAACATTTGAAATGTTACCTTCACTTATTTCAGAGCCAAGATTGTTGTTGAATAAATCTGAAACTGATGGTACAGAAAAATATTCTGTTGTTCATTGGCACTTGGCTTGAAACGTTCTCAAAAGGGAAATTCGCTCGAGTTCTCAAAACAGCAGATTATTAGAGAAAATTTGAGAATCACTGCAAAAGTGACATTTGTGGTATTTGAGATTCAGCATGTCACGCCACTGTAAAGCACGATTGCAATTCTTAATATCATGAAATTTGAAAAGTAAGTCCCTGGCAACAGGAAGTGATGACCGTGTGCATCATCCCTGTGTTTATCTCACATGTAATAGAAGAATGCTGTGAAGACAGAGAAAACACCTCCGGCCACACTTGCAAAGACGAACAGCTCTCGACTGAGGAAGCTTCCTAAGAACCCAGTGTATCTCCTCCACCCCTTATTGTCTCCCTCTCCTCTGCTCTCCTGCGTGCGCAGAGTCAGAGCAATAGGCAGAGCATATGTAATTGGGTAGATCTTCATATGGACTGACAGGCCATAGAGCACGCCTGCCCAAATCACACGCCGGCCTAGAGGGAGAAAAACAAAACCTATTAGGAAGGAAATGTGTGCAAAAACGGATGATACTGGCGCTGTGTTGTCTGGAAACTAAAGTACCATAACTCACAACAATACTCACAAGGACTAGAAACAATAGTCACCCATTTAAATATTAGCAAAGTAACAACTTTCAATTCAGTGCAATTCACTTCAAAAAAAAACATGTCAGAATGTCAAAATATTCTCTTGCTTGAAGGTCAAAACCCACAGATGAACATGCACACACTCACCTTCAATACAGAGTAACGTCCCCAGCACCAGAGCAGCCAGGATGGACTCAGCGTTCCCTCGGCTGGACACACCCATGGGCAGAGGGTTGAAGAGCCACAGAGAACAGACCCTACGTGCTCTCTGAACAGAAATCCACATTTGGTAAAGCCTCTCAAGTCCTCTGTCTCGTCTTGTTTTTAACAAAACAATAATGCTATAAGTTGACATGTTCATCAACTATTTTTTTTCCTTTGAAAACTGTCTGCAAACAAACCTCAGGGCCAAGACCTCGCAGACACAGGGTCTCTTGAATCAGAAATCCTGACAACACATCACACAGGATGAAGAGGATCTTGCCAAACAGCATGTTGAGGTAGATGTTGGGGGTGAGCAGCCAGGCTAGTAAGGGTGTGTAACGGTAGGTTGATCGATTGTATGGGGTCTCACCCTAGGGAAAGAGGTACCCATAATTAAATGATGAAAGTCATATTCAGTCAGTCATTAAAACAATGGTCACTCAGACATGATATTGTGTATATTGGTATATTTCTGATAAAATCATTACACAGTTTTTTATTCAATAAAACTGTTTATTTCCTTTCGCAAAAACTGTGCTCACTGCATGTTTAATAACTATACAGTATATCTGAACCTGTGTTTATCATGTACAACACTGGGGCAGCTTATACTATTGTGTGAACTGATGATGATTATTACTAAACACACACACACACACACACACATATATATATATTAATGACAGTGGGGGAAGAAAACAAGGAACCAATTGGCATGTCTTCACCTTCTTAAAATAATCATCTAAGTCATTTTCTCAAGTTTTACTAAAAACATACAAAAAAATTGAGACAAAACATTATAAGGAGTTGATTTAAGCAAAAAGAAAATTGTCAAAAAATGACACGGGCAATTATTTTGAGAAGGTGACAATGTTTGTCAGCAGGCACACATCCTGAAAACTGGACCAACTGAGATGATATTTAGATTAAAAGTACATTTAAGTACAACCCAGTTACATTTCAAGTAAATCCAGATTATCCAGTATTTTTCCTCACTATCTGCAGGATAGATTACAGACATAGTAGGAAGTGGTAAGAGGAACTACTTTAATAAGAGCGACAAGCATTTAAATTGAACTGTTTACAAAGCATTTTATTGGCAGAAACACACTGTAATCAACCACAACAGGTTTAAGAGGCCACAAGACTGATGTTGTTACCTGAGTAATGAACCTTGCAGCGTCTGTGAATACATGATAGTCTATATCAGTGTACTTCACCATCATAGTCCTGTCATGGAAGTCTCCATAAACGACCAGGGCCAGTCGTATAGCAAAGGAAGCCGAGAAAAGGACATGTCTGCCTGTGAGCTTGGACAGTAGCCTCTCCATTCCCACCTCTGTTTAGGAGAAACAGATCAGCAAGCAACAAACTACGACCTCGCTAGCTAGCTAGCAATTTTGTTGTCCCGGAGTTGCTGCTATACGTTCGTCAAACACTCCGTTTCCGTAGCCATGCGTGTTACCTTTAATACAAAAAACATTGCTTAAAAAGTTACTGTCATGTTTGTTTGTTGAAGAGTCGTTTGTGGCCAACTACATTCCCACTCATTCCGAAAATGTGAACAAGGAAAATACCCGGATGTGACGTTATGATGATCTTCTTCTCTGGTATTATTGGTGAAACGCACTCAACACTAAAATATGCATACCGCCACCAATTGTACCGGAGGGTTTAATGTTACAGGTGATGTGGGAAAACAAAATTCTGGGAAAAAACAACAACAACAACAACAACAACAAACAGAAAAGAAAAGAAACCTACGCCCAAGAAAAATTAAAAGGAATAGTGCAGCACTCCTCACTCCTAAACCTAATTATTACAGGCTCATTGTCAGGAAAATAACAAGAATTACATATATCTGACATGCACTTTTGCTTTTGAAAAAATAGGATTTTTAATCTGGCAGTCCAAATCGTGGTAAAATTACTTCCAGTCCTCTGGACTTTCCTCCAAAAGATCTGAATTGATTTCTGCAAGCTGAAATCTTCCTTTGACGTCTGTTTCTACAGTAATTCCTCTGTAACGTATCCCCGCAGCATTCCTTTAGCAATGATTTGGCCTCATGCTTTTCAGCAGGAACTTTCATATAATCATCTTTTGATTTCAGTGCTGTCTTTGCACTTTTGACTGAGCTCTCATCACTCTCCACACCAATATGTGCAGGAGCAAGACAAGGTCGTACAATTCCAACTCACGACTGAAACATTTCCATCAGCAAATCATCTCTTTTTTTTTTTGCTTTTAATAATTTAAGCTTTTCTACCTATTGTAATGCTAGTAGTCAAGTCAGTTTTATTTGTACGGCACCAAATCACAACAAAAGTTCTCTCAAGATGCTTCACAAGTAGAGCAGGTTCAACACCACACACCTTCAATGAATTCACACCCAACAATTCTCCATCAGCAGCACATCCTGCAACAGCGGTGATGAAAACCTTCCTTTTAACAGGCAGGAACATAGAGCAGATCCAGGATCAGACATGTAGACGGAGAGGGGAAGAGACAAAAAGGGAAGCAACAATTCCTGCTATAAATATATGCTATCTGTCATTAATTCTTTTGCATATCAGCAAAAGGGACTTTTTGGTCTTTGGAATCATTTCCAGCATGCATTAGTGCTACCATCCGTAGAGGAGTGAGAAGCTCTTTTATATCCTGAGGAAGCATTCACTTATACTGTAATACCTGTAATACCTAATAATCCAAGTGTGCTGACAACAATCATCGCGTGACTGATATCCTGCTATTGAGCTTTCAAAACTGTAGAAAAAAAAGCTACGTTGGCATTATTTGTACACTCCCGTTTTAGCTGTCAAATATTTCAAAAACGATTCCATCACGTGACAGCTGCAAGATCTGCCTGGATCAAAGTGATCCAGGATTCAAAAGATGATTTCATATCAATCAGTACAAAAAGTAATGGTACTGTGACAGGTATGCTCCAGTGGAGACATCTGACTGACGCATCTAACGCGTCTCATAAAACTGGAAATAAAAAAACAGATGAAATAATATTGTAATAAACATACAATTTAGGGCAAATAATAAAGCATACAACATTTCTGAACCGCACACTTTTATTAAACATGTAAAAGAATAAAGATGCATTCCAGTAATATGGGCACCATGTCAGTCCAGACCTTCGTGTAAAAATTAATCCATTATAGTTCATATTCATAATATGCATTGGACTGCACTTTACAAAAGGACACATGAACTTAACAGTGTGACTTCATTTCCTCCTCCCTTTGGTCTGAAATCTATATAACTAACGAATAATTAACTTACATGCTCTCTATGTGAAGTGCAGAGAATTTTGAAACCCTCAGACATGATTTTTAAAGTTAAAGGAAAGTTAAATCTTTATCTCAAACAATTGGGTGGGGTGTTTGGATGCAGCAAAAATAGGGCCGTAAAGATGGAAGTAAGTGCAAAGGATACATCGCAAAGTACTGGAAGGCACAGGTTTAACATAGAAGTACTCGTCAGAGGTAAGGCAGATATGCATAAGCAGGCTTGGCCTGGCAATTCTGGTTAATGCCAGATGGGCCGGCCCAGTCAGGTCTGTAAAGGCACTGCCACCAGCAATGAAACAAAATGAATCAGTAATTTTAAAAATCCAAACGAACTGGTAACTCATAAGGCTTTGACAGTATCCATATAGGATGATAAATGCGTCTTAGCTGCAGGAAACAAGTGGTGTTTCTTCCACAGATGCGAAGTAAAATATCATCATGTTGCAGTTACAGATTTTTGATGAAGCCTGCTTCAGTTGAGAAACACTGCTCCAAGGCTTTCAGCGCTCACTCGGGGGAGCAGTATCGGCCAGCAAAGAGAATGCTCATGGAAGGGTTGTGTCGAATGAAGAAGAGGAAGGGGTGGTCTGCAATGAAAGTGGGTGGACGCATGGCACAGCGCAACATCATAATTGCAGCAGTGGCAGCAGCCGCCTCAGTTCCCTCCTCATTTACCTCCACGAAAGCTTTGTGGATGACTTTGGACAACACCAGGTCATTGGCTGGAGACATGCCTGACAGTGGAGGAGAGAATGAGTTTTATTAATAAATGCATAAGGGTGACATCTCCTTGCATGCCAAAGAAAAAAAAATTGCTAGAACAGAAACTAGAATCATGTTTAAATCATAAACTACGGCCATTTTCTGTTCTTCTGATACATTCCAGGGACAAATCCTACCAGAGAAATCACTCATCTCCGCGCTGAAGGCGTCCACCATGCCCATGCTGATCAGGACGTTCTTCATGTCATACTTCTCCTCCATCTTGAATCTTGGCAGGCCAACCTGGACCTCAACTGTGTCCATCATGTCTGGATGAGTCCACTCCACAAAAGTCTCATAAGACAGCTGACTCTCCAACTGTGGTGGATACAATGAAACCATGTGTTTATTTATGAGTGCAACTGCAAACAAGTGTATCCGTGTGTGTGTGTGTGTGTGATACCTTCTCCAGACCGGTTGAATTGTCCTCAATACTAATGGGTAGAAAGATGAGCATGCTGAGCTCCTTCCCTTTGTACGGCAGCTCTAAGATCTGTGCAACAGCGAGCGAGAGAGAACATCAATGCGTACCACAGAACATTTGGCTGTGTCAACATGTTGATGACAGACGACACATTCATTTCTGCAGTACCTGGCAGTTGGCTCCAGAAATGAAGGCGATAGGGAACTTAGCTTTCTGGTGCATCATCTTCACTGACTTCTTCGCTTTCTAAAAGGCAACAGCAAACATCAGTTCTAAAACAAACTGGAGAGCCGCAAGTAGCAACAAGTGGGCACTCAAGCACGATGCAGCACTTTTGAAGAGTGAGACGTTCAAGACAGCTGACAGTATTTCGATTTAGCGCGAAGGAGCAGACAAATGCATCCACTGTGCAATGAAAATATCAACAGCGAATGAACCTAAGGTAGGATGCATAGTCCCTGCCCACACAGGACACTCCAAGAAGCCAAGCAAACACATCTGCAAGGTGGCAGGGATCATTTCATTGGTCAACATCACGCACGGCCTCCTACTGGTTTGTGGATTTTGACAGGGTTGTTACACCAATGATGTGCGAGCGCAGGAAGAATCCCAGAGCGAAAGATTCATGAGCGAGCAAAAGCAGCCTGAATGCGAGAGCAAGAGTTGAAGCGTGAGCGCAGAAAATCTGTGTAAGCAACATCTGAGAGCAGGAACACAGTTTGAGCAGAAACAGAACAAATTTTAAGTGCAAGCAGATGCTATTTGAGTGCAAGGGCAAGGTTGAGGGAAAAATATTGCAAAATCTGAACATGTAGTCAATAAATCATACCCTCAAACTGCTATACCACACTCTTGAATAAAGATAAAAAGTAACTCCATACCATTGAGTAATTTTCTGAACACCTATACGCAAGACCAATAAAATATGTAAATTTTTGCCCAACCCAGTGTGGTGTGCGCACCAAGTATCGCAACTTTTAGAGGTCCTTAAGGCTGCCAAAATAAAAGCAATTCAAGGAAGACAAGAAGAAGAAGAGGAAGATGAAGAAGAAGTAGAATTCCAATAAGTCAGAGAGCCAGAGCCTCTGGTCATTTCACATTTATACTTGTTGCGGTGAGTTACGGGTGTGTCAGTGGCCAACCAGTTCTTAACACTTTTTATTACCCTGAGAAAAGTTCAGTGCCTTGGCAGCTGTTTTCTTTACATTCGTAACAGACTGAACAACTCCTTGTCAGATCAAATCTGTAGGTTCTGTGTAAAAGCATTTTCAAAGAATTAGTCTTTGAACTCAAAGCACAGTGTCTTGCGAAACCCTTGTGCGTGTCTTCTTCCACTGAATGGAGCCATGATGAGATCATTTTGTTGGGTGCTAGCAGCCAATGAGAACACAAAATGGGTTGGAGGATTGTGCAACTCAGAAGTTTGAAAATACGATATGAGAACCCTTCAGCCTTGTCTTTTTCAGTTTTCAACCAAACACAGCATTTTGCCTTTCAAGTTCTCACAAATACACGTCTTGACCTCATGAAGACATTTTTTTTGTTACTGAACAACTTCTTTGCAACTCCAGAATGCAAACATAAATGTGGCTGAAAGCCAACAGCAACTGATGGCTAACAACAGCCCAACTGTCCCAAAAGTTTACAAACTAAATAAATCCATTATAATCCGCTTCTGTTTCGACAGCGTTGTTTATGCTCAGTAATCCATAAACACTTTGATTTGAGTTTCAAAAAAAGAAAGAAAGTTGATAACACTTACAGTTTCGTGCTACCATGGTGAGCACAAGCAAGTTGGCTCAACTGAACATGCTAGCTGGATGCTCATCCACACCAGATCGCAAGTTTTTTTTCAGCTTTTAGGACGGATCCAAGTGTTTGTGGGTCACTGCCTATCCTGCTGGATAAAGAAGGCATGGACTACACCAGATGATGCGCTTGAGATCTTGGGAGTTGGCACGTTTTGACTGTTCAGGTGTTGCTAGCTGTCAGTTGCCATTAAAGGTTCTTTCTGCAGTCTGGATGTCATGAGCTCTATTTGTGGGTAGTTGAAAGGCAAACACATTTTTTTCCGGCAGTCTTAAATTATCAGATTTCGCCCTCTCTAGGCCAAAGATACCATGACTTTCTCCACTCAGGTTTCAGTTCATGAACATGGATTTCTTTTTTTTTTTTCATTCTGGCTAACAATACAATAATAAGATACTAAAATCCTCAAGACTCAAAAGGGTGGTTTTAGGTTACTTTTGTCAATCCATATTTGTCCATGCGGTGTCTTCTTTGTGCAGGTTACCTTGCTGAGACTAAACTGAGCATCTCTTGTAGAGCTCTCCTTAAACTTCTTGTCCCAATTGCCTTTGAAGTAGATGGCATTGACCAGCACTAGTCTGGTGAACTGGTCCAGAACACCTTGAGCCAGAACATCCTTAATTTTACCTGTTAAACAAATAACAAATAACCATGACACATGTATGAAGCATTACACAACTCAAAACAATCACTTAAGCAGTGTTTTAAGTCCATGAAATTCCATCCATCCATCCATTTTCTTCCGCTTATCCTGTTAAGGGTCGCGTGGGGGGTGGAGACTATCCCAGCGGCTTTCAGGCGCGAGGAGGGGTGTCCATGAAATTATTTTATCAAAAATACAGAGTCATTTCAAGTTTCTTGCAATTCCAGGCTCAAACACCAATTCTTTTTGCAGTTCTTGGTTACAATCACATTGTGGAAAGGTAAAATAACTCTACCTTGTGTGGTGTTCTCCACCCAGCCATTGATATTCAGCCTGGCGGCCTCATAGCTTGTAATGAAGTCCACAGCCTCCAGTTCTGCATTGTAGTTCTTCCTGGTGCCTGCTAAGAATTCCTGGAAAGACACACATTTACTGATTCTAGCCAGCCAAACATTTTAGCTCAGCAGCAGTCTGAGAATTCCACTTGTTTGTAGCATGGCCCCCACTTGTGCAAAAGATTTCCATCTGTGCCTCACATTCTTGTCAAGCTACCATTGTATAAACAAAAACCAAACCAACTCATGACAGTAAATGCGCACATACCTCAACAAACTGGTAGGACTGCTCCCCGTACAGTCTGTTAGCAACACTGAGGGCATAGGGAGCATCTTGCTTGTTCAGCTCACTCAGCAGCTGACCAAAGCTGGTGTGGATTTCATCGCATTGCTGAGTCTTCAGACACTGCAATGCAAAGAACAGCAGCACAAGATGGGTCAAGTCAACTTACTGTGAATATCAGGATAGAGCAGCAATGTTAATATGGGTCATCAGTATCAGGCAAAATGTTCATGGCGGTGCTGCCATATTGAGTCTCTACGACCATATGGTTTCTACACACACACCTGATTCATGTCAATTCAAACTATAAACACTGACTGAAAAATATGGTGAAGGCAAACACAATTTAAGAAAAAAAACTGGTATGAAAAAGAGAGAGCACCATTTGAAACTTAAGTTCAAAGAATCCGTTGAAATCCCAGCCAAAGCTTTCCAAAAAACAACAACTCCAAAAAAAAAAACCTCCTGGACACCAAGTTGTTATTTTCAGAGTCATGATCTCTGTGGGAAAACCAATGACCGAAAACACCTCTTTGACAGCAGGGTTAGTAAGAGGGACATACATGCACATGGACATTCTGCGGGACAAGAACATTATTCAGAGAAATACCCTGACATAAAGGGTGATATACAAAATGAAAGATTTCCCATTTTCTATGTTTGCTCATTTCGAACCTCTGTTGTTTAAACTCCAAGCCGTTTCTAGAAGCTGCACGGGAGAGTTAAAACACACACCAGGAAGAAAAGATACCACTCCCGCCCTCCGTGTCATGTGACAGATGTCGGCGCTTCACGACACCGTGTATCCCTGAGACCACTCCCTATTATCACTTCCACATGAGAGTTCTGACTGCAGCAGGTTAGAGATCAGCAAGCAAAAGCAGCGGCAATGCTACGTATATTTGTATCTGGAAGGATCCCCTCACCACATGACACCACCTTTTAGTCAAATACTTCTCATTCTTGTACTGCTCTCTGTTACCACCTGCAAAAACTTGGGCAGACTGGACTGGACCGTTTGCTGCATCATCATCATCTGCAACTCTGGTGCTGCTTCCAGCGCCGGTTTCTCTGCCTCAGTGAAGCAGAGGACCTGGGGGTTCAAGTGGTAGTGTTCGCTGTTGTTAGACATCATGTGTGCTGGCTGCGTGAAGGCAACGGTAACAGTCATCCTAACAGCGACGTGTGGACTGAGACCTATTTTCGTCGTCGTATTCCTCCGCGCTTACTTGTTGCGCTTAGATGTGAGAGAAATCACAGATGATCACCGAAGAGCTTTAAGGTTTTTAAAAAGACACAAAATTTAACTCAGAAATCTAAGCTACTATTTACAGTACGTAACCATAACTACAAGATTGGGGGAAAAAAAAGAAGGTGTAACCAGAAGTTGAGGAGGTAGAACCCTGTCAGCAGCACAAACACAGAGAGGGAATCACAGATGATTGTAATTCTGTATGAAAGTCCTACGACCATCTTTCAACTCAAGCTATTCACCAGTGGAAAGGCAAACATTTTCAAGAAACATCACTTTAAAAAACAAAACAAAAGGACATTTCACCTTCCACTGTCACTCTGTCTCACACAACTGTGTTTAAACCTGTGGAAAATTGTGTGGCCGTCCATCCGCTTGTTGTAGAGACTAGAACCTGCACTACTTGCTGAAAAAGTAGAATTGCATCACAGTGTACACTTTGGCAATTTGCGATACAATCATCAAATGGGATCCTGCATCATTATCAAGAGAAATGCACACAACTTACAGATAAATTTGAAATGTGCGGCTCTAAACTCATACACAAAACATGATAAACCGTCATCAGAAATACAAATAAAAAACATTTGTACAGGTCAGTAATCAAAATACGAATGTTTTACTCTACTGAATAAATAGTGACAACAACAACTAACACAAATAGTCATAGTCAGGGACATTTAATAAAAGTCAGCCTCGCGGTGTCATCAGACAGACGTGAGGGGATAGCCATCTGGCTTCCATCAATATCTGCACAAAATGTTATGGCAGTCGATTTAATAGTGGTGGAAATATTTGCACCAGAGTGGAGGACTGAGCGACTAAAAAACTACCAAGCATGACGCCAGCGTGGCTCGTTCTGTTACGTAGCATCTCCAGCCGTAGGTTCTCACACAGCCTTGGATCAGCGTCTCATCCACAGACAGCTGACGTGTGTTGACCAGACTTTTTCTGGTTTACTGATCGTACCGTTTGATAATATGACACGGGTACTTTTACTGGATACCTTAAAGAACATTTCATTGCCACCACGTGTACTTTTAATGTAAAAATATTGACCAGTGCAAATATCGGATTTTTTTTTCCTGCATCAGGCTACCTCTCCTATGTAAATTGTATTTAAATAAGTTAGTAAAATTCCGTCAGACTAAGATGAGCTAACGTTACATTTCCACCGGTGCTCTCCCTATGTGGAGCCATTGCAGCGGGACTCTGACGGCCCATTACTCAACAAGGCGCATCTCCATATCAGAATGAGTCACGGTGGTACGATAAGGGACAAGTTCTTTTTTAAACTGGGTGATAGCATCGCTGGCAAGCCCTTTTACCACAAAGACATGTTTACAACTGCACTCTCTATCTCTCTCTCACACACAAGCACGCACACACTTTTATCGTCACAACTCGAGGCACTACACCTTTAACCCTCACAAAACACACGTGCCTCTTTCGTTCAGTGTTCTTACGAACAAATTTGACTCGACGACTTTTTTTTCCCTTGACAAGGCGAAGTCACCTCTTCATGGCGAACTCTTTTATCACTTTTCATGAAAGAGGTCGCAAATATACAAAATTTCGAAGTTGTGACTATCTGCCATCATCCCGATACTAAACGGACTCGTTTTTATATGAAGCCTTTCTACCTTAGCGGCACTCAGATCGCTTCACAGCGTCATCTCATTCACGCACTGATGGAGGAGGCTGCCATGCAAGGCGCCAACCTACTCACCAGGAGCACTTAGGGATTCAGTATTTTGCTCAATTGGGGATCGAACCAGTAACCCTTTGATTGCTAAACGGTTGCCCTACCTCTGAGCCACTCAAGGGTGAATGAGGGTGCCGCCCTGCCACTCCCACATACTAACACCTCACTTCAACCACCTTGGCGTTATATGGGTGTGTCTTTTCTTTGGGAAAAATGACATAAATGTTCTAGTTTGACACTTTGTCAACACCCGCCTACATTGCACAATGTGCCAGTGTGTTGCTCAAGGACAGGGTTCTTCTAATTTTAGTACACAAACTAACACCCACAAACATTTTCATACCACAACACTTCCGAATGGGAAATACACTTTAATGATTCATGGTGACAACCGTGTTAAAAAATGATTGCAAATGACTGTAAGTACTCATCTACTCATCAGCATCAGCCAATTCACTTTCATGCGGGAAGACAAACAAACCGTCTATGTGTATAACAGGGAGCGATAACGTGTACTGAGTGCTTTATCCCCATCTTTGACGCTTTTAAAAGTCCATATTAGGCACCACGTTGCCATAGTGACACAACACAGAGCCGCCCCTCATAAAACCTTGTCAGAAGAAATGGAGCAATCAAAGGCAGGGGAAGTGTGCTTGTACCTCCGACATCTGGGTGGATGTGTTGCCCCTGGCCCCAAGCATCACCATTGCCAGGGCAGAGGAGATGCTGAAGGGGGAGTAGAAGACATTGGCAGACTTGTCATTATCCCCCAGGCATTTAAGTAAAGCCAGGGAGAAGGTGGTGTTGGCCTTAGAAAGGGGTGCGGGTGATGCCATTGTGTCTGATGCACAGAAAAGATGGGAGAGCATTAATGCTTGCACTACATGTTAATAAAATTGTCTTTAACTGATCTGACTCATGACGGGACACTGGGATGCACAGATTTTTCTGAAAGTAAAAAAAACAACAACCATTAACTTCAAGTGGCAGCACTCACTATTTAGGTAGGCGACATTCGATA
The DNA here is from genome assembly GCF_037954235.1 of Aulostomus chinensis. NCBI lineage: Eukaryota > Metazoa > Chordata > Actinopteri > Syngnathiformes > Aulostomidae > Aulostomus > Aulostomus chinensis. The sequence goes on from NC_141340.1 coordinate 15,426,364, forward strand.
CTGCTAGAAAAGGTAATTCAATCGAAAATGTCATGTTTCTAATGAGTAATTTAAGTAGCGACACTACTTTTGTGAGCACAAATTTACAAGGGGTATTTTAACAGTGAAGAGGTAAACGTCTACGTCTCAATAGAATATAGTATAACCAGACACGTATGCATGGACTAGCTAGTCATGACATTTGACATCAAACTTTATATGTACCGTACAATACCGCCAGAGACTGAATGAAGCACGTCCTCAAGGCAACTTACCGACAGACGATTCGCTCGGTCTCCTCAAGCTGCCAAGAAAACGAAACGTCTCCTTTTATTTAGCCAACCCCGAAACGTCAACTACATTTCCGCGTTCTCAACTGTCACTACGGAAGCCGATAAAGATAAAAAAAAAACCTGTCATTTACTCCTTCGTCATCCCTTTAATGTTTCACTCATATAAATCATGTGAATACGGAATTAATTTGCATAAAAACAGATAAATGAATGCTAATAATACAACAAATAATGTATTAGCCTGTCCGATTCAATCTTAAGAATGTTAGGTGAGAAAATGTACATTAGTTTAAACTACAGTTGAATGATTTTGTAGTATTATCTGAATCTCAGAAATGCAAAGATGAGCTTTTTTATGGGAATAAATGTCAACAAAAGAAACACCAAGCATATGCAAAACTGCAAAAGCTTCATCACCTTGCTTCAAAGAAAGACATTTTTGTAATTCGTATTCAGAGAGATATTCTAATGTTCTTATTTTTCAGTAATAATCGAAGATGTGTAGATGCCTGGGTCCAGAAAAATTAACTGGATCTTTGGAACATTATTAACTTCTTCCTTGACATATTAAGCTGTTATGAATTGCACTAGATTATAATGTAACATTTAGTTTTATAGTTCCTGATTGAACATGAACATGTGGCATGTGTTCTCTAGTGTACAGTGATGGGATGGATGGGATCACAATACAGGTAGATAACAATTTGCATTTACTAGCACTGTCTCCTCACAGCAAGAAGGTTCCGGGTTTGAGTCCCTGCTCCAGCACAGGGTCTTTCTGTGTGAGTCTCCATGTTCTCCTGTTCCTGTGTGGGTTCTCTCTGGTACTCCAGCTTCCTCCCACAGTCCAAAGACATCAAGAGGGGACGAGGCTGATTGATACTCTAAATTGACTGTAGGTGTGACTGTGAGAGTGAATGGTTGTCTGTCTCTATGCGTTGGCCCTGTGATGGACTGGTGACCTGTCCAGGGTGAACCCTGCCTCTTGCCTGTTGACGCTGGGATAGGCTCCAGCCCCCGCAACCCTTAATGTAGGAATAAGCGGAAGACAATGGATGGATTGATAGTCAGCATTTGAAAACAGAAAAATCTTATTGGATACTAAGAATAAATGTGGGTGTGAACACACTCTGGTAAAGGGTATTCTTAGTGTAGCAGAGATAAAACAGCATAGATGTGCAAGCTTTATCTGGATGAGTCATATGAGTGTACAAAGTCCATATATACGTGTGTGTATGTATGCAGCCTGTGGGACAAAGGCTCGTTTCAAATAATACTATCCTTGTTCTTTCTCTCTCTTTCACGACACTACATTTAGACAGATCCAGGGGCAGCGGCTCCCTCTTCTGGCCTCTTGTATAAATTGAAGAAAAAAGATGCCGCCGGGGTTTGAAAGCTTATTTACTACAGTTATACCACAAATGAGTACATGTATGTATGTCTGGAATAGAAACAGTTCACTTGATCAGGGACACATTTGTCACTGAAAAGTACAAAGTGGGCCAGATTTGGTGGAAATGTAATGAGCCAGGTTCAACATGAGTCAGATGTCATCCATAAGGTCGACCTACATGGCAGAGTGTGGGTATTGTCTAGCTTAGACATCACAAACTGATGAATAAGAATATTTATGATATTCTGTCTATCACCGATGAGCCCTGAAACACAGGCCTGATGAAGGAAAATTACTCACAAACATGAGCGGTTTTCCTCTGAAAAAAGGTATGGCCTCCCACACTGCAACAACAATGCTGGAATTATTGACATAGGTAGCATTAAAAAGGATGCATGCAGACACCCATGCACATACACACGCGCACACACAAATGTGATTTCTCAACATTTTGTTGAAGCAACAACTTTTAATTGAATGGTTAGTTCTTTTTTCTTTCTCTATGTTCCATATATGATGTCAAAACTGCACTTTTGATTTGAAAAAAAAAATGGGTAGCACAATTCACTCTTTACAGAAAGTGTGACACTTTATCGCATAAAGTTATTTAACTTACTGGGTCTCTAGGAAACCAAAGAGCAAATGGTCCTGATGCATGTCTCACACCAGTTCTAACATGATCGTCAGCCTTCTTACATAACGTCATGAGTGGTTACTTGTTGCAGGCTACCAAATAAAGCCTTGCTTGCATGCTACTGTGACATTGACAAAATTTCAAGATTTCAGTGTCTCAAAATTCTATATTGCAATTTCATAATTCATGTTAGACACAACCCTGGTAAGATTAATGCAGGCAATGGTCACTTTGGATGAGAGAGTATCTGATGACCGTCAGAGGTATGATTCACTGCCCTCCACCACCATTTGAGCCAACGAGAGGTCGGCCGTTCTCTGTCTGTTTCAGCTCTACCTCTGCATCCACAGAGAAAAAAAAAGGTTTCTATCTTCACGTCTCACTACAGGATGATGAACAATTTGTGGCATGTTCTTTTAAATAAGCCTTTAATGGACTGATTAGAATGTGGCACAAAGACAAACACAAAGACAAATTCTTGGTAATACTTTTGGTTTTACGACAGAAGAATGAAGGACAAGACATGGAATACGGAAGCTGTACGCAGCTGCACAGGACATGGAGCACAGATCTGGCCATGTTTAAAGGCAAAGCAATGGGGGGGGGGGGCATGAAAATAACCAGATTAACAGACAGGTTCACATGTGGAAGATACAAAAAATTTCAAATGAGCCACCCTGTACCTATTTTGTAAGAATCAAATACGTTTTTCATTCAAACTTTCCATCAAAATCCTTGTCTTGAAGGTATAGGACAAGAACCTTGATGAAAATTAGGTTAAAATTAGGAAAATTAGGAGTAATTACGGTTAGAGCACCTATTTTCTTCCAGTCGAACACTTTATTCTAGACCCACAATGAATTTATCATCCTCCTGTCATAGGTCACAGGTCACTCAGGGGAGCAGTACCGACCAGCAAAGAGAACACTCATAGAGGGGTTGTGTCGTATGAAGAAGAGGAAGGGGTGATCGGCGAAGAAGTTGGTTTCAATCACTGCAGAGCGTTCAGTCATTACAGCAGCACTGGAAGCTGCAGCCTCAGTCCCCTCTTCATTCACCTCCACAACAGCCTTGTGGAAGACTTGTGACAACACCAGGTCGTTGGCCTGAGACATGTCTGATATCGAAGGAGAGAAAGTTGTAAACAAATGTATTCTTTCGCTCGATAAGACACCGAGTACATCTTACTGCTGATCGGTCATTTGATATCATTCATCAAATGTTTTACCAGAGAAGTCACTCTTTGCGACATCGAAAGCGTCCACCATGCCCATGCTGATCAGGACATCTTTCATGTCGTACGTCTCCTCCATCTTGAATCGAGGCAGCTTCACCCCGACGACAATTTCACTCATCATTTTTGGACAGGTCCACTCCATAAATCTTTCATAGGTCAACTCACTCTCCAGCTGGGTGGATACAAGCTCAGTTGTTTTATTTTTTTTAAGCTATTTGTCTGATCCAGTTTTTGCTGTTTGCTGTACATGTGTCCTACCTTCTCCAAGCCTGTTGTCTCGTCCTCTATCTCGTTGGGCAGAATGATGAGCATGCTTAGGTCCTTGCCTTCATAGGGCAATTCAAGGATCTGTCCAAAAACATTTCTTTTCATTACATTTGCAGATAGATTTCTTCATCTGGAAAAACATTTTAAAGTCTTAAATGTCTTTTCATTGACTTAATTACTGCTCATTAAAAAAAACAGATCTTTAATCCACTATTTTCAGTGTGTCCAATTGTCCTTAATCATGTTAAAACTTCTCCAAAAAAACCCCTGTATTTTCTGAAAAACAGTAAAGTACTTAAAAAACAAGTATTGTGAGCTCACAACAGCGTTTTTCCTTCCTGCATCACTTCCTCTCTGGATTGCAGAAAAAGCTGGCTACACATATTGATAGCAACTGACAACTTCTGTCCAAGATGTTCTTTTACAAACCATCAAGTGCGTCATCTGGTTTAATCCATTTTTTTTTCTCCAGCTGTATCCACAAACACTTTTGAGCACATCTGAGCTAAAAAATAGACAAAGTATAACACTTTCAGTTGGTCCAGCTGTAACACTCGTCCAGGCTTGATCGCGGCCGCACCAAACCAAATGTGCTTAAGTTCGGTTTTGACCCAAAGTGTTTTTGGATTACTGAACATGTAACTGAAAAAAGAAGAGGTGGATGTTCTTGAACTTGTGCAGCTTTGCTGTTGTTTGTTGCTGTAGTTGTTGTCAGTCGACAGTCTCCATTAGCTTCAAGCTAAATATACATGGCTGCCAGGGGTGCAGTGCTATTTGTATGAGTTCCCAAACTCATGCATCTATGCTGAATTAACTCAGACCAGGCAACCCAGGTATCTACAGTGTAACACGCAGCATACTTAAGAAACCTAAAAACCTTCTGTGATACGTGGCAATGGCAGCTTCACTCTGTGTTGATTGGACAGGAGTGAGGAGAACACGCGAAAGAGTGTTTGTTCAAGAGTGCACACAGTGCGAGATGAGAGAGTGTGTGAATCAGTCGAACAATCTGTCAATCAATTGTAGATGCTGTTGCATGCAGACAACAGAATTATCACAGCTAGCTGTTGTACCTGAAAGGAAAGACCTGTTTTTTGTTTTGTTTTTTAAACTAAATTTAACATTATTTTGCAATTTCCCCTGACTGGAGAAAAACACCCCAGAGTGCTGCTCCTGTTCACTCTGGCAGCACTACAACCATGATGGCTGGAGTTACATACATGTTCGTGAGCTCAAGAAACCTACTTGTGAGTGCTTGAAAGGCAAAAAAATACACTTTTGGGTGAAGTATTACTCCAAAACTATGAACGGGTTTATGTTAATGTTGAGCGGTATAGACAGCAGTTTCTGTCCCTGCCAGCTATTTTACTGTGCCAAGTCAAGTAGGGGATGACTATCATCATCTACGATTAGCGAATCCATCTTCATCAGTGCCCACAAATACATGAGCAAGAGTGAAGTTAGGTGGGTCACTATTAACGTCACCGTCAACCATGAATAAATATTCAACTCCAACGAAAGATGATCGGTTACCTGACAGTTAGCCTCTGGGATGGTGGCAAAAGGGAATTTACTTTTCTGGCCCATCATCTTCACTGGTTTAACGTCGTTCTGAAGACAAAGAGAAAAAAAAAAACGCTTGTCTTGTCAGTTATTCTCACTAATCCCACAACATGTTTTCTTGTTGCTTGGTTTAATTCTGCTGTGATAGGATTTTCTTGTATCACAGGCCCTTAATGAATCAGCATTTTTAATGGTTTTGTATCACCAGTAAGCAGTAAACACATGTATAAATGTGAGATCTCACATGAAAATAGGAGGGCATAAACAGATCATGAATTAATTCAAATTCTGTCCAACTCTAAGTGTCAAAAGTTTTCAAAGATAAAAAAAAATAAGTCTTTACTTCAATAACTAGCAGGCAAAATACTCAATCACAACCTGTGCTTAAGAACCCTTCTAAATAACAAACATGAAGATGCTTCATTGAAAATAGGGAATGCAACAGTACGCCTTATGAATCCTTAAACTCCAACACTCAGAGTAGTGATTTCAATGGTAGCATGTGGACCTGGGGTGACGCTGTTAATGACACATCAGGCCTTCATCCAAAATTGACACATTTCATAACAAAATAAACACAACAGAGGACAGCAAAGACAGGAGGAGATTGGAGGGGCTGCCTGTAGTGTCATGTTTCAGGAAAAAGGAAACTCTGTTGAAGTAATTTTGCAATCTGATGTTTACGTGATGTATATATATATATATATATAGCAAGTATATATATATATATATATATATATATATATATATATATATATATATATATATATATATATATATATATATATATATATATATATATATATATATATATATATAGGGGGCCTGTGCATAACAGTCTATGTAAGTCATCATGTTGCTAACCCTGAATGCTACATGTGTTCCTTCCTGTTTCTCCATAAAATGTTACCTTATTTATTTTAAACTGATCATCAGCTGTCAAGTCTTCATTGAATTTCTTGCTCCAGTTGCCTTTGAAGTAGATGGCATTGACCAGCACTAGCTTAGTCTTGTCGTCCACTGCATCCTGGACCAGCAAGTCCTTGATTTTACCTGGTGGACAGTAAAGAGGTCATGATTTATAGCAATGCTCTCATCCAACATTCAGGGAATTGAATTTCTACCACAGCTGCTAATACATGCCACCAGAGGATAAACTTCAAATGGGGATGGAACAGAGAGATACAATAAGGGGTGGAAAATAATCCGCTTTCCAGGGCCAATACCGGTTCCAATGTTTTGTAACAAAGAGACCAATAATTGTTTTCTGGAGTCTATACAAATGCAGAAAAATAAAATCTTGAAGGCAAAATTCAGAAAAACACAAGCTCCAACACAAAACTTTGTTGAAATGCTTTTAAGTGTGTGTTACAGAAAACTTGTATTCATTTCTTCAAACAAAAAGTGCAAGCAGCATTTCTTATGGAGTTGAGGTAAAATAGATAGATTTTTAAAAAATCTGCGGTTTGTGAATAAAATAAAGTAAAAAAAAGTTGCATATTTTCTAACGTATACATTTTATCGTCATCTGGATAAAATAAAAGGTTCCAGTAAATGTAAAAATGATGACTACAGGATCCTATTTGCATACATGCTGATAATCAGTCAAGCCCAAAGGAAAGCCAGCATGAGGGCATAAAGCACAAAGTAATTCCAACAAACGAACCAACTAATATTCTTAGTTTAAGCAGGCTTAATGACTTTCTCGTTTCCTCCAGCAGGTTGCGCCAGAGCCCTTGATCCTTCATGACACGTCCAAAACACCAAGGAAGTCAAAAGGCACTATCTGATGACTACTGTAAAACAAAATGACTAAAATATAACACCAATAATAAGAAAAAGTGGTTAAACAAGCAGGTAGCTGATTGTCAGGAGACAACGAGGAGCGGGACTGGGCTGAAGAGGACTGATTAACTGAGGAGAAACAGTAGAGGCGCACATGGGCAAGGCAGGTGATCAGACTTGAATGACAACTAACAAAGACAACATGCCAGTGCACTTCAAAATAGAACAGTAAAAAAGATCTCTCTCACTGGATCAGTTAAAGAACAAGTAGCGACTCCAACAAAAACTTGGTGTCAAAGTCCAGAGCTACAAAAATGAACACACCCGAAAGTTAAAAGCAACAGTCCAAACAAGACTTTAACAGTTACATTTATTTATTACGGTCAGTGCCCATAGCATCACCATTTATTTGATCTGATTTGTACAGGCCTATTTTGCAGTCTGTTATGTAAAAATATGCACTGTGGAGTCACACTGTGAAACATGAAATGTGATATTTTGACATTTTTGCTCTACAGTATAACCAGGGCCATGTGTAGTAGCAGTAATGGTGTCTTCGGCCTTGCAGCAGGACTTTGTCAATGTGAGACGCCATGTGCACATATTCTGGGACAAGGTGGAGTTCCTTCTCCCCTGGTCTGTGGGGTCCTGCTCAAATGCCCACTGTACTTGTTGTGGGATCTGACACGTTTTGTTGGCGTTGTCTAGAGTTGGAATGAGAATGGGGTTACAGTTTGTGTCAGTGTTGCCATTGTGATGGTTAAGATTAGGTTCCACAAGGCAGAGAAAAACAAATGAATGAACATCAATGACAGTAACACCTGTGTGTGTGTGTGTGTGTGTGTGTGTGTGTGTGTGTGTGTGTGTCTACCTGGTTTTTGTTACCCATTAGAGACCTTTTACGATATCAACACTAAACTAATCTGGACCTCTAGTCCTCATGGGGACCAAAGACCAGTCCTGATGCAAGACACCTGAATTCATGTGTTCCTGGTTAAAGATAGAGTTAGGGTGTGGATTGAGGCACAGTTAAGGTTAGGGTTAGACATCATTTCTTAAGGGTTAGGTTTAGGATTAGATTAGGCCTTGGGTTAGGCTGTCTGCAGCCATAATAGAATTCAATTAAATTTCCTAATAAAGATAGCTGCACAAACCAGTGTGTGTGTGTGTGTGTGTGTGTGTGTGTGTGTGTGTGTGTGTGTGTGTGTGCGCGCGTGTGCGTGCATGCATGGGTGTGTGTATTAATAACAGTACCTTGCGTGTTCTTCTCCACCCAGTCATTAATGTTGAGCCTGGCCTCCTCTGCACTGCTTTTGAAATCCACAGACTCCAGTTCAGCATTGTAGTGCTTTTTTGTTCCTGCTAAGAAGTCCTGGAACCATAAACTTGACTTATAAAAGCACTAATGGAGCACTTTAACACTCACATAAAACACCACACCAAACAGACACCAAGATGTTCCATTCTTTTCATCAACCGCTTATCCTGTGTAGGCTCATGGAGGGCCTGGATCCTATCCCAGCTGTCTCTAGGCCTGAGGTGGGGTACAACTTGGACAGGTTGCCAGTCCATCTCTAAGATGTTATAGCCACCTAAGTATTTTGAGGACGTTTAATTATTTTTCATGCTGACAGATTCCCATACAAGATGGTTAATTGCACTCTCTTAGTTTCCAGGCACTCATCAACTGTGATTGTCAGTCAGCCTGGAATTAAAGGGAGCTCTGGAATGTGTTAATGAGAAACATTACAAAGACAAAAGCTAATTAGCAGTGTATATGCTTGTTTCCTAACAACTGACAGCTGTATCCAGTTATCATGAACTTAAATTGCTTATGTTCAAATGTGTGAAATTCAAAGTATATAGAATATAAAGCCAACAGTTAATATTTTTGCATCCTAGATTGTTTATCTTAATGTCTTAATTAAATGCACTCTATACGACAGCTCATCTGTTGGTAACCAAAACCAAACAGGTTTCTTTTTTTTAAATAGAGAACGGTATTTGATTGCGTCATTTTAAGAATGCATTGTGGCATCTGTACTAGTCAGAAAATTGGGCCTAAAATGAACAAACTCGTTCTTAAACGCTAACCTTTTTTTTTTTTTTTTAAGCGCTCAATGTCTTATGAGAAGGAAACCAAGTCTGATAAATAGTCATCGGTTTGCTTCCTCTGTAGGGCTAAAACGATTAAAAAGAAAACAAGAAAGTAGAAAAAAAAATCTGAAGTGCGTGAGAATAAATTTGTGCATGAGTAGGTCACATAAACGTTATGAATGAGGAGGACTGTGACCACTTCATATGTATTTTGCACCAAATATTTGGTTTCTTACGAAGAAAATGATTCCATGTGCCGGCTATTGTCACTGACTATGTGCATTTCAAAAAAACCGACATCTTTTTTGCGACTCAGAAATGTACGTTTTCAATATACAACCTGTTAACGGTCATATTGCACAGCGTTTCTCCGCATAACAAGTTGTACCGCAATAAGGCTTCAGTTGACTCTCTCATCTGTGGTCTCACCTAATCAGAAACCCTCACCTCAAGAAACTGGTAGGATTGTTCCCCATACAGCCTGTTGGCAATGCTGAGGGCATACGGAGCGTCTTCCTTGACGAGCTGGCTCAGCAGCTGGGTAAAGTTAGCGTGGATGTCATCCTTCTCGTTGTCAGCTTTCAGACACTGCGAACAGCCAGAGAAGACCTGTGTGTTACAAAGACCCTCTGAACCAGTGAATGAAGTGATGAAAGACAACTTTGGTAACGTGGATCATTGCTCCTGTGTTTCATTTATTCATTTATTTATGAAAACAGACACCAAAATCATCAGTGACCCTGGGACACACTTTTGCATCCAGTATGTTGAGGCAAATGCTGTATGACAACTTTTTGCTAGTGGGATGTTTGATCTGCCGTGTAAATGTTCTTGTTAGACTACTTTAAGCATCACAAGAAGTTTCACATTTCCAGATTCTGTTTAGAAGATGAGGCAAAGATTGAAAATAAGCCAGAAACTCCTCACAAGATGACACCACCCATCACTTCATTCCATTATCGTTAGCTTCGTATCCACCTTCAGCAGATACTTCGGGAGTTTGCTGGTCGGCTGTATCTGCGGCCGCGTCCGTGTCTGCATCAATGAGTGTATCGGGGACTGTGACCTCAACTGCATTTGTTGCGGTTCTGCCTCCTGCGGTTGCTCTGGCTCAGTGAAGCAGAGGACCTGTGGGTAAAAATGTTAGTCTCTTATCATTACAGTCACTGAGACAGAGTCGTGTGTGTGCGTGTGTGTGTGCGTGTGTGTGTGCGTGCGTGCGTGTGTGTGTGTGTGTGCGCGCGTGTGTGAGGATCACAGCAAATCATGTAAACAGAAAATGGTAACCATAGTGAAAGAAAATCACTCTGTGAGTCAAATGACGACACAGCCACACATAAGTAACAGGGACTGCATGTGAATACATGTTTTCTTCACAACCATGAACTCTCAGCCAGGATTAATCTTTTATATTGGCCAACAAACGCTGAACTACTTCAGAGTGGGATTCCTTTCAAACCACATCACTGTCAACGCCTGACTGGGAAACTTGCTATTGCCTTTGTTCAGCTGCATGCATCATCACCACATCTGGCTGAAATGCAACATTTACTTCAACATTTAACAACACAAACCTTTAAACTCAAGATAAATCTAATCTAATAACCACGTTGCCAGGTTTGCAGTTATTAAGTAAATACATAGAATTAATCAATCAGAGTAAGTACATAATGACAAATGACAGACCAACCTTTTTTTTTTATCTCGACCGCCTCTGTTCAGTGTCTGATGAATTATTTGGCAAAATAACTGGTGTTGCCGGAGGCTAAAGAATATTAGAAGACTAGGACTCTAATAATTTAGCCTTTACTAATTTGGAGCTGGACAGACACATCCAGGTGCATGTGGTTTCAGCCCCAGCGCAAAAGTGACCGCTTCAACACTAAACCTGGTATACAGCCATGATTTACCTCATCACTCCAAAAATTTCACAAAGACCTGATCATAACTCAAGACCACGCCTGTATGAAGGTGTAAAAATACTCTTAACAAATACAGCGATGTGTGTCTGACATTCTTTGTGCAGAAATACACTATGATCACCTCATTAAATTTGTGTGAACATACTAGTCTCCTCATTAAAAAATCCAGATTATACATTTATATAAATATGTTTCATTTTACAAGACCTTTCTTCAGTTTTTCAGTTTATCATGGATCAGATTTGTCTAAACTTGCTTGTTGAGGTTCGGTCTGTTTTCACCACACTCTTCTTCTGTGGTGATTCATTTCGGAGAAGTATGCATTTTGCTACATATAATAATTACTGCTTTTCCTGTGAACCCATTTAGAACATAGCAGGCGCACTCTTTGCGCTGACACTAATTAAAACCTCTGCAGGCACATTCTACTGCTGCGCCTCAGATACTGAACGCCTTCCGGTGGAAATTATCACTAAATCCTTCCTGTCACGTCTGACAACAATTATTTTACTCATCTTATACATTTCAATATCAGAATTTAAATTGAAGTCATGTTTTTTAAATAAATTTATACTGTTGTAAAATTGACAGTATCAAATTTGTATTTTTTTTTTTACTGTGTGCATCATATTTGATCTACAGTATTAGACTGAAATATCACTCGTAGGATAGCTTTTGTTAACTTGCATGCACACATTAACCAGTGTCTTTGTGATTTGTGCTTGTGTAATTATATAGTGGAGAAATGCCAGTATTGTGTTGAACCAGACACAGACTTGCAGGGAAACTTGCCTGTATAAACACTGCTAAAAAAAACAGGGACAAAGGGTGTGTGAACATGAAAACTCCAACATTTGAATTGTTCATTTTCAAAGGCAGGTATTCATTTGTGCGTGCGCGTGTGCGTGCGTGTGACATGTACCTCAGACATCTGAGTGGATGTGTTGCCGCTGGCCCCCAAAATCACGATAGCCAGGGCTGAGGAGATGCTGAAGGGGGAGTAGAAAATATTTGCAGTTTTGTCATCCTCACTCAGCTTTTTGAGCAAAGCCAGGGAGAAGGTGGTGTTGGCCTTGGATGGAGGGTTTGATGATGATGATGATGATGATGCCATTTTCTCTAAAGAAAAGGTTAACAGTAACATTTCAGAAAGATTGGCCACATAGAATCTTCATTAAGTTGTTTTTTTTTAAAGTATTTTCTGCAGTGTTAATATTACACAACTTGACAGTGTTCAACAACACAATCATCCCAGACATGTGCGCACAAATCCCCCTCTTCCCCTGCTCATATGTCTTACTCACCTTTAAATCCAAGTGGAAATTGATTTAGCTGTGCAAATAAAAGTAAAATATAATCAAACTTGGCTAAATCATGGAGTTTCTGGTCACCAACATTACTGTTTCCTTTTTGTAAAGCAGATGAAAAGTGTACAATGAAAGAACTGTTAGTTGCATATGCTTTACAGCCTCCTCTCCCTTTAATCATGAAAGTCAAGTGATTCTTTTATACTCACGGCTGCTTCAAGTCACCAAGAGACCTGGAACTTCTCAAGAGGTAGCGTCAAGGAAGACCTGTTCTGTTTGTAAATCTCTGTGAGATACATGCAGACACACCCAAGCTGACGAAGATCTTGCTGAAGCTTGAGAAAATGTCTCGAAATCACACCCATCAGTGAAAGACACACACCCTTCCATATTATCATTTGGGTGCATGTTTCAATGTGCCAGAGGGTGTGATCATGACCTCACGTTGTACAGTCATGACCTAAAACTGACACGGTTTGTACTGCACAATGTCATTTAAAAAAACACCACTGGTCACAAGTTTGTCTGCGGACCTTAGTCTTTTTGAACACTTAAAATGAGAAAAAACAAAAAAAACAAAAAAACCCCACCTCATACAAGGCTAGATCTGAAGCTCAAGTCATTATGAGGTGTTGATTACAGCGGGACATCAGCCGCCCTCAGTGTTTGCTCCCGAGTGTTTTTTCAGGAGACCATTGCAGGATCACCAGCTCTGCAGGAGACGGGAGAGCCATTTATTGAGGTTTCTTACCTACATGTGGGAGGTAACATATAGGGTGGAGTTTGTCTGTTTGCAGAATTGCACAAAAGCTCCGAGGCTGATTTTTCTCCAAACTTGGTGGAGGGGGTGTAGTACGAGCCAAAGGAGAATCTATGAAATTTCATGGCAGATTAGTCATAGTGCCTCCAGGTGGCAACAGAAAATCAGTTGCTCTTTGTTTTTAATGCTTTTATGTACTTCTCCTGGTGAATTGACCACATCCATCTGAAATTTGGACGGAAAGGCTTTAAGAACTTGCAGATGGGTCTTGTTGACTGTTTTCTCTTGTGTACTCATGGTGGGACAGCCAGTTTCACCATAGAGGATGAAGATCTTTCGCAAACCGGGCCCATTTGATGACAATCCTGCTGTGAACATACATACACTTTAAGTCACAGTTATACTGTAGCACCACATTGTGGTTACAGGATGTAACCCATCCATCCATTTTCTACTGCTTATCCTGTTAAGGGTCACAGGGGGGTGGAGCCTATCCCAGTGCTGACCACTGCACCGAAACCCAGTCAGACCAAAAATCATTTGATTCACATAAAAATGTCACTGTTTCCATAACATGATGTACAACAACATATTAAATTGTGGGTGTGTTATCTAGCACCACTTGATGGATGCACGAAGTAGTACTTAACCCCCGGTTTGCACTTGAATCTGTTCCTTCTTGCAAAATCCAAATATGATCTCCTCACTCCCACTTGATAGAACAGCCACACACTTGTGCAGGGATGCAAGACCCACTCATTGCTACTTGCATTTTTAATTAGGGCCCAAGCATGAAAGGGCCAGGGCCCTGAATGTTCACTTTGGCAGAGTTAAGCACGCCCCCAAATGCTTTGTGGTTGGTTCATGTTTTGGGATTGTTGTTTTTGGCAATTATTTAAATGGTTGATTTTTAGTAGGCTGAAAATACTGCCTTTAATTGTTTTTTCTTGCATTGTTGCACTGCATAAGATGTAAGTGGAATGTAACATATCAAAGACCTCAATATCAGTAACATTCTTGTTACTGTTTTTGGCTTCAGGATCTCATTTTTTATTCTTTCTTCTCTGGGACTCTACCTTTTGTTTAGTTAGACTCTTCTATTGTACAACCAAATGTATGTGAATGCAATTCATACGCGAAGCTTCATTTGAAATATTTCACGATGAAGCGCATCAAATGCAGGAATAATTTCCAAATTGCAGAGTGAACATTAGGGATTTGTTGCATGTTGGATCAAAATGAACCGCTGATAGTTCCCTGGTGCTGAAAACCAAAAGTCGATATAATATCCAACCTTTTTCACGCACAAAATCTAACACAAACACACAGAGGTCTGACTTATAACACCGGGCTTAGTATAAATCATCATCATATACATAAGTAAAGAAACCAAGCTGTCCTTTTCCAAATTCCTTTGCGTTCATGCATGTTCCCAGTGTTTGACTTGTTTGCTGTAACTCTGAAAACACACACCGAAGGGGAAACCCAGAGAGTGTGTCCTGCATGCCTGACACCAGAAGGGGCCACCTCCAATCTGACGGGTAGTTATATTCATGTTTGATTAAAACTGACTTCTGAAAATTAAGTCAGCCCTCTGCGCCAAGTATCCTCATATCACTGCTTTGAAATGCTGATTCAAGACAGAGCACAAACTCAGGGACCTCCAACCTGATAATTATTCCAACTGTCACATATGAAATATTGTACTTATTACAGGCAGCTCTGCATCCTGCAAAACATTCTAGCATCCAAGAAAATATCTGCCTCATGTTTTAAATCTCACATGTTAAGCAGTTTCATCAACAGAAGACTGACCAGTGTTTCGCCTCACACTTTCAAAAATTGTGATTTGGCAATATTGCAACATTTTTATGGGAATACGACAATTTCCCCATGGAGATGAAGACTAGAAAATGGTCAAACTTGGAATTTCTCCTTACAATCTGAATTTTTACGTTGTCATCAACATCCTCCTATTGTTATGTACATTTTTATACAAAAGTGCTGACATTTCAGAACTGAAGTTTGATGAATAAATAAATCTGTTCTACTTATTTTAGATTTACGGGAGTTGGTTCCACCACCTTCTGCTCTGGAGCGTAAACCAGAAAATGTACTTACAATGTATGGGAATTCCCTAAAGCCAACACAAAAGACATGCACAACACTGAAATAGAACAAGAAAATTTGAAAAAAACAACAACTCACCGCTCTATTCCTCATATCCTTTGAAAAAGCCCAGTGTCCTTGAGGAAATCCAGCAGCACCCTGACCTTTGCACTCTCACCCCTGCTCAGTACACTGTTCATACTGGAAACCTTTCTTTATTTGGTCATACAACTAAATTTCATTTGAGACCTGCTTTACAATTTTTTTTGTGATTTTTACCAATATTCCATATTCCAATATTTTATTTATTTATTTATTTTTTTACCAATATAGGCGTGGCTGTGAGTGTGAATGGTTGTCTGTCTTTATGTGTTGGCCCTATCATGGACTGGCAACCCATCCAGGGTGAACCCCGCCTCTCACCTGAAGGCTGCTGGGATAGGCTCCACACCGATGGATTGACTTTTACCTATATTATTTATTTCAATTAGTTGAACTTAATATTTCATTTTTGCTTTTACTACTTCAAGGTTCTATCCTTGTCCTTGCTCAACCAAAAGTTGACTTACTGGTCTGAAGGTCGTGTGTATGTTCACCATAATGGCCTGTATACAAAGAAACAAAACAAAAACGTACTGAGTGTCATGATGAGTAGTTATTTGTTCTTATACGCGCGGCCATGCGTGACACCACTTCGCTATTTTACCGTTAACAGCATTGTGTGTGTTACAGTACCCTCTACTGGCCATTTTGAAAAACTATTCTAGCATGCTACCATGAGCAGTGCAGGGGAAGCGATGGTGCAGGTGTTAAACGTCAACAGGACAATCTGACATCAGGCCTTATGTGTATAATCCAATCTTTTTCTGAAGGATAATGATATTGGCATCCTACGGTGAGTGAAACATTTTGCTATCATGCTTCCTTTTAGCTTTGTCCATATTGCCTGTTGTTCTAGCTTACCAAGTTAGCTGTCGTGTTAGCCACCAAACCTCGGTTTGCCGATCGTCGTTCAAGAATGTGTTGGTTATGTCTTCACTTATTTATTTTTGGAATTAAAAATGTAAAGAAAGAACAGAAAACTTCAAACGATACATTGGACACTACCAATAAATTCGGCGTGAATCTGCAATTCTATAAATCCCCCTCTTATTTCATTAATGTATAAGTTCGTCCACTTGGTGTATACTGTTGGTTCGAACGCTAATGCTGCTAACGAGAATTGCTAATGCTGCTGTCACATTAGAATCGAAAGAGATTCTAAGCTGACAACTCATGCATTTTCTCTGTTAATGATAAACTGAATAAATAACACATTAAACCTTGTATTACCATCGTATCAGGCACCAAGCTAACTGCTAGCTAACGTGACACATTTAGTGTGTGCATTGTTTTTGATGTCCAGTAAAGCAAGTCATGTGTAAGTGTTAAATGTCCTCAATTCACACACACACACACACACGCACACACGCGCTTTTGTCATTTTCCTTTTTTTCCCCCCAATTGTCTTTTGTTCCTGAGGTTCATTTTCAGACTCCACATCTCCGTTTCATTTTTGACAGCAAGCTTCCTCTCCCTTTTCCCTGACACATTTCTAACTGCAGCAGTGATCGGTTGACACTGAATTATCAGATAGTCACAGCCTTTTTCCTGCATGGATTTTACACATTTTGTGCAAATCCATAAATTATGTATAGTGTGGGGCTCCTGTCAATAATTCATCAGCCCTCACTGCTGGGTAGCTTTTACTTAATGTCTAATTGATTCTGGGGATTGCTTTATGTAGTCAGTGTTTAGTAAGATGTTTTGATGAGGACTATATGTTTTCCTTTTATCATACAGGGTGTTCAAAGTCTTCGTCAGCTCCTCAGGATAACCATTAGGGTTGGACGCAATCATCAATCAGCAACATTGAAGCAAAGAGTTGCGGTCAGTGTTGTTGAGGAGTGCAGTGGCGGGGCAGGAGCAGACACGTCAGGAGGATGGCATCACCCTTCGTGCCCGTCCCTGTGCCCTTGGACAGAGTCATGACAAGAGGTAGCACCAAGCCCAGACGGCCGCAGCGGGCGTCATCACTTGGCAGTGTCTGTAGCAGTTCGGAATCATCGTCCCCTGTTACCAGGTCGGTGGGCAACCACGGAAGAGGATTTGGGCGATCTCAGCACCAGTCACGTTGCACAGACAGAGTTAGCCGCAGTCAGACACCGCCACCTTTCCCCAGTCCCGTGGCCAGAGTGAATGGGACTCTTGAGGCTTCTGTTGAGTACTCCAGCTGCCCTCGCTCCATATCAGACCCTGCAGGGAGCCAGCAAGGAGGAGCAGATGAGAGGCCATTCACCCCAACAGTGCTGGGGTATGAGGTCATGGAGGAGAGAGCCAAGTTCACGGTACAAAACCCAGACAATTGGTCAACATGACAAAATGACAGTCTTTGAATTAAAGTTAAGTTTATGATACAGCTGTTCTTGATCTCCTTGATGCTTAAAGGAGAAGAACCTCATGTCAGCATTTACTCAGACCATGCGTATTACATATTAGCTGGATGCAAACGGTCCACATGTTCTTTGAAAAAGCACAGAAGAGACGCTGCACTTAATGATTACAGCCTGACTTGTATACCTAAGGCTTTGTTTTAATTTGGCAGTAAATTAAACCTATAGATTGTTGCAAAAGGTCATGTCTTTTCATGATTGCGACTGCAAACAAAAAGTTAAGATGGGGTGTGTTGTGTTATCTCTTACAGGTGTATAAGGTCCTGGTGAGAAAGACGTCTGATGAGAACTGGGTTGTTTTTAGAAGGTACACAGACTTCTCCAGACTCAACGACAAGGTGTGTTGTCTCTGTACAGCTTCGCATGGACAGCACAGAAACCTGAAGGCAGTCTGAAGCTTTTCTCATTTGCCCCCCCCCCCCCCCTCCTGCTTTTGTTTTCTTCAACCCTTTCAACTGGCTTTCTTTGTGTTTGAATGCACAGCAGAAGTGAATAGAGCTATACAAAGAAGTCCACTGTTCCCAAACAACTAACCAATTCAAGCAAAGAAGGGGAACAGGTCCGTCGTGGCCTCAGGAAGGATAGTTAGTTCAGATTCCTGAAGGATAGAGTCATGACGAAAGGATTGTACACCACAACAAACACGATGCTGCTCATGAAGCAACAATTGATAAGCTAATGATCTTTTAAAACAAGCTGGCAATTTCAAACAGGTGGGGGACACAAGGTAGAAAGAAACAGGCCATGTTCAATAAAAAGAGAGTTAAAGGCATTCTTCTGGGATCATCCCTTAAACTGTTGGGAAATGTTGCAACATCAGGTGAATTTTCAATCCCTTGGTGTCCCTTAGGTAGACATGCACAGGCGTGCTGAAATATCCATGTCCACTTCCAAAAAAAATCACCCAAGCCTGGTTATTTAGAGTATCTGTCTGCTCCACTTGACCCTCGCAGAGCAGCTACATTTTGGATGGCAAATGTTGGTAAATGAAACTGTCTCCCCATGCTCTGTGTGTCCCAAACACTGTGTGTATTTGATCTTACCCGCCATTGCCTCCCTAAGTTCATGCATATGGCTTAGGTATGGCTTCCTAGTGTGAATATGAGGAGCATAAATGCCTGAACACGCAAACCCGCCTCCTGCTGAGACAGCCATACAAAGGGACACCATGCATGTGATCACATCCAGTATTGCGCAAAGCTGGCCACATCTGGTTAAAAGCATTTTGTCTTTTGAGTGTACATCTGGCTTGAAAATTTAGCACACATTGAAGCTTAACCTCCACTGCAGAATAAAGATCGAAGTCGGCACGGTCAGCTTTGAAAGCTCAAGAACAAGCAGTTGTTGTAGGACCACGAACAATGGAGTTCTCCGAAAAAAGTTAGGCAACATCAGGTCTGTAAGTAGTTTGTCTGTATACAGTGAAACAGCCAATAAAAATGCATTTTTAAATCACAAAGTTAATCTATGGAAATAGGTCGGTGTAGATGTTGAAACAAAATGTCACTAAACTGATGCCTCCTAAATCTCCTGCGCTTTGGGCGATGGCTTTCCCAATAGTGTGCTGCATGCTGAAGGGCAAAAGCAGTTGTCACTTAGAAGTCAGTGCAATTACTATGATATCATGACAAGTTTTATTCCCAAATACATTTCCCAGACCACTCCTGCAGCATAATCCCCTTCTGTATTGTCTTGTTTTATGATAAGTGTGTTTCAAACGATCAGTGTTGCCAAAACCTGTAAACCTGTAGTGCAGGTTTTATGTCTCGTCGTGCATTCCATCTACCCGCTGAGAAGCTCTAGGGGGCACCACATTGAAATTTCAGATGTGGTCCACGTAAAACTCACATCAGAGTTGTAGCTCTGAAAGAGGCTGAGGCTGGTGAGGGTGTACCAATAGAGGCAGGCTATTCCCCCTTTTACTACTGTGGGGCTAATAGGTTTTTCCCACACCACAATAATAGACTATTCCTTCACTGGTGGATAATAAAATAAAGTTGTTGTTGTTGTTTTTTTCACATGATGTTGTGGCATGAGTGCATCACTTATGAGTGGAGTACAAACAACAAACTACATGACTGATATTTCATAGACATACTAGTGTTGTAGTATTTGTGTACGTGTGTATGATGGTCTAACATAAACAAGATATTTCAGTATAGAATTGCCAAATATACAGACATATAAAATAGAAACAGTGTTGGCACTACATTATTTGACCACTAGAGTGTGTATGAAGTTTATTTTTCCTCTAAAATGTGACCCTTACGTCTTAATAATGACAGATGTGGTGAAAAGATGTCAGATGCTACTAACTACCCTCACAAATGCAGATTTGGAAGGCTGTTCTGTTCTGGTGTGTGGCAACAGCACAGTACTCTTTGTCATAGTCACACTGGGAACACACGCACACATCCTTGTACTTATATCTTTGTGAGGACTTCCATTGATCTAATACACTCCCTAGCCTCTCTCACCCTAAACCTAACCGTCTGAACTGACTGCCTGTCCCTGACCTTGACATTAAACCTAACCTGAACCTGATTCTAACCTCGACCCTAAAACCAAGTCTTGACCTTCAAACGGCCCTTTGAGGATGTGTGGACCGGCTAAAATGTCCTCGCTCTGTTGGTTAAATATGTATTCTAGGCCTCAATATGGAGCAAGTGCACCCACACACACACACACACACACACACTGGCTTCAAGAAATTTGGCTAAGTGATCCAAGGAGACGATCCGGTTCTGCTCTTAATATGGTGAGCTCATTAAGACTTTTGGAAAACTGTTAGGTCAGTCAAAGCTGATGTGCATTTTATGGTTAGAATATAAACTGAACATCCAAAAATAATTTGACCTCAAATTTATATTGAGCTTCGTGATGGCGAGATCCACTAGAAGGTTAATTAAGACACTCTTATTTGCTGCAGCACTTTTTTGACCAGCTGTGTTATTCAGGAGTAGAGTGTGTGTTCCTCTCATGGTTCAGCAAGACATATTGACTGTCATGCTCTCAATGGCAGGGTCAGAAAGTGCCAAATGCAGGTAGATGTTCGATTTGGCTCTTAAATCTAGAGGGTCAATCTGCCGATCACACTATCCAGACTAGGAAGGTGCAGTCTTGCTATGTCCACTGGATCAATTGTGCTTTGTAAAGTGCTGACCTTGTCCATCAACAAGGGACTTCATTTTGGAATCAGGTGCAATGGAAATGTGTGCAAAACGTCAGAGTACAATCGAGTGCATCACCTTGACTCAGAAATCTATGTTCAAAACTCCCTGAAGGGTGGTGTAAAAGTCAAAGAATGCGTTTTTAATGCCTCCACACAGGTGACAGCTGTCTGCCGGACGTAGTATGTTTTCAGGTGGTCCCCCATTCTGTCCTTAGGTCCTTAGGCCTTCTCATTTGTATAAATGCAAAACAATATTTATTTGGTCACAATCAGTTTAAAGGACTTAAAGTTCTGGGGAATATCTGATTAAGGCAGTTGTACATTCATACAAAACATAGTTCAGTAGGTTGTACACATTATTTCCTCCTGGATAACTCACAATTATTTATTGCCCGTTTAAAAAAATGCAACATTAATGCCTGGTGAGCTATAAAGTTCATTTCAGACCATGCTCTAAGCTTTCTGTTGCTATCGTGCAATGTTTGTCTGCGTTATCTGTGTGCATGCTGGGGAACCTGTGTGGGTCCATCAAAGTAGATATTGATCATCCTCTTTTGGAGACGTAATCAGCTTTCTTGACTCCCTCTCTCCGTGTGTGTGTGTGTGTGTGTGTGTGTGTGTGTGTGTGTGTGTGTGTGTGTGTGTGTGTGTGTGTTAGCTAAAGGAGATGTTCCCGGGCTTCCGTCTCTCACTGCCTCCTAAGCGGTGGTTCAAGGACAACTATGACACTGACTTCCTGGAAGACAGACTGTTGGGATTACAAGCCTTTTTGCAGAACCTGGTTGCACATAAGGACATTGCCAACTGGTATGTGACATGATAAGGTTGTGGAAACTTACCTCACTTACCAATTTATTGCCAACCACCCTGCGACAAATCCTCAATTCATGAGGATGCAAAGTTCTGGGCTGGACTGAGAGGTGTTGCTGATATTTTGTCCATCCATTAATAAAAAAAAAAAAAAAAAACGTGTTGTCAACATATCTGGAACATATGCACACAATTTTGGTTCATAAAATGTTGTGCTGCTGTGATTAGGTGAATTCAATACAAAAAAACATGCTCACCATACTCTCTGTCTTCAACAGCCGACCAGTGAGAGAGTTTTTATGTCTGGATGACCCACCTGGGCCCTTTGATAGTCTGGAGGAGAGCAGGGTAAGTGTGTGCACATGTGATCACTTTTGTAATAAATGATTGTTCCTCCAGGCTATTTGGTCTAAAAATATCCTCATGTTCAGCCAGTAGTTTAAAAAAACATTTAAGCGCCAAAATGTCATGTTTTATACTTGTTTACACTCTTTGAGAGATAGTAACTGAACCTTCTACAGATTTTCATGAGGCAAAAAGATGTTTTCAGTTTAGTTGGACTGGAGATGTTAATGGTCTATTCATTTGATGTGGGTAATTATCCAAATCGGGTGATCTGGTTTGCCTGGAAGACACCAAGCAATGTGTTGTTTTGACTGCTTATTGTCGGCAAACTAAGCACAGGAACAGCATCGCTGCCTCAGGCTGGTTAAAAACGGCAACACATTTGCTCTTCACAAATGGAAATGATGTGTTTTTTTGCATAGAGAGCAAGAAGTGAGATCTAATCAAAGGTAGTCACTGGAGACACATTCGGATGACAGGCGTGAATTCACGTACTTGCGACTGCATCAACTGGAAGTCTGCTAAGGTCTGAACGTTGGCCAAACTCTTGTGGGCAGAATGTTGAAGACATGTTTTCTGCAAGTTAAGTACAACTCATAAAAAAAAGCCAAACCTTGAGGTACGACTTAACGCACGACTTAAAGGCATTTTCACACCTACAGACCGAGTACTCTGGTCCAAATATGTTGACGAGTTTGTAAACTAGGAGCATTTCCTCCGTGGTTGATTTTTGTTTTTGTACAGAATGTTCCAGTACACCAAAATGCATCACTGCAATGTGAGAGCTTTTTTGCATGGTATACCAGTCCTAGAAAGGGACTGCAATAACCCGCCGTTAAAAATGGCATTATCTAAAGTTTGATCAGTAATGGTCTAAGCGCTGTATTTATGACTTACCTTAATGTGTCATAGCAACACAGCGCACCCACAGACTGTGCTGCTATGGCTCGGCAGAAGTGTCGCCAGCTCTGTTTCCCTGCAGGCAGAGTGGGAGTGCTTACTTTCTCGCGCTAGCACAAGCTGCAGCGGCTATCCTCATGTGATCCGATCACAAATGGTCAGTTCTGCTGGGAGTGCGTTCACACTTGGCTTTGATACGTTCACCACACGTGTCTTCCGTGATCGGATCTCCCCTCCCCACATGGTAACAAACACATACAATACTTCAGTTCACGATGTTTTTATTGGGGAACTTATCCAACCAGCCAGTGTATATCTAATAAATGCAACACAGGCCAGTACGTCATTCACAAGGTATGGAGATGAAGTACATTTATTTGTTGCTGTAGATCATTCTGACCATCACATATTCAGTCGCTGACAGTTTAACCCTGAAAGATTCACCATCTTCTCTTAGATTTCTGTGGTTTAAGCAGAGAGAGACAGAGAGAGAGAGAAAACGATAATAGCTGATTGTTAAACTCTTTAATAAGAGACATGAAAGCTGGTGCTCTTCAGCATTCCGAACAGTGACATCAGTTTCAGATTATCAATTTAAACTCAATAACTACTGGTAATAAAACAACACGTACATGTTTCTAAATAAATTATAAAACTAGGAAGCTCTTATTAGAGCATAGACATTCACAAAGGAGTTGCGTGTGTGAGGTAGTAAAGTTGCCACTTTGTAGGCTCATGATCCAGGGTTCTGAATTTTATCAACTTGAATTGCCAGTTTATGGCATTATTATTTTTAGGATCAGTAAAATCATAGTTAATGGGTATCTGTGTTAAAGCTCCTCGACTACAAGGACTGACCTTTGAAAGGAACATTTACTGTGAATGCATGTTATTATCACTGTCTTTGTGAGCGCAAACAAGAAAAAGCTGGCAAACGAAGATGCTTTAACCAGATTGATAGCTAAGTTACTGAAATGGAAACTGGAATATTGTAAAGCATATATTTTATCGTATCGAGACATTTAAAGCAGGTTTTCAAAGTCATAAGTTCGGTGACAGCACTACTTTTTGTTTGTCTTGCTCCCATCATCTGACCATTAATAGAGGAAGAAGTTCCTGTATCTTGGAGTAGGGCTCCTTTTTTTTAATGCATTTTACAGTTTTCTACTTCTCAGGTTGAGAAGTACTCTGGTGCTCGGCTGCATGTCGCTCAAATTTAGCTAACGTGCAGAGTTCACCTTGTAGTTGAGTGAGATCTGTCATTCACACTACAGACAGGCTGGGTGTTTGTTTGTGATTGGGCACCTCTTCTGAAGGGTCATGGGGCTGCTGTTTGGGTCCACACCCGAGTGCAATTGCTATGTATGTTACAATTTTCAAAGGAACCACATAAAGATGGGTTACAGGTTAAATTCAACAGCACTAAACAAGGCAGGTGTGATCAAGATAACATAAGTATTATTTAACTCAGGATGAACTGTATAAAAACTGAAGACAATATTGGGAATCAGCACCTCCAAGTCCGAGTCCATGGTTCTCACCCGGAAAAGGGTGGAGTGCCATCTTTGGGTCAGGGATGGGACCCTGCCCCAAGTGGAGGAGTTTAAGTACCTTGGGGTCTTGTTCACAACTGAGGGAAAGATTTTTTGTGAGATCCACAGGTGGATGGTGCAGCACCTAAAGAGATACGGACTCTGCATCGGTCTGTCGTGGTGAAGAGGGAGCTGAGGCAAAGCTCTCAATCTACCGGTCGATCTAGAGATCGTGGGTACAATTGGCTGAAAGGAGTTTCCTCTGGAGGGTGGCAGGCTCTCCCTTAGAGACAGGATGAGAAGCTCCGCCATCCGGGAAGAGCACGGAGTAGAGCTGCTGCTCATCCACATCCAGAGGAGTCAGATGAGGTGGCTCAGGCATCTGGTCAGGATGCCTTCCAGACGCCTCCCTGGAGAGGTGTTCAGGGCACGTCTGAATGGCAAAAAGCCTCAGGAAGACCCTCAGCTGGCCTGGGAATAACTTGGGATCCCCTGGGAGCTGAACAAAGTAGCTGGGAAGAGGGAAGTCTGGGTTTCTCTGCTTAGGCTGCTGCCCCCACGATTCGACCCCGGATAAGTGGAAGAAGATGGATGGATGGAAACAGGATCTAAAGCCAAAGGCCTAGAATACACAAACCAGGGTCCTCTGGCCACCTGGAAGTCAGAATTTTTAATTGCTGCTGAATCAAGTGACCAGCCACAGCACAACCAGGGCAGCGAGAGAACAGCACATGGAATACCAATGGCTGTACCTGTAGTGATCCTACCTTTCACTTCATTGATGAAAAAATTGCTGCTGCCCTAAAGTCAATGTGGACTCAAACAGCTAATGAAATCCTAAATATCCCCATTACTTTTGTTGTCTCACTTAACCTCTTGAGTAAACCACATTTTTTATGGCTTTTAGTGTTAGGAAATTGGTAGTAAATGCAATTCTTTATTTTACTGAGTGTAAACAAACCGAACAAACAGCAGGTATCAAAATGACACTGCGAAGGAATTTAATGATCCCCATTCCAACATGTTGTCTTAGTTTCTAAGCGGGTGCAAACCAGGAGGCTTTAAAAAAAAAATGTTATACACACAAACAAATTTTTATTTAGTTGAAAACACTATAATTACATCGTGTGGTCATGGGTCACCACATGTGAACGGAGGGCTGACTTACAGGATCGTAGCCTCAGCTCAACGTTGTGGGTCTGTCAGCCGTTGATCCTGGCGTCACCATCAGCCCAACCCATGTTGATGACCGTGATATATTGCCTTCTCAGTTTGACTGATGCATTTTTCTCTGTGTGCTGGCGTATGAGGGCATTTAGGTCCATTTGATGGTGATTCCTGCATCCAAAACACCTTTCTGTCACTTCTAACCAGTCCTTAGTCACAGTTTTTCATTCTTCTTTCAAACTTCGTTGCTCTTTGATTATTTGTTTTCTCTCTTTTCCCTTCCTGCCTGTCATGGTTTCTCTCCAGCCTTTGTTTGCTCTGTCAACAAATGTCCTCTGTTTTGTTTTATTGTCCCTGCTGCTGCCAACACCATCCAGGCCTTTTGTGAGACTCTTGAAGAGAGCAACTATCGTCTCCAGAAGGACCTGCTGGAGAAGCAGAGGGAGATCGACTCCTTGAAGAGGAGGCTGGAGGAGAGAGAGCAAGCTTTTCTTCTCCTGGAAAAGCATATCAAGTCAGCAGTTCTGCATAAACACACCTGTACACACAATATACTTCATGTTTTGGTTTACACCATGTGCTGCACATACGCTCATAGGTGTGTGTGTGTGTGTGTGTGTGTGTGTGTGTGTGTGTGTGTGTGTGTATGGGGGGGGGGGGTCAGTGGTGAGTGTGTGAGCTCTGAGTCTCCATGTGGTCTGTCAGCTCAGGGCAGTGAGAGCAGTGCAGATGTGGATGTGGAGTCGTCCGCCGCAGAGGCTGACCAGGACATGCCTGACAACACTGGGTAAAGAACACACTTGTACGCACAAAAACACCATATGGTGCGCACACACACACACACACACACACACACACACACGCATAAAAAAAACAGGTGGTAACCTCCCAAAGTTAGTTGCAGGGAACACATCAAGTTAAACTTTGCGACTTGACCTATTAAGTTCCTTGTCATGTCTGTGTTGATGACACTGCAGTCAATTTTGATCCCTTATTACCTGCTCATCTGCTCCTGCTTCTTGTGCGAATTAATCATCAAATCCCCATCACAGATCACAAATTAAATAACCTTTTGCATTGAAGCAACACAGTATTTTCTAACCATCCACGTTTCCATACTTATGGACCAAAAATTTCGCCTTGGTCATTTGGAAAGAAGACTAACGGCCCACTCTTCTGTTATCGTGAAAAGGAATGCTGCACAATTTACAGTGTCTGTGTCAGCCTCTGCAATTATATAACCACAAGAAAGCCTGTGATCACGTTGAAATAAATGTGCAGGTGTGTCTTTGAACATGACAACCTGTCCTTGGAGTAAGTGGAGTCTGATGCTGATGAGCAGGAGCGCCACAAACGAACTGATGCTGAAACAGTGGCAAAAAAACATCTGTTACATGATGAGGTTTCTGCTTGTGTGGTTAATATTCATTTACTTGTCTATGGAATTAATCTAATTAAATATACTATAAAATATCCCACGATCCAGTTTGATAGAAATTTCTCAGTTATCGCAGTCCTAGAATGAAGTCAAAAGAAATTTGCTTATTAAAATAGTTTGTTTTTTTTTCCCCCGCAAAATTCTTTGCAACTGTTCCTGAAAATTCTGGATTTTTTTTTTAATAAAAAAAAAAGAAGAAAAAAGCCGTTTAGAAATGTGGGGAAACGAAGAAAGAGCAATGCAGGATCTGTTTAAAAAAAAGTAATTGGCCATGCTACACGCTCCACTTGCAAACAAACAAGTTAACAAACAGCAATAAAAGAAAAGTGACCTCCTTCAACGTGGTAATAAACACAACAGTAAAAAGGTAATTACTGCTGTTATTTCCATTAGTCCCACCTGTTTTTAAACTTTAATATTAAAGGTCTTCCCCTCCCATCCTCTTTGTTGTTTACCCTCATGTTCCACAGCGGTGCCGCGCCAATCTGAAAACAGAGCCCAATGACACGTGAGGTACTTCATATAGCAGCTCTGCAGGCTAACACTCCAGGCTTCTATCGTCTCATATTCTTCTTTCCAGTAACATGCATCCCACTGTTCACCGCTGTACTATGAGGGGAGTGTCCTATCTGTGTAATCGGGGTGCGAGAGGGCAGAAGGTTCTTTTTCAAGTTCTGTCAAAAAAACAAACTCGTGCCGTGGGTCATCGCTCCCGTCTGAACCAGCGTTACACATGGCACCTGAGTGGGCTTTTAACATGAGCTTGAAAAAAAAAAAAAAAAAAAAGAGCTGTCCTGTGAGTGCCTGCAGTCAGGCTGTTTGTCAAGGTTGGGATCAGATCACTCTCATTCGCCTGCTTTGAGAAAAATCGCTTCAATGTCACCTCCTCATCAGGTTTCTATAAATTAAACAACAATGGCTTACATTTACTTTGTCACATTTTGAGAAGGGCTAAATAATCGCAGCAATTTGTGTCAGGTGATATTGAATGAATTAAAGAAAATAGTGTCTGTTAAAACTTGTACTTTTAATTGTAGCCTCAAATGTATTCAGACATGGCACTGACAACATGTTATTCCCCTCCATCATTTCAGCAATATTTCCTGATCTGCTCTGATTGGCTGGTTTGTAGATTTTGGTCCCAGAAGCAGTCACGTTGCAAAAAGCTAGGGTTAAATATGGTGATCCTCAGTGTGGCCTCTGAATCTCCACATGAGTTGTTGAACGTATTTCACGATTCGATTGAGGCCCACAGTTTTGTAAGGACACCAAAAATGTCGCCGTGGTCCTCATGTTGACTTGCATGTCAGACAGTGGCACGAGTGACCCGAAGCTCTGCCTCTCCTAATCTCCTAGAACTGTGACGGCTCGACAGACCGAAATATTAAAGCATCAGCATCTAACATCCAGTGGCTAGCAAGTTTTGGTTATTTACAAGAATATAGCAGAGCCCAAATTCAGAGCTGAAAGTGATTTGCCCCCAACTGTGTTATGTATTAATTGTCATGCTGTGTTCTGTGCTCTGTGAGCTCTTTGGCTGTACCACACTGTTCTACCTGCATCCCATGTGACTAACCATGACTATTAAAATAAACTGGACACATCCGCGACAAGCAGGTCTACTTACCTGTCGCAACGGCTCCGTCTGCGATGCATGCATGCGTGCATGCTGGAGTTTCACAAGGAGTTTGTAATTAGGAGCCTCAGTTGTCTCCTGCTGTTTACGTTGCCAGTATTTTTCAGAGACATTGTCAACTGCAGTACATATTTTCTACTCATCACGGTAATGACAGGATCATTTTAATGTCTAATTGGGGCCTTTAACAATGAGATGTTAATTTTAAACATTTCTAAACACACCGTATCTTTTTGGCAGTTCTTCTCTGTTTCTGTCATTTCACCAAAAGAAAAAGACTACAAGCAGTGTAGCGCCTCCACAGGGAGCAGTCAGTGATGACAGCCGTGTTGTGTCATGGACGTGACCAGTGTATTTTAGTAGTCCCTGTTGGTGGCCCACTTCACATGGTGATGTATGTTCTATGAGTGCTGTAAGTGGCTGGATGTCAGGTCTTCCTCCTCTCTCTCCCCCATCTGTTGTCTTGGCAATTATCAAATCTTCAAGGGTTCTAAGAAAGGAGTTTTACTTAAACTTGGATATCAGCTGAGATCAAATAGCGTGAATTTTTTTGCACAATATCTAGCACCCCCTGACACAAGATGCATTGTTATGTCAGTTATGCCTCGGTCAGATCACCTGCTAAGGTGGGCGGGGTCACAGTTGGTTTTATGTATTTGTTAGTATGAACACCAAAGTGTTGTAAAGCGTCCGAGACAAGAATGTAACAGGAAAAAAGGTAAACAATTCAGAAAATGGTAGTTATGTTGGCCCTTGACTGCTCAGTGAAACACTTACACAAACACTCCGCATTGGACTCTGTGACCTGTTACTGGAAGTAGAGATGGCAATTTTAACCTTTTAACGTTAATCAGCACTTATTAATGATTATTAATCGTGAACAAGCTACGGATGAGTGTCTGACCCACAGAAATGTCATCAAATAAGCAAATATACACTGCCTGGCCAAAAAAAAAAAGGTCAAAGGCTGTAATATTTCGTTTGACCGCCTAGCTTTTAGAACAGCACGCGTTTGCTGTGGCTTTGTTTCAGTAAGCTTCTGCAGTGTCACACGATTTATTTCCATTCAGTGTTGCATTAATTTTGCCCCAAGATCTTGCATTGATGATGGCAGAGTCTGACCGCTGCGCAAAGCCGTCTCCAGCACATCCCAAAGATTCCCAATGGGGTTCAGGTCTGGGCTCTATGGTGGCCAAATCATGTGTGAAAACGATGTCTGGCGCTCCCTGAACCACTCTTTAACAATCTAAGCAGGATGAATCTTGGTATTGTCATCTTGGAATATGCCCGTGCCATCAGGGGGGAAAAAAATCCATTGATGGAATAACCTGGTCACTCAGTATACTCAGGTAGTCAGCTGACCTCATTCTTTGGGCACATACTATTGCTGAACCTAGACCTGACCAACTGCAGCAACCCCAGATCGTAGCACTGCCCCCCACAGGCTTGTACAGTAGGCACTAGGCATGGGTGCATCCCTTCATCTGCCTCTCTTCTTACCCTGGTGAGCCCATCACTCTGGAACAGGGTAAATCTCGACTCATCAGACCACATGACCTTCTTCTGTTGCTCCAAAGTCCAATCGTTATGCTCCCTAACAAATTGAAGCCTTTTTTCCAGTTAGCCTCACTGATTAGTGGTTTTCTTAAGGCTACACAGCTGTTCAGTCCCAATCCCTTGAGTTCCCCTCGTATGTTTCGTGTGGAAACGCTCTTATTTTCACTGTTAAACATAGCCCTGAGTTCTGCTGTTGTTTTTCTTCAATTTGATTTCACCAAACGATTGCCAATCTCGATCAATTGGGATTTTTTTCCGGCCACATTTCTTCCTCGAGGACGATGGTTCCCCACCATCCTTCTGGTTTTTGATAAGGCGTTGCACAATTCTTAAAGCCAATTTTAGTTTCTGCAGTCTCTTCAGATGTTTTCTCTGCTTTGCGCATGCCAATGATTTGACCCAAACAGACCAACACCTGTTCCACGTCCACGGGATGTGTCTTCAAACATGGTCAAGGAATGAGGAGCAACTCATTGCATCAGTTGGAGTTAAATAACTTGTCACCTGCTGAAAGATTTTTGCCCATGCAGTAATTATCCATTCGGAGGCTCGTACCTATTTGCTTAGTTAAATCCAGGTGGTAAACTGTCACCTGTCACATTAGCGAACAATGGCAAGAGACTGTTTCTCAGACGGGTCCACCTACCTTGGGGTCATCAGTTTTATTCAGGGCCTCTGTGATGAGTCCATCAGGAGCAACATCATGGCAGTGAATACTCTGAGGTTTGGAGACCTTATTGTCTGTTTGCTGTTACTTCCAACAAACTGATCATTGAAAGGCTCTACATCTGTGATTTTATTATTATCACTATTGATTGTTTTTCTCTGACTCAGTGCACCTGATATGTCGTTTGGAAAATCGATTGATATGCGGCTTTTGTGCATCTACTGGCTAAAACCTTGATCGGTCAACGCCTTCATGCGGACATCCCGAGGTGGATGGGATGTTGGTAGTAATGAAATCTAAACACAAGTGGTTAGCGGGGCACAATTGGAGGCGCAAGATAGATAAAGGTGCTCGCTTGTGTGCTTGTGATCGAGTTTCCCAGCAGTTTCAAAAGCAAATGATAAAGCTTATAGAAGTGTGTGCCTGCCCTGAAAGTTCTTTGGGTCTTTCTACGATATCTTCAATGCTGCCAGATGGGGGGGAGTCAGAGGGAGATCTGTCTTCCTCGTATGCCATCAGTGGACCTGAAACTGAAACCTAGCTGGTGTTGTGGCAGTAACATGCCATCCTAGTCTGTCTCTTCCCACCAAGACGACCCAGAAGTCACGCTGTTCGAGCTTCCCTCTCCTGTGTCCTCTTGCTCTGTTTGAATGGCTTTTGTTTCCAGTTCTTACATTTTGACTGAGAGTTGAGTGTCGCACAGTATATATTACTTCTCTTGTGACCTCCTTCTCCCCAGTGGCAGATGTGAGGTCCAGCTGCTGCGATCCTCTGCCTGTTGGTGTGGGCCGTCACTCAGCGCTTCTCCTCCCGTCATCCAGGTCACCCAGCTGTACAAGCAGAAACTGGATCACTAACAATCCTCGTCCTCTCAATGTTTCACACAACCTTTTTTCCTGACCGTACCATCTTATGTCAAGCTGCATTTCCATACCGATTTCTCTTTCTTCCCCTGCCCTGCCCTATTTCCCAATCTTTTACATGCCATCGCCCCATCACCACCCACACCCCCATCCCCACCACCACCACCACCACCACCACACTTCACATTCACTTTCCAGCTTTGTAGTTGGACGCGAGGCAGTGTTGTGCTCACGATCTGTGTACTGCAACAGCCTGTTTCAATTATATTTCCCTCTATACTGACTTGTCATGGGATATTATAGCCAACACCTACAGAAGACTTTGTTCTGAACACCATGAATAATTTCCAATGAGAACAATATCTGGAATCACTTAAGACCTCAGACTAAGTTGAACCCCCTTCCTGAGCCCTCTGCCTTGACTTCTAAACCTACCATCGTCTCCACCAGATTGGATACTCTGGACTCAACGCTCGAGTTTGGCTCTACGATAAGAAAAAGAAAAGAGGATAACTTAAAGACTTACAAAATTGTGACACGACTGCACCCTCGAACCACCTCATCAGTTTGTGCTGATGTGTTGACCAGACGGCTCATGACCTCCAAATCAGAGAAACGGCACTCCCTTTGAAACAAGACCGACGTGTGACTCATTCGTCCGCTCGATGTGAATATAGCAGGTACCTCCATTTCATTGCTCTCCACTGCCGTTAATCGCCATCGAGAGGATAGAAGGACCTTTTTCACTGAAATCAGTCACTCTTTTTTTTTTAAACAGTGCTCTACATGTGGGCGTTGTTTCCCACAGATAAATGTGTAAAGTAGTTTCATATATATAACGAACTGCTCCTCCATCTAAAAGCCTACATTCCCTCATGTTTTAGTTCTGCATGTGATTTGTGGTCAACAAAGTGCTGAAAGAGACAGTCAAATCGGTACCATCATGCACTGTGAGCTCGCCAAGGAATGCAGTCCTGCTTTCTTTTTAAGGGATATAATTGCCGATGCGTGCACTCATCATGTCATTCCAAAAAATCTCTTGTGAAATTTAGTTGTTCATGGGGCGAATGTTCAGCGGAATTTGACTTTTTACTGGCTACACCTGCAGCGAATCTATTCAGTAGGGTGGAGTGAGTCACAGGCAAAAAAACAAGACAACCAGCTGTGTCTCTACGTTGTCATCGCGGTAGCAGCCTAATTGATATCGTCTGCTCCTGCTTATCAGGTTTTGTAACAGAGAGGACGATACCTTTACGCACTTGCATCACATCTCTATAGGGTACTTGTGTGTAGAAAAAAAAGAAATGTTATTAGATATTGTGGCGCTGCAGAGATATCCAGCCTACGCATCATGTTCTTCAGAATTAAGATAGAATTGTCAATCACATCATAAACATTCGAATATGTTAGACAGAAAATGAAAATAAGGCTGTAAAAACTCCCTTTCATATCACAAATAACAACACGGTAGCATAAAAATAGCCTCGATTAGACATCAACAACCATGCACCTGCAGATAGTCCCTCCCACATTTCAACCAAAAACGAAGGAACCCTGCTCAGCATGCTCTCCTACTGTACAGGAACATTCTAATGTATTTGTCTTTTGAAGTATTATCACAATGAGGTGGTTCATGTCTCAGTAAGCTGCGATTGCTTTGGGGTTTTTTTTTGGTCTCTCTTCTGTCCGCCTTTCCTGTAATTAATTTACTTTTGTCCGTCTCCTGTAGTGTCAAAGTGAGGTGCGCAGCTGCTCTGCGTACTGTTGCGTTGTGGACTCAGGTTAGCCGGTCGCTGAGACACATGCATCTGTGGTTTGACTATCGAGGAATTAATTCTGCTGTTTTAATGGAGGACATAGGTATTTGCCTCTGGCACCTCGCTTGGTAATAGTTCCTAGAGTCTGGACCTCCAAAAGTAATGTGACACGGCTATAGCTAAGGACTCGTTCACCCAATTAAAAAAAAAAAAAAAAAAATTTATTCACTATTGTTTTTTTTTTTTTTGGAGCTTTCAGCGACGATTTGTCCTCTCATCTTAGCACATTTGTGGTGAATGGCATTCGAAAAACTAAAGAGAACACGTCCAGTAATGAATGACGTGTCGAGGTCACCCACTCGCGTCGTCGTTCACCGATTTCACGGACGGTTGATCGTTGCCAGGGAGGGCCGGGCCTCTCCCGTACAACACCATCCATGTTGGAAAATATGCTCAAATCTGGTAACGTGAGATTTCCACTGCCTTGAAGCATATTCGTAGGGCTTCAGTACATGATACAGAATAATCCCCCGAGTCAATCACTGCGGTGCTGAAGCAGAGGATATGTCAGAGGGACGGGTAAGAAGAAGGAAGAAGGAGAATGGAAGTTTATACAGGGCCTGTCACTTTATTTTAACAGCACAGCTTTGGGTTTAATTATTCCAGGCTGTTGATTTCCAATGCAAAACCATCATACTGGTATTTCAGGATCACTAATTTCCAGCCTTAGTCAGCCCCGTGTCAGCATACAGCCTGCTGCTGGACCTAAACATCCTAAAAAGCCATACTTGTAAACTCCAAAAAGCCTCCACTGGCATGGGTTCCACGTGTGTGCTGACCAACTATGGAGTGTACGATTGTGTTCCTACAGCTGATTTGAATTGTCTCAAACAAGGCCTGGGAAAGGTCGTGTGAAGCACTTTATGGATGAATGACAATTGATATCATTTATTTAAATATGGTTTTAATTGTCTGGGACAGAAATGTGCCTTTTCAATCACTAAATCTGTCTTTATTCCCAACTGGATTGAACTTGGTATGATTTGATTCATGTAAAAGTAGTTGTGTTTATATTGTTTTGTCATTCAGTAAGTGCCTTTGACAGCTTTCACTTAGTGAAAGCAAATTGTACCGATCTTTCTAGATGTGTATATTATGTGTAGTACTTGGAAAGGTTTCACCATTTTCCACCGAAGATGATAATGTTTTAAATGACACGTGGGTGTGTGTGTGTGTGTGTGTGTGTGTGTGTGTGTGTGTGGGTGTGTGTGTGGTTGACTGGAGTAGAGAGAAATGTTTTTATAAAAGTATGTCAATGAATATGGAGTTAAAGCTCACATTTACACTCACAGTTGCACTATAAACAGATTTCTATAACATTTGTGTGGTTTCACTTTTAGGATGCTGGATTTCAAAGGACAGCTCACAGAAAAACATCCTTTGATAGGAATAATGTAGATGCTTATGATGTTTAAAGGAATAAAAATGTTAAATTCACACAGTTTAATGTGGAATTATGCATTGCATATGTATATGCTTCATTGGCATCAATTGTATCAGTTGTACTAGGACTGGATGCTCTCAAAATATAATAAATCTAACTGCAGAAAAATGCTCTTCCTCACAATGTCAGTATTTTCAGCTGGGGCCTGGGTTGGAGCTGGGCTGGGGTTCAGCTTTACATGTCTTCAGCAATGTGTTTATGGTTTTAAAGTTTTTAAAACAATGATGAATGATATTGTGCTTGTCGCAGCTGTAGAGATTAGAAAACATGTATGATTGCAGTCACGCGATGTGAGAATTTTTTTTTTTTTTTTTTTGGTCCTTTCAATGTTTGTTTGGTTTTTTTTTGGGGGGGGGGGGTGTAAAAATGTATTACAGAACAGTGACATCAGTCAGCCAGATGGTGAAGTAGGCAGGGAAACAGGTCAGACAGGAATGTGCTTCACGAAATAGAACTTCTGATGTTCTTCTTTTTATGATGTTAAAGCAGGGGGTCTCCAGGACAAGGATTCAGTTTGCCTGGAGCAGGCAAGCAAACTACCAGCGGGTTAAAAAAAACCCAAACATTAACTTTCGTTAAAAGAAATAAATGAAAACATTGACCTTGCCTCAACTGCTAATGAAAGTCACCACGGGAGCAACCAATCTACTCCGTCTCAGTGTGAGTGTAATGCTCTGGTATTTAATGGTTCTCTATATTTGATATTGTGGTTTAAAAAAAAATATATATATAAATATATATATATACACACACACACAGGTGTATATGTATGTATGTATATTGTAAAGTAAAAAAAAAATGAACAAGCACTCCTGAGAAGTTCAGCCAGTATTTAACGAGTTATTTTTCAGTTATGGCATTAAAGTTGGCACAGGAAACAACAACAACAACAACAAAATGACCTGAGCGTCACTTTTTTTTTTTTCTGTATTAGAAGTCTGATCACTGTCGTGCCTGTCGATCACATTTAGAAGCAGGCGACACTTGCAGACTGAATTCTTTCACCCATGTTCTGTGCTTTTACTGCTTTTTGGCGGCTCGCTGTCCGCCGGGACACGGACAACTTGGATCTTTTTTTTTTTTTTTTGGAAGGGAAAAAAAAAAGGGGGTTTCACTCCTCACAAGTGACAAAATGACATTTGGAGTCCGCACAGACTTGTAGGTGCTTCCTCCTGCTGAATGATGTAATCTGTGCCTGGAACCCTCCCCCCCGTCACCCCACGGTCAACCTCGGCAAATTCAAGATCCATATAAGGCACCGAATCAAAACACCATAATGTAAAATGTTTTGTTGGTATTGCTCTGGGAATGTTTTTTTCCTGCTTGAATTCCTTGCCAAGCTCAAAACTACCCATGACTTGTAGATTTTCTGCACTTGCAATGAAAATTGCACTGCAGTTGCACACATCTATTTTTGTAAGAGACAAATATTTCCCAACACTCTCCAGAACTAAACTGCTCTGACTTTGTACCAGCTGAGTTTGTCACGTTGGTGTGGGTGTGGTTTTTTTCCTCCGGTAACTCCAAACTTATTTATTCTTGATGGGAGGTATGTTGATGTCCCTCTCTCGCCTCCCGCTGTGCATATACAGTCACCTTCGAGAACACACACGAGAGTCGCCCTTTCCACTCATGCAACGCAGCCATCCAGGCGACACTTTCACTATTTACCATTTGCCGTGTGCGCGTAAATGTTTTGCTTCTTCCGATGCGCAGCCTTTCCTTGATTCCTTCAAAGTTGCTTTTAAAATTCGAGGTCTGGGAGGTTTCATGTTCTGATGTCGAGTTCTGTGCAAGATTTTCATTAAACATGAGGTGAGTCTGGAAGTTTAGGATATGTTAGACAGGTTATTAGTGACTTTTGGGAGAGGAATAAACATGAGACCTTCAGGGGGCGCTGATGTTCCCCTCATTATCTTTCATGTTTACCGTTCCTTCCATTTTGCCTTTGAGTCTTTGGCCACATGTCTAGCAGTAGATTTAGAAGCTGAATATTGTTTGGGATGAATATTTATGCAGCAAACGGTAATGCTTGACCCTGTTGACAGTCAGCAGGGTAAGTGACTCCACCATCATACCCCTTTGCTTCTTTACGCTGAGCCAAACAAGGCTGCCACAGGGTGGTGCAGGGATGAGCCGGAAGTTAAGACTCACCACGGGTTCACTCCACCAAAAACTGGTGGGGTTTTTCCACTGGATTTTGAATTCTTGGAGAAAATCCATGCTTTAACATGGTCTAATGACAAATTGCTGCCTGACATTTGTGATTTTTAAACCAATTTGAATGACCAGGATGATTTAGGTAGCGCCGACAACATTTAACTCTTACAGACGGCACAGCAAACGCATATCGGGATGACCTGACATCCTAACGAAACGCAGCACTCATTTTTTTGGGGGGGATTATAGTATTACTGATGTACACCAGTGAGGAATTGACTACTTCAAGGGTGGACATATGAGACACGTTTGCCTCGGTTAATGGAGATTGAGAGTCAGCAGATTTCACTAATAAACTGAATATGTTCTGGTACCTCAGTGAAGGGAGCCGACAGGGTATTGATATGGTCTATGAATCTAAACAGGACAGAAAGCCAACATGATTATGTAATTGTAAATTGCATTGATGGAATAGCCATGACAGAGGCTTACACAAAGTGCAAATCAAAAGAAAATCTCTAAAAAAGTAATTTATCAAGACGTGCTGAAAAGAAGACGACACAAATACACAGTGCTTTGGAACAACACTGCTTGTTTTTACTCACTTGAGCTGGTTGAGCCTCTTCTGCCTGCCTTTACTTAGATATGTTCAATCCAAGTATGGGAAAGGAGGAGGGGAAGAGTGACGCATCATCCCACAAGTTTCAGTGGACTACTTTAGAAAAATAGCAAGTGCACTTTTACAAGTGTTGCAGCAAAATGGTGCGACCAACCACCACTGTAGCCCAGTAAATACACGAGTGACATGCGGAAGTGCCACGGCTTCGTTCTCACTACGACGCCACTGTTGACCCTGCAGAAACTAAATATAAATGTAAGCAATGCAACATAAACTCAGCCACCATTAAACAACTTTAAAATAGGGCGTTGATTTTTATGTTATTGTCGGCATCTTTTTTTTTAATATATATATATATATACACATATGGTTCCCTTACACTTTTCTCATGTTTTCATGTTATTTTCATCACTTTTTGTGGTGTGGTGACATGCTGAGAAGCTGTGATCCTAGTAGAGGGATGCCAGAGGTGCAGAGCCAGAGGAAAGCAGCATGCGAGGAAGGAGGAGGAGATGTGAACCTTCAGGGGAACATCAAGAGGTCTTTGGGTAATTAGACAAACTGTGTGTGCTGAATTACATGCAGAGCTAGTCATTTTGTTGATTGCACAACATGGAAAACACTGGACCTTTTTTTTTCGATTGAGGAAATGTAAAAAAAATGCATATCCCGACCACAACAAGCTGGTCTTGTTAACACCTCAGTCATTAAAAGGCAGCCTGTCTCCACAAGGAGTCCGGAAGCCAGTGAGGCAAAGTTGGACTGCTTTAAATCTACAGACTTGCCCAGTAAACAACATGGGGAAGACATAAACAACAGCACAGACGGCCTCAATACACACAAAACACATCTCTGTTGAGATACCATCATCCCAACCATGACTGTATACCAACAATTAGACAGGGATCACCAACGCCCTGGAAGATCTGCTGAATGAAATGAAGAGAGAGCTGTTGGTTCTGGTGCAAAGGACAAGCTAAAGAGTGTAGCCTACAGGAAGAACTCAAGGTTAGAATGTGAGTGCAAAGATAGCAAAAGACACCTGTGAGTCCTTCACGAAGCAGAACGCTGGTTTCAACAATAAAGATGAATGTATTTTAACTGGGGCGGCGCGGTGGTGCAGTGGTCAGCACTGTCGCCTCACAGCGAGAAGGTTCCAGGCTCGAGCCCCGGCTCCAGCACAGGATCTTTCTGTGTGAGTCTCCATGTTCTCCCTGTTCCTGTGTGGGTTCTCTCTGGTACTCCAGCTTCCTCCCACAGTCCAAAGACATCAAGAGGGGACAAGGTTAACTGGAAGTGAGCTATCAGTGCAGGAAGTTGGAGGCCTCACAGCCCAACATGTCTTTTGGAATTATTTTAGCTCGACCACTTTTTCCACTAGCAGATGTCACACGGTATGATCATTTTAGATCAGTCTGTATCAAGGTGATTTTAAGGTGAACTAACCCACTGGTGTCGCACCGCGGTGAAGTCAAGTTGAGTTTTTGTCCTGTCTCCATTTTTTGTCTTGTCATTTTCTGTTTTATTTTGAAATGGAACTCTCCTCTCGTTTCAGGTAAAGTTGCCCTTCCTCGTGAGTCTTGGTCTGATTGCTAAGTGTTTCCACCTGTTCCCCATTACCCTGCGTCTCCCTTTGTCTTGTGCCAGTGTGTTTCGTCCCCTGCGTTCACCTCAGACCTTTGACCGCTGCCTTGATCGGTGTTTTGTAGTTTCCTTCCGGTCTTCTGGTCTTCAGTTAATGTTTTCATAGCCTTTTCTTTCCTCCGTGAGGAGTGATCTTTTGTTTCCTTACCTTTTCATAACTTAGTGCCTCCTGTTGTTATTTAGTGAGTGCTTCTTGTTGTTTATGCTCTTTATTTTGAGTTCTTGTTTCCTCCATAGTTGGAGTGATTTTCATTGATCCACTAACCTTTCATAGCCCATTGTGTTCATTCCTCTAATTGGAGTGATTTTTTTTTTCCCATATATATATAGTTTTCATAGCCTCACCTCTTCCTGTACAGAAGCGGGGTGATCCTATAAGATGGGTTCATAGCCTTTATTCTGCTCCTTGAACCTGGAGTCACCTGGAAACCTTCATTGAACCACATGAGCCCTGCGCTTGTGTCCAAGCCTGGTCGTGACTCCCAGCTTCACCCTTGACAGGAGTGGTCCTGTGGCACGTCGCTCTATGATGACATACATTCCACTGGTGGCTCACTGTTCAAATTTACTGAACCATTTGCTCCTGACCTTTTCTTTTGTGGGAGAA
This sequence comes from Aulostomus chinensis, assembly GCF_037954235.1. Lineage (NCBI taxonomy): Eukaryota > Metazoa > Chordata > Actinopteri > Syngnathiformes > Aulostomidae > Aulostomus > Aulostomus chinensis. The sequence goes on from NC_141340.1 coordinate 15,466,580, forward strand.
ATAATTGTCATTTCAGACTTGCGTTTGTTTTTGTGTTTTGTGTGTAAAGTGCACATTACAAACGATGACAAGATATCTGGAGCCTCCATTGTATCACGGGTATAATAATTTCTATCATACAGACTTTTCTTCTCTGGTACAAAGTGTTAAAAGAAACAAAAGACCTGGTAATTCTGGTCCAGGTGCTCATAGGGTTTTTGAAACTCATTTATAATAAAAATGGTATCATGAAATGCTGGCTCTCGTATGTTCTTGCTGGTGCAGGTCTCGTTTTCCTTTCATGTGCAGGCAAAAAGCAAAAGGCGCTGGTAACGATATTCCTGGTTTACTGGGAAGGGGTTCAAGTCCCTGTGGAATCTTGCTGATTTGGCATTTCATGAAAGGTCCTATCATTTTACTTCATTCTGTACAAATAAATCAGGAACTGTAGTGTGACGCCTACATTTTGCAGTATCTATCTTTTACATGGACTTGCCAACACTACAGTTTTGATTTCAGCCCCATCTTAGAGTAGGAAATGACTGCAACCAATACTAGTAAAAAGAAAGTGATACAGACTGATGAGGGTCGTATGCTATTTATCTTGCAACTGCATTGATAAAATGTACAGGAAGTTGTATTTTCACTTTTTTTTTTTTTTTTTAACCATGCCTCTAGGTAACATCTGTCTTGGGACAACAGATGGAAATGAGCCTCTGGCTATACTCTGGTATGTTTATGTTCAAGACAACATAAACATATTTTACTGCTTCATCACTGCTTGGTCGTTTCTGCCTTAACATGGTTTGAACCTGGTATTTGTGCTTAGCAGGCCACTACACGTCAGCTCTTAGCTTGAAGGATACACTCATTTAGAGAGTGGTTCCAGTCTTTCACGTGCAGAAAATGAATCAAGTTTGATCTCCCTACATTGCTCTCTGCCTCACACACTCACAAAGGGAAAATTCACAACTTGGACGTGAACCCATGACTCCCAGGCAAGGTGCGAGATGAGGGAAGTTTAATGACGAGGTACAAATCAAAATTGCTCTGAGGGAAAAGGCTGAACCGCAAGAAAACTCAAAACCACTCTGACGAGGAATGAGGATGAATACTTGGCTGAACAAAGTAACAAAGAAATGTAAAAATTCAAACAAGACACTGAGCATGGACAAAAAAAACCTAACTAGAACAAATTATCAAAAAAAGCACCAAAATGTAAGCTTTACGTAACACAGAGCGTGACATGGAACGGCGTTGCACGGTTTGCATCAAGGACAAGACGAACTATCATCGGATAAAGTGAACTACATCTACACATGAGGTGATGGGAAACAGGTGGACCCGATCAGGGCAGGGAAGAAAATCAGACAGGTGGGAAACACACCAGGGGAAAGGGAAAGGTACCAGAAATGAGAGGAGGGTTAAATTTCAAAATAAAACAGGAAGCCACGAGACAACATAGGCACAAGGCAAACAAAGAACCCTGCTGCGTGGATGGACATGACAGGTAAACTCATCTGAACTGAGAAATGAAAGTTTTCCGTTTGTGATTCGCTTTAGTTTGTTCACTCAAAAGATTCATTCTTAATTCTTTTTTTGATTAATTGTTTTCTGATGTAACACAAGGTCATGTACTGCCTAAGTCTCCAAAATTAAGGGGGGGCAGAACCTCCACCATCAGTATCCACCCGGCTCTGTTCATATTGGATGTTGGTGGAGGAGGCAACTTTGATATTGGGCGGTGAGGGTGAGTAACAGCGGCGGTTATCCACACTTTACATCAGCATCCAAAGGTAGGAGTTGGGGCACACATATTACCTCCAGAAATGTCCAGGTAGAGAATCCTTGTGAGTCTAATAGTTCTCCCTGGTGTTAAAGAAGGGTTTGACACAGTTGCTGACTGTAAATGTATCATGTATTTATCTAGAATCAGCCTTTAAACCAGTAATGACGCATGACACAGATAATCTTTCCAATAATCTTTACTGATCCTCTTTATTAATGGAACAAATGTAAAGGCAAAATTTAAAAATAAAGGAACTTTGGTTAATTTGTACATGCAAACTAGTTTTCTTCCAAAATTACAGTTAGAGATTGTGATAACCACAAAAATACAAACTAAACTACTAGAACAATATTTGTTAGAGCGCAGAGCGTTTTTTTTTTCCCTCTTGTGTCCCCTGTTCTCTCTCCCCTCATGTGGATTTGTCTCCCCCTGTCTGTTTGTTCTGTGTTTGTTTGAATGTCTAGCTGGGGTGAAGCTGGAGATCCTTCAGACCTTCGTCTGTTGCTCATCACACACCTGCATCTGATCAAGACACCTTCTACTCTGCCCTATTTACATAAGATCGGTTCATTCTCTACTTATCGAGAGATCTTAGCTCCTTATAGGAAGTTTGTTTCTCGCTCTGTGGATTCGACTTTACCTTTTGTCCAGATCTCTCAGATTCCACCACCAGATTCACCTGCCCAGCTTTCCTCCTTCAATTCTGCTCCAGTTCCTCCTCTGGGAACTTCTCTGGCTTCCAGATTAACTCTCCTTGTTATAGAATCCTGTACTGTCTTCATCTGGGGTCTAAACATTCACTGGAACCCTTGCAATATTAATGATTCCAAAATTGAAACCAGTGCAGGCTCCGTAAGAAACCCCATAAAACCCTAATTCTGCCGTTACTTTCTCTTTATAACCCTCAACCATGTCTTACAGACTAACGTTGGACAAAGGGCTAAATTCTTGCATTTAATTGGCTAGCACAGGACCTCATGAGGTGTTTGAGGACAGACAAGCATACATTAATTTCAACATCTTGAATTTCAAAGGGCAAATTGATATTGTATATCTAAAATCACTCAAACCCTTCCGTGGAACCACAAAAGTTTCCATTCCTAGACACGTACACAGTTTGGGACCCAGGGAAGCCATCACCTGAGTTTTTCCAGCAGTACAGGAGTGTCCACAAAAAGACTGCTAAAAAGACAGAGGATGATGTGGGTTTGGAATGCCAGAGCGCTGTCAAGGACAACAAACACTCGGACTCCTCACCTGAGGGGATGGGCAAACAGAGGAGTTGTCGATGGTGAATTTAAAAGTTTTAGTGAGGATGTATGTGGAAACATTTAGAAGAACCTCTATTTTATCAGTGCTGAGTTTGAGAAAATTGGAAGAGAACCACAATTTGATTTCCTGTTACCAGTCAGAGTGGGAGGAGGGTCGGAAGGTGGTGATGGGTTTGGTCAGAAGGTAGAGCTGGGTATCGTCTGTGTAACTATGCAAATGAATGTTATATTTACAGAAAGACGACCAAAGGGGAGGAAATAGATTATTAACAGAACAGGGCTGAGGACAGAGCCCTGGGGAACATCAGTAGAGAAAGGGGAGATGGGATGGAATGGAATGTGACGCGATCACTCACATCAGACGGCATTTGGAGATGGTCTGGGCCAAATATGGACGTGTCCAGTAAGCAGAGCAAACATAAATGTGACCTTGTCTCCTAATAAATGGGGGGAAAGATCTGCTTAACATGGAGTTTGGCTGAGATCTTTCGTCTTCAAGTGCCTCTCTGTCAGCAAGATGAAGGGAGGGGAGATCTGACTCCAGACACATGCATAAGAAGTTTAACATCAGATAAACACAAATACTTGTAATTGACACACAAAAGTCTGAATTTGGCCTTTGTCTCTGCAGCTGAAGGAGGAATCATTGCTGAGATTATATACTAGCCTGCTCAAAGTATCTCACGATAAAACAAAGAAATCTTTGTCCATCTGAATCCACTTATCTCTTGACTGGCGGGCCGAATCCTGACATGGCCACCGAGAATTACCATAAACAGATTAACATGGCCGGCAGCATGGTGGTGCAGTGGTCAGCACTGTCGCCTCACAGCAAGAAGGTTCCAGGCTCGAGCCCCAGCTCCAACACAGGATCTTTCTGTGTGAGTCTCCATGTTCTCCCTGTTCCTGTGTGGGTTCTCTCTGGTACTCCAGCTTCCTCCCACAGTCCAAAGACATCAAGAGGGGACGAGGCTGATTGATACTCTAAATTGACCGTAGGTGTGGCTGTGAGTGTGAATGGTTGTCTGTCTCTGTGTGTTGGCCCTGTGATGGAATAAATAATTAGAATCAATAGGAATAAGCGGAAGACAATGGATCCATCCATTTTTTTATACCACTCGCCCGTTAAGGGTCACGGGGGGTGGAGCCTATCGCAGCTGACATTGGGCGAGAGGCGGGGTTCACCCTGGACGGGTCACCAGTCAGACGCAGGGCCATCAGGAGCAATAGGGAGCTCAGTATTTTGCTCAAGGATACTTGGACATGGTCACCAGGGGAAGTGAGGAATCGAACCAGCAACCCTTTGGTTGCAAGGGGGCCACTCTACATCTGAGCCATGCCGCCCCATCCTACTACAGATAATACGTCTTTATGAAGTAATGTCACACTCAACAACTCTTTGGCTGCCATCTTCTTTTTCTGAGGTCTAAAAACAGCACCACGCTGTCATTACAACCCACATTGTGGTGGAAGGAGATCTTGATGTGCATCGATGCGACGTCTTCATTCCTTCAAAGCAGTTACAAATCTATGTTGTGGTCACATCTAAGCACAGAAACATTTTTTCAAAAAGGAACATATAAATGATTCACACATGTCTTATTGATGTACTCCTTCAGGTGCACGTCATATTTTCAAGTATTTGTCTTGATATTATCACTAAACACTTGTATTTCTTTGCGCATTTTTAGTGCTATCATTTTTTTTTTTTTTTAGATGCAATACACATTAAATCTTTTATTCCATGCACATAAATAGAATCAAACAGTCCGGACTTTAGTAAGGGTCTCAAAGAACTGCAGCACTTCCTATAATAACTCACAGTGTGTGTCATGTGGATGTCATGACTGTTAATGTTACACTGTTATTGGTATATCCCCCCCCCCCCCCCAAGTCCACTCCTACCTGTTGGTTTATGGTCTGGAAGGTCACAACAAAGACTTTTCCTCCACTCTGCATGGAGTTGTGATGCATATATCCACAGGTATGGAGCACCATGACTCGATTTATATTCCATATATATGGCTTTCAATGCTATCAGTATATCTGTATCAACATATCAACACCATGACATTGAATCTTAGAATAAAATTACACAAATATCTTATGGCAATGAACTTGCGTTACTTTAACACTCTTTATTACGCACACACAAGATGTGCGTTCAAGCCGATAATGTAAAAACCACTGATGGCGCCAATAACGTCATTATTTTGATATTTAATGCGATAATAGCTGGTCATGTAGTGACTTTCCAATAACAGAAGAATTTCCTGTACCAATGACTGTGTAACTTTTTTCCCCATAAGTTTTAATGTTAATGTGCATATCGTTTTTTGCAAATGTGTTGGAGCTAAAATCATGTTGCAACAATAAGCAGGAGTGGAGGTAAATCTCATCGTCAAGTTACACAAAAAATGAGAGAGAGACAGAGAGAGAGAGAGAGAGAGAGAGTATGGGTGATTTTTGTGGTTAGGTCTTTAACCAGATATTAAAGAGGCAACAGTGATGGTATAAGTACCATGGGAGTGTGACAACTATCACCAATAAATCAAATAAATTGACAGAAGTATAGTATCACATCATCTACATTTTTAAAAATATGTTATAGATCCTTTGCCAAAAAAAATAAATAAAACGAAACACTTTTCTTTCTGGTACATATAGGTTCCTGTTACCTTGACTGAGTAGCCATCTTGCAGGCCTTCTTGTGTGGCTTTAGTTGTTCTAGTTTGCTGTGAGTGGGTCAATTTGAGGGTTCCTTAACAGTTTTCGTTTGGTTTATTTGGCTTGTAGTGTTTAAGTATCTGTCTTTAAAGCACAACTCAACCAACCTCCCTGAAAGCGCATGCAAACTCTACCGTGTACAAATATGTTTTCTTTATGTGGCTCATTAAATTCTGTGTTGTCAAGTTCTGCTTTAAGTATCGCATTTGCCGAGGCCTCTTGTTATTTCTGGCCTGCCTTCAGATCTTTCTTAGGAGGCCAAACCTGCTCGGCTGCATAGATTTAAATCTTTTTATTCCCACGTACAAAAAAAATAAAATTAATATTTTTGCTGCATCAGTCTATGGTTTTCAGTTTACTCTGGGTTCTGATTAAACATCTCCCTGTTACACCTATTTGAACAAGGAGGATATGTGCATGGTGCACATTAGTAGAATTTAGTGTGTGTGTGTGTGTGTGTGTGTGTGTGTGTGTGTGTGTGTGTGTGTCATAGATGATGAAGTAAGAGAAACATTACAACACACACACACACACAATGTTTTTATTATGGTCTCTTGAAAGTGAAATGAAACATATGTCAACCTAAGCTGTGACCTTCAGTTCAGAGTCTCGCTGTTAATCCCAATTGTGTGTCAAGAGCACACAGAAACTGCTCATTTGATAAAGAAACCCATAACACGGTCAAAATAAGAATCTTCTCTGCTTGAAAAAAAAACGATACAACTTGCTGTGTACTCTTCTTATTACATTCTTATTTAATTTAAGGTATAGTCGAAGGTGGCAGAGCTCCGGGGGTGGATGAGATCCGCCCTGGGTATCTCAAGGCTCTGGATGTTGTGGGGCTGTCCTGGTTGACACGTCTCTGCAACATTGCTTGGACATCGGGGGCGGTGCCTTTGGAGTGGCAGACCGGGGTGGTGGTCTTCGTCTTTAAGAAAGGGGACCAGAGAGTGTGTTCCAACTATCGGGGATCACACTCCTCAGCCTCCCTGGCAAGGTGGTTTGCCCACTCCAGGTCACGGGGGAGGTCTTACCTCAGGTGGAGGAGTTTAAGTATCTCGGGATCTTGTTCACAAGTGAGGGTAGGATGGAGCGGGAGATTGACAGGCGGATTGGGGCGGCGTCCGCAGTGATGCGGGTGTTAAACCAGTCCGTTGTGGTAAAGAGGGAGCTTAGCCAGAAGGCGAGGCTCTCGATTTACCAGTCAATCTACGTTCCAACCCTCACCTTTGGTCATGAGCTTTGGGTAATGACTGAAAGAACGAGATGGGCTCTCCCTTAGAGACAGGGTGAGAAGCTCAGTCATTCAGGAGGGATTCAGAGTAGAGCCGCTGCTCCTCCATGTAAACAGGAGTCAGTTGAGGTGGTTCGGGCATCTGGTGAGGCTACCTCCTGGATACCTCCCTCGGGAGGTGTTCCAGGCATGCCCAACCAGGAGGAGGCCTCGGGGCCGACCCAGGACACGGTGGAGGGATTATATCTCTGGGCTGGCCTGGGAACGCCTCAGGATTCCCCCTGAAGAGCTGGTGGAAGTGGCTGGGGAAAGGACAGTCTGGGCCTCCTTGCTGAGGCTGCTGCCCCCGCGACCCGGACCCACCGGATAAAGCAGAGGAGGACGACGACGACGTATAGTTGAAGTTTTATTATTGCACAAACCATCAAGTACTGTAAATTGGTCATAGAAAGACAATGAAATCAGTAGAGATGAAATTCCTTTCTATATTAGAAATTCTCAGTAACTACAACATTCAGTACACAAACCAGTTCATCCCAAAAAGAATAGACTTTTATAAGTGATGTCAATGAAATTTGGGCTCTTGTGGCGGATGAAAAACATTTCTCTTCTTGTGTTATTACGGGGGAGCTGTAGCAAGAGAGCTTGTTACATCTTACACAGGATTGGAGGATAAAATAATAATTTTTGAGAATATATGACCTCGATGGTTGAACAAACTGCACTGGGGCGTCTGTAATGGCTGAGCGTCGTGAGGGCCTTTAGAGTTGTGCTAAAAAGGTGGCCTAATTAAAGCTGCAAGCAGTGATGAGCAGGCCCTCATGCCCACACGCAGGTTTCAGAGTGTGTGGATTTTAATTCACATGCTGATGACATTTACATTTTATTTTGCAAATTTTTCTTCATCTCTTCAATTGCACATTAACTATTTTTCACATGTCAAAAAACACCGAAAGTGGGTGCAAAACCTTGTCTAAAAAACGACCAGTTTGGACACACCTTCTTGTTCAATGTTTTTAATTTATTTTTATTATTTTCCTCTTTGCAGATTAACACAGAAGACATAAAAACTATGACAGACCACACATGGAATTATATAGTAAACAGAACAGTGTTGAACGAACCAGAAAATGTTTAATATTTTAGAATGTTTACAGTAGCCACGCCCTTGCCAGGTCGTCACCTGTCATGGTTTTCAATTTACAGGTAGACCTTGTCAGGAGTACATTTTGTTGAATCCCTTAATCTTAATCTTAATATGTTTGAGACCATCATTTGTGTTTTGCAGAGAAAGCATCGGATGACAGGGAACTTTCCTACTTGTCGACTGGACTAATTCACATTATTAAAAGAACCACTCAATTAAGTAAAGACAATCGACAGTCCATTTAGGACAAGAAGGTAAGTTAGTCTTTAAAGTTTCAAGGACTGACTTTTATTCTGAAGCGCAGTTGTGAAAACCATTAAACTGCCCTTAAACTTTGGCAAGGAAGACCAAGAGTTACTTCTGCTGCAGAGGACAAGTTAATCACGGTTAGCAGCCTCACAAACGGCCAACAACACCTGAAATTAGAGCCCGCAAAAGTGCTTCACAGAGTTCAAGCAGCAGACAAATCTCAGCATCAACTGTTCAGAGACTACCTGAACCAAGCCTTCAGTTGCTGTGAAGAAGCCACTGAGGAGGAACTGGAAGAAGAGAATTGCTCTGTTCAGGGACCTTGAGGAACGAATGGCAGCAACTCTGTTGTTCCACCTGCTATTTATCCATCCATCCAATCCATCCATTTCTTATCCTGTTAAGGGTCGCGGGGGGGGGGGGGGGGCTGCAAATTTAGTAGCTTGGATCAGTAAGTGTTTTTTCTTTTTCTTTTTCTTTTTTTTAAACATCTTGATGATATTCCAAACCACACAGGGATTTTATATAGTCTAAGTAAGCAAATACACATCTGAGAAAAAGACCAGTGTTTATGCAACCAACCTTTCAAACAAATCAGCAGATGCATGTAATTATGTACTTTGTGGTCATGTGCAAGAGGTATTATTATCAAATGGGATCAGTTTTGCGTTAGAAGGGCAGGATCAAACAATGCCTTTAGGGCCGTTTGGACCCCAGTCCACACGTTTAATTTCCTTGATCCTAATCCTCTTCAGTTCTTTGAAGAGACATGTGACCTCATCTGTCTTTTGAGCTGCTGCTGTCGTTTACCGTTAGGAGATCTCGTTTTCATTGTTGCTTCCAGGCTCAGATGCTGTAGAGACTGCTGCCTTCTGCCCGATTGCACAGAAAGCTCTCTTTCGTCTATGTGTCGAAATTGAAGTATATTGTAAAAACAAAAACATAGGCATTACTTCATAATTTAGCTACAAACATTTGATCTTGTCAATCGTGCGCTTGATATACAGAAGAAACCTGCAATAGAAGTGAAAAACAGCAGATTTTTCCATTTCCTAAAATAGTTTCTGCCCTCCACTTATTTTATGCATATCAAGAATAATTTTTGATGCCATATTTCCAGCAAAACTTCTTTCAGCATTAACTTTTAAGAATATATGATGAAAAGGGCCTTCTGAAAATCCTAACTCTCTTCGCCGAAGCAATCTGCCACATCTCTCCAGCAGAGGAGAACCGGTATTTCGTGTATGGTGACGTAGTCTTTCCCTATGTTGATGATTGAACAGTTAATGTAGTACTTGTTCAGGAACCACTGATTGATAAGAAGGTTGCTATTTCGAGGTTACTTCAGCAACCATGTTGACACATTCCCCTGAAATGTTCTGAATCCCAGACTGTTCCTGATGAGGAATTTATTGGCCTGCGTGGCAGCCTCATGTTAATCCTCGACTTAATCCTCACTCTCCTAATCCCTGGATGCACGGCCACAAGGTTACCATGAATTGTGAGAAGTCAATAATTATCTGGCTGTGGAAATGCGCTCTTGGATATTAGAGTTGTTATTCGAGTCCTATGCAAGAGGACAACCAGGAGCTGGTTCAGCTGTCAACATCCCCTTCCTCTCAAACTGTCATGTCCCTCCATCTGTCTAGTGTTTTATTGTTTCCCTCATGTTTCATGTCTTCCTGTTTTATTTTGTTATCTCACACCTGTCTCTGTTTCAGGTTCCTGTCTGCCCTGCCCCCTCCCCGTCTGTGTGCACCTGATCCCTGACTGTGTTTCCCGCACCTGTGGCTCATCACTCCCCATTAGCCTTGCATATACTCCCCCTTTGTGTCCTGTCTCGTCGCCAGTTTGTTGATGTATCTTACTCACGTTCCAGCACTCTTACTCATAGCCATTGTCACAGCCTTGTCGTGTTTGATCCTTGCTTTTTTTTAACCTCGTCTTTTGACTCTCACTCGTGAACCGACCTCTGCCTGGAATAAACCCCGCTTGTCTGATCCCACCAATCTGTGTCCTGCATCTGAGTCCCACTCATCCTGTGCTGCGTTCACACAAACTGACTTTATATAATGAGGAAACCCCCTTAAGCTGTCATCAAAAGCATGTCTGTCAGAGGAGTGATGTCACTCGTAGATAGACTCGTACCCTGTGAGTGTCAGGTCGTTGGGAGGGGGAAATAGGGAGATCCTCTTCATCGCCACAAAGAGGGAGAGGAGGGGTTGAGGGTGCATGGTTGAAGCATCTGGGGCCCATGCAGGGCGCTATGGCGTGATAACAAGCTTCGCAACAACATCAATGTGTATGAGGAAGAAACTGAGATTGTAACCGTGGAGTCTCAATACAACAACCAAATGCTCATAAAAATGTTAACAAGCAATATGTTCTTAAATCAAAATATGCCAACACAGAATGGAAATTAAATATCAAAGTCTTTTTCAGTGTGATTTTTTTTTTTTAATGCATACAAAAGTTTTTGACTGTCAGGAGTAAATGGATTGTGCCATTCGGTTTTTGATTTCAAATGAGTTTTCCCATCCGGACGTAATGAACATCTTCAGCGTTCTAAAGTATTCCGGGGTTCAATACAAGACATATATTGGATGGACTTGAGCTTGATAAAGAGAAAACCACAAAAAGTTTGTCTTCCATAGTTACACGTATGTCTTAGGCAAGCAGTTTGTAGCAGAGAAGGGTGTGTGACAGAGGAAGTGACATCACTGGTATGAAAGAGGAAGTGGAGATGATGAATTAGGCTCCACCTGTGAGCTCAAAAAGGAGGAGAAACTCAAACAAAGGAGACAGGGAATGGAGAAGGGAGATCAGAGATACAGAGGAAGTGAGAGCAAAGAGGAAAAGGGTGGAAAATAAAAGAGAAAAGCATAGGAAGCATGGAAACTGAAGAAAGTGAATAGCTCTGGAGGTGGACCCCAGGACTCAGTAAACTGCGGAATCCCCGGAGCAGGTGGACCAGTCCTGCTTGGAAGTCCCAGGTTTATCTCTGGGTAGGAGAACTTCCCTGATGGCTGCACAGGAACTCACCAGATAGGTTTTGTCCCCTTTACCTCCAAGTCTCCTGGCTTCACCCTGTCTGACCTCATAACTACCCCAGCTCTGACAAACCCTCCCACTCTCCTCGATCAGAAATACACACTTCATTCTGCCCTTACCGGACTGAACTGGATTCTCTCCATACCCCCCCCCCCCCCCTCCACACACACACACACACACACACACACACACACACACACACACACACACAGCATTCATAAAACTGGACTGATTCCCCCCTCAGAAACTCTCCTTCCCTTCTCATCTCACACCTGCATACCTGGGACTTTTTGGTATAAACAGACGTTAATTATTAAACCTGTATACTTATGTTGAATGATTGTTTTGATTTTTTTTTAACTGACTGTTGATACTCTGATTTATGCGTTAATTATGATTTTGTTCTGCTTTACTCTGCTTTATTTAACCGCTGATTTTTGTGGGAGATGAAATAAGAAGTTTGTGCAGCCTTAATTCAAGACGTTGTGGGTTTTTTCTTATTTACTTTAAAGTTGTGGGTTTGAATTTCTTGGACTTTTCTCAATTGAAACAAACAGCGGGGTCTCCTCTCCCTCTAAATTATTATCTAAAATAGTATGACAGTCGAGTTTTGTATCCTCCTGTGTGGCGCCCAACTTTCATTTTACTTTGGGAGAGGTAGTTTCAACGCTACAAGTTCCTTCTAGACAGATCATCACATTCACAGATGTAGCTCGTTTGCTTTGTTCCAATACATTAGCCCCTCGGTTTGTTTCTTTTTACGCAGCAACTTTCAAAAGTGGGCCAAAGTTGTAAAAACTGTCACGCTTAAGCAAATTGTTCACCCATTGGTCAGAAATCAACCAGATGGATTCACATCATAGAGTTGACCCTATGTGTCCAAAATCATTCACTCATTCACCACTCAAAACTCACAATGCATAGAGTTCAACAGCTGGAGAACTAAACACCCCTCACATAACATGATATTAGGGATACATATCAGGAGTAGCATTTATTGTATCTTGCTTAGGGCTCCATCACTGTCAGGGCCAGCTCTGCTGGAAATTTTAATTAATTTCCATTTTGTTCTGCTTATCCTGTTAAGGGTCAGGGGGTGGAGCCTATCCCAGCAGCTTACAGGTGAGAAGCGGGGTTCCCCCTGGACAGGTCACCAGTCCATCACAGGACCAACACATAGAGACAGACAACCATTCACACTCACAGTCACACCTACGGTCAATTTAGAGTATCAATCAGCCTCATCCCCTCTTGATGTCTTTGGACTGTGGAGGAAGCTGGAGTACCAGAGAGAACCCACACAGGAACAGGGAGAACATGGAGACTCCACACAGAAAGATCCTGTGATGGAGCCGGGATTGGAACCTGGAACCTTCTTGTTTCTTGTTGTGAGGCCACAGTGCTGACCACTGCACCACTGTGCCACCCTTCATAAATTTCTTAGGAAAAATTGATGACACAGATAAAGGGATGGTGTGTGGTTTAGAGTTCAGGGCTCCTTGGTGGCAGAGGCAGGGGCAACAGGAGAACACCAGGCCATAGACAGTCAGACAGGAACAGAGGGTCGCAAGCACAGGAGGAGCTGTCTGAGGTGAGGGCAGAGACCTTATTTTCCAGGAGAACTGGCAGGAAGTGGTGGATGGATGAAAGCAGGTGGCAGAACTGGAGCACAAAAGAACACAGTAGTTCACGCTAAGAATAAACTTAGTTCACTTTGCTCGAGGTAACGAAGAGCCAAGAGTCATGAATTCTACACTGGTATTGCAGTTAATCTGGAGAAGAGTGGATGAGTGCACGGGACTTTGATGAGGTGATGATGAGGTGCAGGTGTTTCTGATGTGCAGGTTAGACACTCCTCTGATAACACGTACAAGAGGGAGGGGGGGAGAGAGGGACAGACAAAAAGAAAACAGGGAAGCCTGACATACTCAGCACAAATCAAACCAAACATGGCGAGATAATAAGCCTTTCAGCATGACCATTACCACATCGTCATTGAGTCACTGGTGTAGGATTCTCTAAAGCTGTCGGTCAGCTTTTATTGCAAAATGCTTTTTTTTTTTGGTCTCACACATTATGAGTACGCCAAGGAAATGTAAGGAGAGTCCCTGTTTCAGCCCTGCAGCTCTCTGACTCGACTCTTTTTCTATCCAGCTCTCAAGGCTGCGTCAGACCCAGCTCAACAAGGTGCACACATGTGTGGTACAGCATTCTTTTCTTTCGTAGTTCCTTGCTCCACTCATTTTTCTCGAACTCTTCCAGCAACGTATTATTGCGTTCGTATTAAACACGTTTGTGTGAGTGTTGTTTCCAATCCTGCATATCCATCTCATTTGAGGCCGTTTTTGACTGTTAGCCATGTTTATGTGACAACCACTCTCTTCTTCACTTCTTTCTCTCCTGTCCACAGCTATGAACATTATTTCTTTTTAGATATTAGCTCTCGTGTTTGGAGTATGGCCACTAGTTGTCTCTGTAATTCCTCCACCAACACACTGTTTCTTGAGGCACTGGAGGACTCTCACTGGTATTGGGACACCTTCTCAGTATGGATGTCTGGACTGCCTCACCCAGACAGAGTTTCAGTGGTTTGGGGGGAGGTTCCATGAAAGCTCCTCCTTCTGCCTCACCCCCCTCAGTTGTCTGGCTATAGTTTTGTCACGGTCCCATCAGGACTGTGTTATGGACTGCAAGTTTTGGACTTTTTTAGTTTGTACTAGTTGTTTAGTCTGGTAGCTCCTGAGTGTTCTGGTTTTTAACTAGTATGTTTCTTGTTTGTGTTATTTCCTGTATTTAAGTTCTCTGTGTTCAATTCCTGTTTTATTTTGGTAGCACTCCCTTCCTGTGTCGTTGTGTGCTTGTTAGTTCCTGTCTTTGTCTGTTTCCTGCCTTTTTCATTGTGCCTCACCTGGGTCTTGTTTTGTCATGTGTCCCACCCAGCCATTTCCCTCTTTCGTTCTCCGCTGGTTTCTTGTTTCATCATTAGTAAGTGGAAGTGAGTCCGGCTGTCAAAGTCCCTTTTTCGTCAGATCCTCACCAGAGGTTGTCTTGCCAGTTTGCCTCTCTGAGTTTGTATTTTATTTGGTCCTTGCTCTCATGCCAATGGCTTATTTTCTTTAAGCTGTTTTTACTCCGCTCACTCAAATTATATGAATGTTTGCTCTGGGAATTAAGTCACATTTAAACACAGATCACACCTCCTCCGTGTATCAGTCATTTTTCCCAGATCGGAGTCCACTCTCCAAATCAGTCTTAGAAAGCAGCCCCCCCCCCCCCCCAGGCTCACTAGATAGATATATAGATACTCTATCTTTTTTTTGAAAGGAAAAAAACTTTTTTCATTATGGGATTGGGGAAAAAATAAAATTGAATCCCTATTTTTTTATTTAATACTGCATTCAGCATCTTCATCTCTTCTGACAGATTAAATTTCAACTGGGATTTCCTCAACTCATAAACCCCCAGCAGGGAATTCCTGGGTGCCCAAAGTCCTCCTGGAATTCTCTGCCCTCCAGGCCTCTGTCACACTGGTTCCACTGGTGGAGTGTTGTCCCACAAATACTTTTGCTGTGAAGCTAAACAGGCTGACACGTCTCAACACAGGAAAAACTACGTAAACATCCAGATCCTAGAGAGGACACCCCACTTATCCCTCCTGTAGACCACACACCACTCAGAGAAAAAGGTCCGTCACAAACCTGAAAAACACACCAAATCACGTCAATACAGACGGGATTCATTTGGACTGCACTTTTTTTTTTAAATGCAGTGGATTGTTAAGGATGATTAGCAAATTCTGAAGTCGTACATTTTTATCTATGTTTTTCATAAATGAGATTTCATCCCTGCTCTGATCATCGTGCTTTGAAACCTTTCTGTTCTATGTGAACTCCGGAGACAAACGCATCTCTTAATGTGAATATTTGCACGTCTTGTTTTGATAAAGGCCGATTTAAAAAAAGAAAAAAAAAACATTTGTTATTCCATCCTCTGGATTCAGTGGTTAAATTTGTAGCCTCTGACATATGTACAGCTAATGTTAAACAGCTGATGGAACTAACAAATTTAAAAAAAAAAAAAAAGATTTTTCTGCATGTTAGACTAGTTATGCTTTTTGCGCTTGCTAGGTGTTCATTGCATTTATTTAACGTCGGCCCATTGTTTCTATTGAAATGTAGTGGAATCACGTCTTCACCACACTTGCAGTCCCCTGACAACCCCACTTCCACTCGGCCAACCCGTCTTTCTCTCTCTCAGCTTTTCTCCACCCATTGTTCTGAATTAATATGTGACTTAATTTAGATGTGTGTGTGTGTTTGTGTACACCTATGAACATACATTGTAAAGACTTGCATGAGGACGTATATCTGCGTTAACAATAATACAGGCAGTCGAACGGCAACACTAAAATAGAATAGATCTTTATTGTCATTGCTCACATGGACATGAAACAACAAAATTAAGTTTGGAGCTTCAGCACTGGTATACAAATGCCTGACAGTGTACAAATACCCAGTAAAGGTGCAGTAGTGCTATAGTGCAATTGGAATAGTCCAATTATAGTTCTCTCGTGGGTGGGAAGGAAAAGTAATGTAGCAAGGCCAAGTCCAGGTCCCAGTTCTTGTAAGTGTTGAAGTGGGAGTTATGTCACAGAAGGTTGGGGAAGGGGAGTGCAGCGGGCAGGTTGTTCTTTAAGCAGCCTGGCAGCCTGGGGATAGAGGCTGGTAGTTGATCTGCTAATTCTGGACCGGATAGATCGGTATCTTCAGGCACTTGTTGGAAAGATGGTGTGCTGGGTGGAACTGGTCCTGTCGGATGTTATTCACACAGCGAAGCAAGCGGGAGGTGAAGACTGGAGATCTCTCGGAGACTAGACCCAGTGATCCTCCCCACTGCCTTGACCCCTTGTGGATATGATATTATTATTAATGATAATAATAATAATAATAATAATATTAATATTCCTGCCTTTTTGTTTCTATCTTGTGGCCATGAGAAAGTGAGTTGAGGCAGTGATCATTGTGATGTATATATTTGAACACAGTACAGAATGCAGAAAACATCTACGCAGAACTGACATGAGCACAAATATAAACTGATCGCACACAAAAACAGATTTTCCAAACACACCCTCCCTTTCATTCTTCTTCCTTCACCCTTGTATACTTTAATCCCTCTGTCCCCTTCCCTTCCTGCTCACTCCCCCTCAGCTCATTTGAAGTGCTGTCTGGGGGATCACCTCACGTAAACACAAGCCTGAGACAGAATCCCCATGCTGAGGTCCTCTGCACAACCTCCCAGGTGAGACAGGAGCTGGACACTCTATATACATTCACGTACACATATATATGTATATATGTATATATCTATCTCTATACAGATGCATCTCCCTCTCACCATTGTAGGGTGGTTCTGTGTCATCCTCTAGCAGGGGTCCTCAACCAGAGGCCTGGGAGCTAGTATCTTAGCCGTTCCTAGGTCTGTGCTCTTCTGGACTGAGGTTTCAGGTGTTGTTCCTGGAATCTATTGGAGCCACTCCTCCAGTTTGGAGGTCACCGCCTTGAGTGCTCCTACTACCACTGGAACCACGCCAGCCTTGATTTTCTACATCCGTTCTAGCTGTTCTTTTAACCCAGGGGTGGGCAATCAGGTGCCATGGAGGGTCATGTGTATGCAGGTTTTCCTTCCAACCAAACACTTTAACAGGTGATTCCACTGATTAACACTCCTCTGTGGCTGAAGGTGTGTAAATCAGTGGAATCACCTGTTGAAGTGTTTGGTTGGAAGGAAAACCTGCATTCACACGGCCCTCCATGGCACCTGATTTCCCGCCCCTGTTTTAACCCCTCATTCTTCTCAACCCTCTGGTACTCCCTCTTCCTGATGTTGGCGTGAGCTGGTATCACCACATCATAGTGGTTGCTAGGGAAACAAGGCAGTTTGATGACAATTGGGATACTGGAACAAGACATACTTGCACAAGGGCTGAAGGTATGGAAGTGTTGGTGTGAGACCTATAAGTATGTCAGATGACTGTGGAGGCCAGGTCATCTGGCACAGCACTAGCTCACTCTCCTTCTTGGTCAAATGGCCCTCACACAGCCTGGAAGTGTGTTTGGGGTCATTGTCTGGTTGAAATATGAATAATGGTCCTACTAAACATAAACCAGATGGGATGGCATGTTGCTGCAGGATGCTGTGGTAGCCATGCTGATTCATCCATCCATCCTGTTAAGGGTCACTGGGGGCTGGAGCCTATCCCAGCAGCTTTCAGGCGAGAGGTGGGGTTCACCCTGGACAGGTCACCAGTCCGTCACAGGGCCAACACATAGAGACAGACAACCATTCACACTCACAGTCACACCTACGGTCAATTTAGGGTATCAATCAGCCTCGTCCCCTCTTGATGTCTTTGGACTGTGGGAGGAAGCTGGAGTACCAGAGAGAACCCACACAGGAACAGGGAGAACATGGAGACTCCACACAGAAAGATCCTGTGCTCCAGCCGCAGCTCAAACCCAGAACCTTCTTGCTGTGAGGAGACAGGGCTGACCACTGCACCACCGTGCTGCTGAGATTTGAGTGGGTATTTGAGAAATCCAAAGCTTCCCAAACATCACCGTCTCACAGCATGTGAGACAAAGTATTGTCATTGTGTAAAAGGATCTGAGTACAGCCAAAATTCAGGTGACCTACTGACCTCGACAATGCACCTTAACACGTCTCGTGTTTTGTTTTTTTTTCTGGTTAGTGGCCAGTCACATCTGACATGCAGGAGTCAGTTGGCAAAACCCTGAAACTCCACACTGCTGCTGTACAGAATGGAGTGGTTCATTGAGCATATTTATTTTTATTTTAAACGTATGTCAAGTTTGAAGTCAGTCAGATGGTGGTTGAGATAATCTCAGGACATACAGTTTCCCTGCTTTATTTTGCAGACGGGGTGGCCCGTGGGCCACTGGAGGTCGCTCCCTGTCAGAATGATTTGTTCGCTTATGAAACAACACCCAGATCATAACACTGATCTGAGCTCAGTCGGACACATATTAGGAAGTGGATGAAGTGTAAAAGAGATGGGAAGACAAAAAAAAAGCCCAAAATGAGTGAGGGTTGTTTTTAAAATGATAGAACCCAGACTGGTGCTCAAAATATTGCTTTCTTTGTGTGAGTTTCTCCTGGTCATTAATCTAGCGTGCAATAATCACCTACACTGAAAATCATTATGTGCTTTTCACTGCAGTTTTATACATAAAATGTCTTTTCTCCCATGTTTTTGCCAAACTGGCACTTTTCTCTTAAACCAGTGAATGCATATGCATGAGAACAACATGTTCTGTGCTCTTTGCAGCGGACAGAATGCTCTTTTAGACATGAGTGACGTGCTTTTACATTCCATGCTTTATTAGTAGGCACACACGGCAATGGGTCGAATCCAAAGCCTGGATAAAAGAATAAAACTACATCCTCTACAAGACTGCGTGGTGCAACAAACATCCATTCGTCCAAACGTGTCCATCCATCTTCAACCACTTGTTCGGGGTCACAGGGCTGCAACAAACAGTAGGTCAATAATAAGTTGATCTTTATTTGTATAGCACTTCGTGTGTAAAATGCAGCTCAAAGTGCTTCACAGCAGGACTCCTTGAAAGACATACTGCAGTGTCTATCGTGATAATTAGGTGAGGTGCAAAAAGTCTGGGAGCCATTATTCCTCATCTAGCCCTGTATGAGAGGCCGTTAATGTGTAGCAGGCCTACAGCTCAGGAAGAAGCTGCTTTTCTTAACTTGGGTCGTGTGAGGACATGTTTGGGCGAAAGCTCTGAAATCTAACAGTCTCCTTTTTAATCAGGCGTTATTTCTACATGGACTATCAACAGACCCACTGCATAAACCCAAAATGTGGTACTCTCGTCAGTATGAAGCATCACATAAACTCAAAGGACAGTTTGATAATTAACTTTTAACTGGCTCAAAACGTCTGATGCCAGATATTAGAAAAAGAGCTGCGCTGCAAGCTGAAGTAGATTTGCTGAGCTCGTGGTAGTTTCATTTAGATAAACTGGGAATGTTACATTTTTTTTCTGTTCCCAAGCAGAAGGACCTAAAGCCGTGAAAACCAGCTGTCATTCACCACTTGGGCTGAAGTTTCCACACTGATGGAAATCCAGGTACAATGGAAACCACCCAGCAAAGCATGAAAAACTATGTTCAGGACATCCGCTAACCTCGCGCTGGAATCTCCTGCTGAAACAAACCTGTCATAGCATATACAACTGAAAGTTGCGAATGGTGTTGGTGTTTACTTAGGAGTGTCAAGAGAATGAAATGTTGTCAAACCCCACACAGTCTGGCAAGAAATGACTATTGTTATTTCACAAAGGAGACACACACCAAGTATGGAGTTGTGTGACTCATGTGGCTGCATGTTCTGTTGATTTTTCTTGACCCCAGCGTCCACTAGTGTCATTTAACACCAGGGACCAACAGAAGGAAGGTATTACTTGAACTGCTCTGTATCGATTTTCCTGGTTCTCAACCACCCAGGTATTTGGTTTTTGACCTCACAGTCTGCTTCAACTAAACCTGGAATACAGGAATCAATCCTGAGACCACTTCTGTTTACAGGGTATATTTTGGGACAAACACGGCATGGTCTTGTGATTCAGCCCTTCAGACACCTGGGGCCTCATGTATCAACGCGGTTTACGCAGGAAAAAATTGCATACGCCAGGATCGATGCTCACGTTCAGGTGTATCAACGCGGAAAGTTTGTCGATTCTTGCGCTGTTTCACGCCAACTCTGGAGGTGCCACAGAAGTGGAAAAGTGCAAAGTGGAACGTCAATTCTTGCGTTAACTGCACTTTGGTCTGTTGACGACACCCTGTGGCGGTGTTTGGTAACTGACATTTGACAACCGCACATACATCGGGCACAAAAAAGCCTTCAACACAAACACAAACACCTGATGGCATTACTTGAGCAGCGATAAAAGAGCCTTCACGATTGTGCTGAACGTGCAACTTTCAACAATGGCAGCACTTGCGCTGTTGGAGGATGCGTGGCAAACGGTGCAATAAGACAGGAGCGACATTTCAGGGAGCGGGAGGACTTCCTCCACAATTCTGGTAAGTGGCTGATGAGCTGGTTCCGGCTACTGCGGGCCATCCTCCTGCAAATTTGTGAGGAGCTGCGACCTTCTCTCAAGCGCACAACCGCCAGGAGCCGAGCTGTGCCAGTGCCAACACTGGTGCTGAGCACGTTCGGCTTCTTGTCCACTGGCTCCTTCCAGTGAGAGATGGCGACCCTCAGCCGGGCCATGCCCTAGGTGGGGGACCTGATCATCCGCCTCTCCCGCAGGTACATTAAATTCCCTTTTCGGTGCGGTTGAACAGGCCAATATTAAAGCGCAATTCGCAGCAACAGTCGGATTCTCTATGTAATCGGAGCCACTGACTGCACTCAATGTTGCCATAAAAGCGCCGTCCCATGAGGAACACGCTTACGTTCATCATAAGGGTTTCCACTCCATCAATGTGCAGATCATCTGCGCTGAGCAGAGGCTGGAGGGATGGACACCGAGACCTGCCGGGCAGCCGTCCTCGCACGCTAGAATTTCATTTCCACAGTGTGAATGGGTAAGAAGCTACTACACGATTCATGAAGCCAGATTAATTTATTTTGTCCACGAAACATTCCAGAACATTTTTCAGCCGGTCGAGCAGCTCATTGGCCCCCGTTATTCCCCTAATAATGTCCTCCTGCGCCGCTGGGTCCGGGTGGGCTGGAGGACTGTCTGCCGCTTGTCGGCCTGGTGCTGAGGCCGGGGGACAGGCTGGCCCGAATGACGCTGGTCCTGGCGGATGACTCTGAGCCGGCGGACGGTCTGGCGCGGGAGCCGGCAGGGGTGCTGCTCGTCAGCGGCATGGCTGACGGATCAATTTCTGTTAAACATTAAACATATTGGTTTATTTAACTGGCTGACTCTGTGTATTTGTTGCGTTTACATCTGTGGCAAAGCATGTGGAAATGTTGCGTAAGAAATGGAGTTGCCACTTACCCTCCAGGCTCTCGGAGTCAGCATGGGTGGCGGCGACCCCCCCACAGAGGTGCTGCCCATGACTGTCGCCACCCGCTGCTCTAATTCCGTCAGGTGCCCCTCTCCCTGACCCCCCACCTGTCTGGCCCACACTCCTCCAGAGGGCAGCTGTACGCCGCTTGACCTCCTCCTT
The DNA here is from genome assembly GCF_037954235.1 of Aulostomus chinensis. Taxonomy (NCBI): domain Eukaryota; kingdom Metazoa; phylum Chordata; class Actinopteri; order Syngnathiformes; family Aulostomidae; genus Aulostomus; species Aulostomus chinensis. The sequence goes on from NC_141340.1 coordinate 15,488,257, forward strand.
GAGGTCCTGTTGGTGCCATTCTCCATACTGTTATTTAATTTTAGATTGAAGCCAATTGATGATTGTAGTTGTTGCATTTACTTATGCGCAGTGTTGAATTTAGTCCTATGTTAACTTGCATTGTTGAGGAAGTTAGAATTGCAGACATGCATTAGAAACAGAGAGGAAATCTTTCAGAGCGCTAGCAGAGGTGCAAGCTGGTGACGTAGTGATGCTGGTGCAGGTTCAGAGAGGAAAATTGTGCTTTGTATCACTTTGATCATTCAGTAAAGGAGGAGCCAACATTTTTCTACCGTAGTCATAAAACTTCAAACACGTAGCGACTCGTTCTTTCCGTCATTAGAAGAGGTTAAGATGGATGAACATGATTATAAACAACACCGATGATTAGAGGGGAACTTTAGCCAATAACAGGTCCGACCACTTTTTTTTTATCTGGTGCGGGGGTGCGTTGTTCCGAACCCACCACGCTCACCTTCTCGCACTTCTTATCCCACTCCCAACGTTCATTGTTTACACTGACACCACTGGACAGGCCGCCAAACAGAATCTGCTGTCTCTCCTCCACCTCTCCGACCAGCACCTCCAGCTCGCACGCCGTGAACCTCTTTTTCTTTGACATTATTTTGCGAGTACGGAAAGCGGAGACTCTTTTTAAATGCATTTGCGTATTTATGGTGGGTTAACGGGGGCGGGCCCAGTCCTCCGACATCTGCGCTCAATTCCACGCCGATTGGGATGTATCAAGGAAACGTGCGTGGATTCTGGCGCTCGCACTTACTGATACATCCGGATTTTTTTTTGTGTGCGTACGCAACTTTCGCGATTCTTGCGACCGCAGTTTTTTCAGTATGAGATCCATGCTAGTATTGATACATGAGGCCCCTGTTCATCAGCTTTAACTGCACAGCTCCACCTAGAACAATAAAGCATGGATGTCCTAAAACGTCTTCAGGTGTCTACTTGGCCAAATCAGCCCATCTCAAACTAACAGAGCCGCTACTTGACCCCTTTACACCAACACTAAAAAGTCTGTTCATGACCCCGCAGAGTCACCTAACCCTGGAACAACACCCAAAGAAAATTTTAATTAACAGAGGAGCATTTTCAAAATGTTGTCTCTTGTGCAAACCAAGACATGTGCACGTGCTCGTATATGACATCACACCAATTTTAGGCCTACTGCCTTGTGTTAAGGCCTTTCAAACATATCAAAATATTAAAATGATTTTACTAATATACAAGGTTCCAAATGTTCTGACAGCCCCTCATGTTTTCCATTAACTGTGTCCGAGAAGAAAAAAGATGATTATTGTGCAGCGGTAATGGATTTTCCTAACTGACTGATAGCACTGCTGTCTCCCTCTGAGGAAACCCACACCGTCCTGTCTGAAATGTTCCCAAGCTCAGCACATAGGTTTATTCCTGTGCAAAGCTTCCTCAACTGGCTTTACAGGCTGGTGGTTCTACAGCAGCCTAGTAAAATTCACAATAAAACGTATGTGCCTACTACAACTATTGAAGGTATATCAGAAATGGGGAGCCAAATGAAGCCAAAATGTCCCATGCTTTGAGCTGGCAGCAATTCTGAAGTCTATCACTTTGTTTTTTTCGTCAAACAATAAAAAGTTAAACACTTTCGGGGGAATGTAGAGGACTTTCCCCTAAGGGATCGTTCACCACTACCTCCTTCTGAGGATGTTTGTGTCTTAAATAATGTAGGTTTTCTTGATCATTGCTGTTTATTTCTACTCAGCTTCATTTTTTTTAAAAAACAAAACATGTTGACTTCAAATCACAAGAGCGATGCAGAAAAAAAAACACGTAATTCCTAGACTGTGTTGTGCATGATTGTGTGTTAATGATAATTGGAAGCCAGGCAATTCTTGCAAAACTTAGCATTTTAAACTATTTACTATTGGTAATTTAGACTGTTTAAGACCAAAGGAAACGTAACTATTCCTGTGGTCATTGCACATTTAGCTATTATTGAAACAAGCCATTGTTTCTTAACAAGGCTTTTATGCTAGATCCTTTGCAGGGATGTGTGCAAACCTCTCACGCTTTCCCTTGCGGCCCCACACAACAGGACTGCACCTGTGAGTCAAATTAGCAGGTTTGGTTGGAGTTAGCTCATTGCTGTAAGCAGTGCCTTAATTCCATCCATCCATCCAGTTTCTGCCGCTTATCCTGTTAAGCGTCACGGGGGGCTGGAGCCTATCCCAGCATCAACGGGCGAGAGGTGGGGTTCACCCTGGACGGGTCACCAGTCCATCACAGGACCAACACACAGAGACAGACAACCATTCACACTCACAGTCACACCTACAGTCAATTTAGAGTATCAATCAGCCTCGTCCCCTCTTGATGTCTTTGGACTGTGGGAGGAAGCTGGAGTACCAGAGAGAACCCACACAGGAACAGGGAGAACATGGAGACACACACAGAAAGATCCTGTGCTGGAGCCGAGACTCGAACCTTCTTGCTGTGAGGCGACAGTGCTTACCAGTGTACCACCGTGCTGCCCCAGTGCCTTAATTGGACCAAAAAAAAACAACAAAAAACAAAAAAAAGTACAGGAACCCTAATTTAGCAGTTGTGACATATATGTGTACACACAACACAGCTCTCTTGTCATGACAAACACACACACAGTACTCTACTCTATTTTAACAGGTTTAACACGTGGAGCACCATTACAATGCGCCCTCACAGCACTGACATCAGTAGGTACCAGTAACTCACAGAGGGGGTCTTTCTTAAGACCAAAGAACAGCAACTCATTTGTACAAAAATCAGAAGTGCCAGCATGGATGAGTTCTGGCCCATATTGTGTACCAGCTGTTAGACCATTAAGTTCATCCTCCCTCTTGGTAATTCACTGCAATTGTTAACCTGCATAAAAGCAACAAGTACTGAAACGAGCATCCCTGTGGTTTAACTATATCCAGATCATGTTGAGCGAGTTAAAGTTCTTTCATTTATGAATAACGAGTCCTTATTTGACCTAGGAAACTGCCTCACACTGCAGTCTTAGTTAACATGTCTTTGGAAAAATCAGCATCAAGCCATTCTTGAAGAAATTTACTCCTGCAGCGATCCATCCAGCTACATAGTTCTTCCTTGATGCAATTCATTAAATAATTCAGGATCTCCTACATGTATCTAATTTAGATGAGTGCAGGTGGCAGTGTCCTGATGTGAGAGACAAGACAAAGGGTTTTAAATTACAAACTCTTCTGTCACGGACTGTAAGTCGGGGGAAAAACAGGTCCCAAGGAATGTACAAACAGGAGAAGAAACAGCTCAGGTGGCTCAAGGTACAAACTGGAGTAAACAAATTAACAAATCAAAAGGCCAAAGTCCAGGACAGAATCAAAGTACAACAAAACCGATATAAAACCAGGCTGAAAGCTAAACTTGCTCGAAACCACAGTGGCACAGGGACCACAAAACAAAGACAAGGATCCCACAAGGGAGAAACAGAGGTGAAATACACAGGGGGAAATGACACCCAGGTGACACACATGAGGGAGTCACGGGAGGGAGCACAGGAAGATAGGACACGAGCTACAAAATAAAACAGGAACACAACACAAGGATCATGACACTCTTCCTGGTGGACCGGAGGGTTTCTCTGCTATTCCATCCATCCATTTTCTACCGTTTATCCTGTTATAGATATTGAACAGGTTTGGATGTGGGTGTGGGGGGAAAGGAATAAATCTAACATCTCCTCTCAACCTCTCCAGGTAACATGTGTCACTATTGCATGTGCCCCAGGTGCAAGGTTTGACCCTATCGGTAACCTAAATAAGTTATTTAATCAACAACAAGTGCCTCCAACCAATGTTTGCTTTTGTAGCAACAGTGTTCTGTCGGAGTTTAGAACCTCTGACGTCCCAGGAAGTAACTTTGCTGTAACTAAGCAGGGGGTTGGGCTTATCCAAAAGTTGAACTGACAAGTTTTGGAGTAAATAGACATTTTGAATTGAAGTGAATATTTTGTATTGTAATTTGGATTTCCAGAAGTTTGCCTCCTTGTAACACTGAATTCATCCTTTCCTAACCCAGTTGTGAACTGCACCCTGAGATTTGTGGGCGGCGTGGCTCAGGGTTAGAGCAACCGTCTAGCAACCCAAGGGTCGCTGGTTTGATCCTTGACCCCGGTGACCATGTCAAAGTGTCCATGAGCGAGATACTGAACCTGTAATTGCTCCTGCTGAGTAGGTTGGCGCCTTGCATGGCAGTCTTCACCGTATGGGTGAATGAGATGACGCTGTAAAGCGTTCTGAGTGCCGCTGAGGTAGAAAAGCGCAATATAAAATTGAGCAGTTGAGGTCCAGTATTGGACTAAAAAGAGTTGTTGCCATTGTAGGCAGGAAGACTCCATGATATTTTTCCACATCAGCCTGTGGTGAGTTTGTTCAGCTACTGGGGGAGCAAGTTCTTGTCAGAAATCACAAATAACATTCAAAGTATTTTCCCATTAAAGCAGAGTCCACTTCAGACATCTCACATTTATCGTGCATTATGAGTCTCTAGAGGGATATACAGAGGAACCTTTGTGAAAGTTTTAGCCTAGAAACAATCATTAGATGGAGCCTATTACAGATCCAATTCTATCTATACAGGGCAAATTGGGCACTAACACTGTAAAGTGTTAGGAACTTTATTATTGCATACTCTGACCTTATTCATGTTAAAGTAGTCAGAAAGTGCTGTTTCCTGTGCCTTATTTCCGGTGTTGTTGAAATATTGCTGTCCATGTGGAGGGAGCCAATGTAACACACACCCTCTCGACTTGTACCTTTTCTACTGATCTGGATAAGGCCCAGTTCATCAGGAAACCTTCAGGAATCAGATACTTGAATGTTATAAACACATGGCTCCAACATTCCAAATCTATTTGGTCCAAGGTTGTTGACAAAAGTAAATGATGATGATTACGAGATGGTCTTCTTTGTCAGTGTCCCTGTCAGGGAGGGCTGGCGTGTCGAAGATGAACGCTCACCCAATATTTTCGTTCGCTTCGTCAGCCTTACGCATGCAGTTTCCAGCAAGTTGATTCAAGGTGCTAAAACCTCTGTTCTCATCTTTTGTGTGATGTAACAAGAAACCAAAAACAAGCCTCAAGAAAGTCTTGATGCCAAGACGAAAGGGTGGTCTTGCTGCACTAGAGGTGAAGTACTATTATTTATCCTAAACTGCCAGACATCAAATCGCGTGAGGTGACAGAAACCATAATTTAATATGCATGTGGGAATGGCTGGCGGGGCAAATCTTTGCCAATCTCAACATTAAAATATCCTTGGCACCTTTGAGGTCTTATCCAAATCCCTCTGTAGAATTAAACAATCCAATGATTATTTTCTCATGTAAAGACACAAAAGTTACAAGACACAAAAAATTATGGGGACGTATCTCCCACCTCGTCTTCTTCGGCATGACCTTTTAATCTCTGCATGAAAAAAACCCTAAGTCACTGCAAGGCGGCAGAGTATCAACACAAAGTGCCGTCACTGACGGGAACATCATCCCATCTTGTAATTTAAAGGAGCAGGATCATTAAATGATGCATTATCATCAAATAAACTCCATAATTAAATCAAAACTTAATATAGAGATGCCGGTAGAGACGGAGAGGGATGTCGAAGAATTTAAAGAGGGTTCTTTCCACTGTGGTTGAAGTATTTTTATTACTTCCATCTAGCTTCCCTAATGTCTACTTCTGTCTTGTAGGCCCATACTTGAACCAGGAGGGGGGTTCCAAGATGGATCATTATGGGTCCCTGTTTTGTCTGTTCAAATCCTGCATGCCAAGTAAGCACTCCCCCCTGCTAAGTTGAGGGTTGTTTGTAAAGTTGATGTGGGTTTATGGGCCGTGTCAAACCCCTTTGAGCCTTCCGTAACTGCATAGCTAAACTACCAATAGCAGAATGGGACTGAAATAATCGGCCCTGGCACTTAAAAACCACTGAAGTCAATGTCAACACCAGTGAGGGTGACAGCGATAAAGAGAGAGAATTTTTCTCCAAGACAAAGTATCACTAAACAAATTGTGAATTCTGAGCCAATAACAATCACCAATATCAACAATCAATCAGATATTCATCCAAGGACTACAGGCATCTTTGAGAATTAATGGGTTTAGCATTTCTTCAATGTTACTTTGTCTCAAACACTGATGCTCTGATCAATCATCCGATCATTTATTACATGTGGCTGCTCTTTCTCTCTCTCACACACACAAACACACATGCACACACGCTTGTTCTGAGAGGAGGTCTTGGTAGGGGTAGAGGTTGGAAGCTGGTCGGGTATGATGTTTGGAGGTGGTTTTCATATGGTTCGGTCTCCCCATCTCTGTCCCTTTCATTCTTCTTCTGTCTTGCTCATTTCCCCCTTCGCTGTGCCTGGCTGTTAAAAGGAAGGTTTACATCACCGCTGTCTCTGATGTGCTTGCTCGTGGAGAATTGTTGGGTGTAAATATTAAAGAGTGAGTCTGAAGTCGTGAGACTTTACATTTGTAGAGTCAGTCATAACCTCGGTTGTGATTTGGCACGACAAATGAAGTTGACTTGACTTGACTTCATTGCTTTGCTTGTTGCTGAGGTATTAGAGTCTTGATGATGCTAGTATGTGATGTATGTATGTAATAGTTGCTGATATGATGGGTCTGTGTGCACCAGCTGTAGTCCTTGAAGTTGCATAGTTAGCAGAAGTTGAACCTGAATGTCAAAATGAATTTTTTTGACGATAGCTTATATGTCCATACTTTACACTTGATGTGCCCAGTGGCCAATATTTAGCAAAGCTGATGTTATCTGTGGATGGCACGGTGGTGCAGCGGTCAGCACTGTCACCCCACAGCAAGAGGGTTCAGGGTTTGAGCCTGGGATCTTTCTGTGTGAGTCTCCATGTTCTCCCTGTTCCTGTGTGGGTTCTCTCTGGTACTCCAGCTTCCTCCCACAGTCCAAAGACATCAAGAGGGGACGAGGCTGATTGATACTCTAAATTGACCGTAGGTGTGACTGTGAGTGTGAATGGTTGTCTGTCTCTATGTGTCGGTCCTGTGATGGACTGGTGACCCGTCCAGGGTGAACCCCGCCTCTCGCCCGTAGCTGCTGGGATAGGCTCCACCCCCCCACGACCCTTAACAGGATAAGCGTTATAGAAAATGGATGGATGGGTGCATGTTATCTGTACAAAGCCCATAAATTCACATAATGAGAAACACAACATGATGTCTTTATCACCAAAACATTTTAAAAACCCCATGAATTTTACATTTACCACATTTCTCACTATTAAAAAACAGATGATGAGCAAAGGCAAAGAGAGACAAGCAAAACTCAGCCATCAGACCAACATACTGTACATTCAAAAAATATTGGCAATACTAATGACACGCTGATATCACCATGCACTCCGATTGTCAATGATGTTACCTTGGCAAGGACAGCGTATTGGTATAGTGGGGGGAGGTATGTCAGGCACGCTTTATGGAATCCCCCCAACATTTATCACAGGGTGGTTCAGTTTGTTGTTGGCTTTTTTTCCCAGGTCATTGATGTTCGATGCAGGTAAAAAATTAAAAAAAAAACAACGAATTATTTGCTGATGTTGATTTGCTGGTGTATATGATTAAGTTGATGGTGGTCCGTGGTATAGAGGATGCAGTGTGTTTTGGCAGAATTTAGTTTGATTCTCCAGATGTTCGACTAGTTTTCTGTTTATATACGCATGTCTGAAGTTTTTCTGGCTGCTAGTTGGAGAGATTTGGCGCTGGATCATTAACAAAGATCCAGTGTGAACTGTGAGACTTTGGCAATGGCAGCTTGGAGGTGATAGATGTCAGATGTAAATGAGACAGAAGACTCAAAAAAGCACCCTGAGAAACCTACTGCTCGGGTGATGAAGGGTGGTGAGATGGAGGAAGAAAATTTGAATTGTTTTGTACATTTATTAAGGAAGTTTTAAGTGATGGATGAAGTGGGCCTTGACAGTTTGAGGTTGGAGGCCAGAAGTCTGTTCATTCAACAAAGTATAGCAGATACTTTGCTACAGAATAAAGCCAGGACTATTTGTTCTTGTTTCTAATGTTATAATACGGTTGAGCACACACGGCGTGTTCTGTCTGACTAATATGGTGACAGCTATTGTTTTCTAACAGTGAAAGTCCTGCCTTTTCTGGTTGTGTACAGTGGAAACAGAAAAGGCAGGATGTCAAACGTAAGTACTTGCTGCTGCCTGAAGTATTGAGTGATGGCCAACCGAAACAGAAGGGTATCTTTTGTCCATGGACTGCAATGTAGCTGAAATTATTGGAAAATTCCACAGTGAGCATCTCTCATATGAAGGACACTATGGATGTTGACTCTCCAGTCGTTATTCAGCATCACACGAGTGTCAAGAGCCTCAATTTCCAAGTTAGCGCTTGTATGTATATGCATGACCATGCTGAGGGATTGAAATGAACATTATTGTATGTTTTTGCTGGATTTTCTACTCGCATAACTGAAATATGGCATTCATTGATGTAACATGATGTAATCTGGTTGGTCCCCATAACAGCACAGAGTTCAGTACTCATTCCTTATGACACGGGGTGTTGGTGAGTGTGGCAGACAAGAGCTGTCCAAGGTCCTAAAGGCTCAAGCTCAGTAGCCACTTTATTAGGGACATCTATTCAATTGCTTGTTAACACAAATAGCTAATTATGCAATCACAGAGCAGCAACTCAATGCATTTAGGCATGTAGACATGGTCAAGACAAATTACTGAAGTTCACACTGAGCATCAGAATAGAGAAGAGAGGGGATTTAAGTGACTTTGTACATGGCACGGTTGCTGGTGCCAGACGGGCTGGACATGGGTATTTCAGAAACTGCTGATCTACTGGGATTTTCATGCACAACCATCTCTAGAGTTAATAAGAGTATGGTCCAACAAAGACAATCTATCCAGTTAGCAGCAGCTGTGTAGCCAAAAATTCCTTGTTGATGTTGGTGGTCAGAGGAGAATGAGCAGACTGGTTTTAGATTATAGAGAGGCAACAAAAACTCAAATATCTGCTCGTTATAACCGAGGTATGCAGAGTAATATCTCTGAATGCACAACATGCCATACCTTAAAGCAGCAGAAAACCACACCAGATGTTGCTGCTGTCAGCTGAGAACAGGAAACTGAGGTTACAATTAAAGCTGCAAGCAGCATTGTTAGGGCCTGAGCCCCCGCGCGGCCTTCGGCCGCGTCCTTGACACCGGCCCGAATCCAACGGTGTAATCGGCAAATCCCTAGGCCTTGTAGTTTAGGAGATACGAGCCTCAGTGCGGTGCACAGTGTGAGTGCACAGTTGAGAGCTGGCCCTTTAAGAACCCCTCCCTTCTCTGCTCGCTCTCTGCCATCTCTGTCAGAGCTGAGAGAAAGGAGGATTTTGGCAGTTTTACTGTGAAAAACAGTCATAACTCTGCATATGTTGGTCAAAAGTGAAATGTAAAGACACCAGTTTGTAGAGTTTTGTGTCAGGAATTCAATGGTGTGTTTTTTGAAGTTGTGAGTGTTTTAGTTTAGAAGCTACAAGTGTTTGTTTGAGAGAATGTACATGAGGGCGGAGAAGCTCCAATTGTGGTTTCCATGACTACAGTAAACAAATCTCTGCCATCTGTGCTAGAGTGGAGAGAACGGAGGATTAACAGAATTGTAGTGTGTAAAAGCTGAATACCTCGGCATACATTGGTCAGAAGTGACACATAATACCATATTTTTGTAGGGATTTTTGCCAGGAATACAGTGGTGTGTTTTTAAAAGCTGTGGGATGTATGGTGTAGACGTGAGAAGCATTTGTTTGACAGTATGTACCCTGAGAGGACGCGCTCTCCCCATTGACTTCCATTGTAAGCGTGAAATGTGTCTCCCCCACTTTGACGGCTTCTAAAATGGGAACCGAGCGCTTTTTTTTAAATATTAAATTTTTCGCCAGACCGGACGTGCGTGCCAAATTTCAGCGAATTTCATGCATGTTCAGGGGGTCAAATTAAGCGTTAAAGAGTTCGCGGAATAAAGAAAGAACAAGTGTGTCGAGCAAACATAATAGGGTCTTCGCCTGAAGTACCTTCTGGCTCAGGCCCTAATAAAAAAACGAAGCAATTTCAGATATAATTTTGCCACCATTGGTTTCAATGGCAGACCTCACCCCCCCCCCCCCCCCCCCGGACCCTCCTGTTATGTTTTTAGAGGCCTGCGATGTTCCTAAGTGTGTGTTTTTACTGCTTTTAGCCCTGACTTTGTGTTTCTCTGACTACGAAACATCATGGGGTCTTGGCCTGAAGTACCTTCTGGCTCAGGCCCTAATGATTGGGCCGAGGGAAATGGGAGGGTCAGACATGGAAACTGTTGTTTATAAAACTGTGTTTTAGAAGGAATTTCTACATCGCCAGTCAAACTGGAAGATACTAATAAATGAATTGTTATTTTTTTATTTTACAATTATTTACAATTACAAGAGCAAATGACAAATAAACAGATTAAAAAAAGATACCCACTGAGATAAAGAATCAAAAACACACACACACAAAAAAGACTCAAGAGAAGCCATTTCTAATGGACATGAAGTCATTTTGGGACAAAATAAAGAGAGGAAGCTTCCTTGGTGCTCTGAGGAAGAAAAAAAAGACCATTTCAATAAATGTAAGAAGATACAGGGGAAACAAGTCTCCATCCAGATGTAAGAGTGTGTGATGCTCAGTATACTGAAGACCATAAATGGCTGTTCCTCTGTTTCATGTGGAAAGAAAGAAATCTCCATATTCAGGACCTGTGCTTTGTCTAAATCCAGCCTGTGGACTCTCTCCAGGACCACACCATCTACCTGTCTGATGGGCTCCACCTCTCTGACAAGGGCAACCAGTTTGTGAGCCAGCACTTGTGGGGTCTGCTGGAGAGACGCGTAGCCCACCTGCCCTTCATCCTGCCTTACTGGGGGGACGTGGACACCAGCAGCCCTGAGACCAGCCTGCTCTGTGACCAGTGAGGAGGATGAGGACAATGTCTTTGTATGATGGACATGTTGCAGCAGAAATCACTCACCTGAAGTCTGGACTAAGAAGAAGGTTGGCCAGCGAGCTTCAGCGGTTCCATGGCGATGGTAGCTGACGCTGCTCTCACCTGCTCAAAAGCAGCTTATAATCAACAGAGGTTTAACAAATATTAAAGCGCAGCAGATTGACCATTATTTTGTCTGAAAGGTGGTGTCATTCTAACAAAAAATATCGATCGCACAAAGACACGGCAGGTGGAACCAAAGATCTCTAATTTGGACTCCTCAGACCAAAGCCCAGATCTCCACTGGTCTGATGTCCATTCCTTGTGTTTCTTGGCCCAAACGAATCTCTCCTGCTTGTTGCTTTTCCTTAGCAGTGGTTTCTTAGCAGCTGTTGGACCACAGAGGCCTGATCGGCTCAGTCTCCTCTGAGTCTCAGTGGGTGTCTAGATGTGTCTTCTACCAGAACCCTGGGTGGCTTTTATCTGAGCTCTAATCTGAGGTGCTGTTAACTTGAGATTCCTGAGCCTGGTGACTCGGGTGAACTGGTCCTCAGCAGCAGAGGAGACTCTTGGTCCTCCTTTCCTGGGGCGGTCCTCATGAGCCCGGTTCGTTGTAGCGCTTGATGGTTTTTGTGACTGCTCTTGGGGACACGTTCAAGCTTTTGTAATTTTCCAAACTGACTGACCTTCAGTTTTTTAACTAGAGATGGACTCTTGTTTTTCTTTACTTAGCTGAGATCGACATCCATCTGTCTGTCTACAGATAGATATAGATGTGTTTGTGTATAGATATCTAGATATTTATAGGTCGATATAAAGTATATATTCTTGAAGCTTCCACTTAATGATTTTGCATAGCATGTAGCAATGCAGCAGATTCATCACATGAAGGTAGTTTTAATGATGGCGGTCGTCTTAATAATCAGACAAACAAGAGAGCCATCATGAGCCACCTGCTTCATCTTACCTTCAGTCGGCCTTCTGGACAGAGTAGCAACCACACATAAAAGCAATAAAATCACCTTATTGGGATAGGAGAGGGTTAATTCTACTCTTTACTAGACCAAAAGAAAGGTAATAAAGGTAAACCTGTGTGTGTGTGTGTGTGTGTGTGTGTGTGTGTGTGTGTCTTTATTCATTATAACATAGGACAATAGGAAATTCACACTGCGAAAACAAATGCAACACAATAAGCAGAAGTTTTATTGTTTCAGTCTTTATTTGAACAACAGGAGATGTAGCCCAGCCCAGCACACAGAACAGGGGATTTTTTTCCTGGAGCCCATCTTCTCATGTCTGGAGGTCCGTGTTGGTCAGGGATGTCGGTGGAGATGCCATCAGGAGCTTCTTAGCAGGCTGTCCTCATGTCCTCCTGAATCCAGCCTGGGCCTGAGTGGAGAAGTTCTTCCCGGTGTCCTTTCACCACTCAGCCTCAGGGTCATAATCCGCGTCCTCCTTGGCAGTGGCAGCGAGGGTGTAAATTCGGCGCTGTAAACCTGTAGCCAGCTGCTCCACATCATAAGGAACACCAGATACTAGGAAGACCTTGACCTCCTGGTCCTCTGCGTCCATGGCAGTAATTCTTACTCTCTTAGTGCCGTCCTTGTCCACCTTCATCTGGGGCCAAAGGGTGGTGTTCAGCAGCACCCGCAGGCTGCCGTTGGCCCTGATCACCAGGCGGGACTGCTTTGTTCCACCTGTCCCCACCAGGTCATTTAGCCTCAGGGACCCTGGGCCTTTGTCCACCCACAACTGACCTGACTTATCGAAGACAAACAGTTTGCACTGCATCTGCAAAATGTTGTCTTCTGATTCCTCTCCAGTTTGAACAGCGACCTCTTCTAGAGTGCAGGACTTCTGGGCCGTTGACTCCATGAATGCTGCTGCAGACTCCAACAGAGAGGTTGTGGAAGCAGGGGCAGCTGGAACCTCTGTCTCAGCTTCACTGGAGGACTTGCAGTCTGTGAGACTCTGCCAGCCCCCAGATTTCGCCCAACCATCTGAGCTGCTTGTTGTCAGCTGGTTGTGTGCAGAGAGGTACTGCATGAAATAGTTTGTGCTCTCTGGAGGCACACTGTCATCCGTTGATTCCTCTGTTGATTTTACGACCATCTTGACTTTGTCTTCAATGCTCTGGCCGAATACAAAAGACACATTGGTCTCCGTCTCTTTTCGGCTTCCATCTGGGTCACCTCTTGGATGAAGGTCCTCAGCTGGGGCAGCTGGAACCTCTGTCTCAGCTTCACTGGAGGACTTGCAGTCTGTGAGACTCTGCCAGCCCCCAGATTTCGCCCAACCATCTGAGCTGCTTGTTGTCAGCTGGTTGTGTGCAGAGAGGTACTGCATGAAATAGTTTGTGCTCTCTGGAGGCACACTGTCATCCGTTGATTCCTCTGTTGATTTTACGTCCATCTTGACTCTGTCTTCAATGCTCTGGCCGAATACAAAAGACACATTGGTCTCTGTCTCTTTTCGGCTTCCATCTGGGTCACCTCTTGGATTAAGGTCCTCAGCTGAGGCAGCTGAAACCCCTGTCTCACCTTCACTGGAGGACTTCCAGTTGGTGAGACTCTGCCAGTCCCCAGACGTTGTCCAACAGGAACTGCTTCCATTAATTTCATTGGTGGCAGAGAGGTACTCCATGAAATAGTTGCTGCATGGCAAGCTGTCATCAGTGGACTCCTCTGTGCTGTGATCATCCAGCTTGGCTCGGTCTTTGATATTTTGACCGAACACAAACGACTGCTTGGTCTCCTCAACGCTTGGGGCTCCATCCTGGTCACCACTTGAGGAAGTTTGAGGCGCCATCTTGATAATTGAAGGGCGGACAACACTGCAGCCCTGCTCCATCCGTGTCTGACGGTTGCTTTGTGTGGCTGTGCGCTCGGTGTTGTCGCAGGAGGAAGTTCGAGGCGCCATCTTGATCACTGAAGGATGGACAACACCGCAGCCCTGCTCCGTCCCTGTCTTCACAAGGCCAGGACCCTCACTTGGAGCCTGGCAGACGCTTGGAGGCACTGACACACAATAAGGGAGAGGGGATGAAGAGTGCCTCGCTCTTTTGAGTGGAGGTGTGTGAGCGTCCTCGTCTGAGTCTTCTAACTCATCCCTCTTCCTTCTCCTGGCCAAAGTCCGACATTCAGTCCCCTCATGACACCAGTGAACGTCAGGCTCAGACGACTGGAAGTCACACCAGGGCAGGAAGAGCGAGGTCCTCGCTCTTTTTGCCGGGGGGTAAAATGTTCCCACGTCTTCTGAATCCTCAGAATCCTCTCTTGGTCTTTTTCTGACCACAGTTTGAACAAAGGTTCCCGTCTCCATGTCGCTGTCACACAGGTTCTGTCTTGGTTTGCAGAAATCCTGTTTTAAATGCTGCTTCGGTGTCTGATGACTCCGTGTGTTCATACGATCTCTGGTGGTGCCGAGTTTCTTTATATGTTTGTAAAATCACCCTTTAGATCACACAGATGACAGGTTAACATGAAACCACAGACATGGCAGAGATCTCAGACAGAACTCTGACACCAACTGAGCTCAGAACTCAGAATTTGGAGATCAGAGCCAGAGATGGAGGTCAGAACTTTGATGTCAAAGTCAGAGAGGCCCCAGTGTGGACACACACACACACACACACACACACACACACACACACACACACACACACACACACACACACACACACACACAAACATTATATTCCTGATTTCCTGAAAGATTCTGAAGAGCTCCAGGGACAAAGTTAACTATGGAATGTTTTAACAAACTTCAGCCATACCTGGACCTTCTCTGCTTGAGACAATGCTACACTTACCTGTCCTTTTAATGTTGCACAGCAGATTTGTCACTTTGAGTTATGTTTTTATATTCATTTGACAACAAAGCCCCTTAACTTGCAAAAATTGATGTTTCTCCGACTTTATCTTCTGCATCCCAATTATTTAAAAGGCCTCGCTGGAATAGAAGCAAATGCTAATATTTTCATGTGGTAGGGAACAAAAAGTTGTGATTAGAATCTCATCTATTTTTCCCTTGACCCTTCTTTGTAGTGCAGACACCTGAGCACGTGACACTGGATTGCACTCACGCTGTTCATCTACGTCGTATTTCCTGTTACAATAAAGGTGAGAACAAGCGTAAAAGGTTCAGATTTCACAATAAAGTTTATTTTCTAATTAATAGATGCATGTGAGTGATGCAAGCAAGAACATTTCTATGCATAGAATCATTAATAATCCACACATCCTTCATCTGACAGACAAACACAGGTGAGTCCTGGGTGGTAACGCTTCACGTCCACTCAGCAGACATCAGCATGTCACTCGTCGCAGTTAAAACACAGCAGGCAACAGCGGCGAGACGCGTGATTCAAGATGGCACACGCACAGCAAATCAAGAGGCAGGATGTTGGACAACCTGAAGGACCGGCTATCCACGTTCCCTTCTTGCTGCAGAAGAAATGACTTCAAAACCAGAGAAGGTTCAGTGGTTGTCATTACTGGGGGTCCAACTGAAGTATGTCAATCACGTATTTAGTACGACTGCTCCTCAAGAGCCTTTTGATGTCAGTCAGCTAATGGGAATCAGAGAGAAAAGATTCTCAGGAGCGACTGAATGACTTCAGTCCTGTTGGGCAGTGAAAGATGTCTCAGTCACTCAGTACATCTCAAAGAGATGGTTTATTTTTGATTGTTGTTCTTAATTAACAATCGAGCTATGATACCCGATTGGTTCTGCCTACAGAAAAATCCTCTGTATGATTAAATATGTGATGTACTTACTGCCTGTGTACTCCCGAGTACTCATGTATGAATCGTCCACATAAAAATGATGGATGCTTAAACACACCAGCCTGCATCTCCTCAACACGCCAATGATGAAACGGCACAGTCAAGGGGTTTCTAAAACAAGTCTCCAGGAACACGGACACTCCTTCCAAGTGCAGCTATGACACAAAGATCCAGGACACAACAATCATCATCAGTCTGTATTATACAGAAATGTTTCCTTCTACACAGATACACTTAATATCAATGGTAAATATTCATTTCTACAAATATTGGACCATTAAAGACAGTACTTGGTATATGAGGTTTTTAGTGGGTGAAGGAAAGCAAAATGGAAGCTTTTAACCTGACGCTCTGTTCTGAACCAGGATTGTAGCACTGTGTTGCCCTGACATGTATCTATACAACAGGCTGCCACTGGGGGACATTGTAATGGTTTGGGGCTCTGGTCCGAGACAAAGCTAGCAAGTGGGCCGGGACCCACCTGCCGAACTGAAAAAGGCTTGTCCACCAATGGCACATGAAAATATGACATCACATCTCAATTAACTGCAGCAACATGTAATCTGTTTCATCTACAGTGGTGATCAGGTCCTTGGACTGGTGTCCTCATCAGCTCTGTTACACACATGTGACCAGTGACACGGCTCTTAATAGAAAAATGCACATAATGCTGCGTGTGTGTGCATGTTCCCGAAAGCATTAGGGTGCTTGTGATGGTTGGAATTCAGCACTCTGTCTCTTTGGTGTCAAAGCATTCCTGCCTCTTGAGGGGCCGCCGGTCTCTGGCTTGCTGCGTCTGTTCGGTCAGATCCTCGTAGGAGGATCCCGTAGCCGTCGAGCAGGCTCCTCCGGTTGTGAAATCTTCCTGCTGGCCCTCCTCTCCCAGGTGAGAGCCGCTGCTGGTGTCCTCCTGGATGGTGGCCATCCGTAACCCCCCTGCGCTGTCCGGGGTAGGGACGTAGCTCGGCCCGGGGGCCGGGGTACTGCTGCTGCTGCTGCTGGCCCCGAGAGGAGCGCTTGACTCGCTCATCTGCTGCTGAGGAGTAGGGAGGAGGGCGCGGTCCGGCCGGCGGAGGAGGAGGGAAGCTGAGGATGCTTGACGATGCGCACGGACGCCGACTCGAGGTCCTTCAGCATTTCTTGATTCTGAGGAGGGACAAGAGGACGTTAAACACGGGACGATACAAGCTGTCCATCTTTGACTGAAGTGGGATCCATTCCATTTTTACTCCATTCTGATGCTTCTCCTGAGCTGCAGGCGAACCGAGCTGCTAAATATCCGAGTCGCTTGGCGAGTTGGTCGATGTGGGTCGAAATGTCAACACGACCCACAGAGTGCAGAAAAACCCGTGTTGACCCAAGTTTTTGGTGCAGTGTGAAAGGGGCAAAGTTGTCCTCTGCATACTTGATATGGGGAGCTAAGGCCCACCCTTAGCTTAGCACAATGAATGTTGGTGGATGGGAAGTGTTAGCATAGCTCCAATAAACGTCATCAATTACTTTGAAATACTTTTGGCTTTTATTAATATAAATAGGTTTGTAAAGAATTTCGGGCTAGAGAGATATTGTAATTGTGTAATCAGATACTTGGATACGACTGCTACTACCTTCATGACAAAACCAAGTCAAGTCAATTTTATTTGTATAGCACCAAATCACAACAAAAGTTATCTCATGACACTTTACAGGTAGAGCAGGTCCAGTACCACACTCCTTCAATCAATTTACACCCAACAACTCTCCATCAGCAAGCACGTCCTGCAACAGCGGCGACAAAAACCTTCTTAACAGGCAGGAACGTCGAGCAGATCCAGGCTCAATGGGGACGGCCTTCTGCTTTGACCGGTTGGGGGGAAAGAGAGCAGGAGAGCGGGGCAGAGACAAAGACAGATAATGGAGGAAGACAGATATGCAGAAGGAAAGAGTTGGACAGAGATAAAGAGAGAGAGAAGGGAAGAGACTGATGGACAGATGGGGACGTGAGCAGGTGGAGCTACGGGTGGCAGGTTGAGCCTCTTCAGGTCTGCAGCCTCCTCCAGCAGCACCCGGGATCTGGGAAGCAATTGAGTGATTCCTAATAATGTGACCGAGAGGAAGCAGATAAAGGGTGAAGAGGACTGGTCCAAGCACAGAGCCTTGTGGAACACCATAAGTGACTGCAGTGGTTTACGAGGGTTTATCATTAGCAAGTACGAACTGAGATCAACCTAGTAAATATGACCTGAACCAGTTTAGTGCAGTTCCTGTAATGCCAATGTCATGTTCCAGTCTCTGTAGAAGGATATGGTGGTCAATGGTATCAAAAGCTGCACTAAGATCTAATAGGACCAGCACAGAGACCAGTCCCTCATCTGATGCTAGTAGGAGGTCATTGGTAACTCTGACTAGTGCTGTTTCTGTGCTATGATGAACCCCGAAACCTGACTGGAAACCCTCTAATAGGCTGTTGCTGTGGAGAAGTCACAGCTGTTTTGCAACTGCTTTCTCCAGAATTTTGGAGAGAAAAGGAAGATTTGATGTTGGTCTGTAGTTGGCCAAAACTTCTGGATCCAGGGTTGCTTTTTTGAGAAGGGGTCTAAGTTCTGCAACTTTAAAGGACTGTGGGGCGTAACCAGTTAACAGTGACACATTGATCATGTCTAAGACAGAGGAGCTAACGAGGGATTAGCTTAGTTAGGCTTAGTTGGGATGGGGTCTAGAGGACAGGTGGATGGTTGAGAGGAGGAAATGATTGAACTGAGCTCATGAAGGCTCACAGTAGAAAAACTGTCAAAGTGTACATCTGGTCCTCCAGCAGCCTCTAAGGCTTCTGAGGTTGTAGGTGCCATGTTGTCAGCTGATGGCAGGAGGAGGTGAATTTTCTCTCTAATAAGGACAATTTTGTCATTAAAGAAATCCATGAAATCTTTGCTGCCCAGGGAAACAGGAATGCTTGGTTCAGTGGAGCTGTGGCTCTCTGTCAGTCTGGCTACAATCCTGAAGAGGAACCTGGGGTTGTTTTTGTGTTCCTCTATTAGTGTCGAGTAGTAGGCTGCTCTCGCTATACAAAGGGCTTTCTTATAACTTTTAAGGCTGTCTTGCCAGATTATATGACACTCCTCCAGTTTGGAGGAGCGCCATATTCTCTCTAACTTCTGGGGTTTTTGTTTCAGCTGTCTGGTTTCTGAATTGTCCCAAGGTGCTTGTTTCCTTGGATTCATAGATTTCTTTTTTAGTGGGGCAATTGAGTCCAAAGTTGTTCTTAAGGTGCCTGCTGCACCTTAAGAACGGTGTAGTCAATCAGTGTTCATTCAGAAGTGATTAATTGATGGTCTGATAAAAAGCGCCTTCTGTGGAAATACAACTAGATGTTCAGCTTCAATTCCATAAGTCAGGACGAGGTGGAGGGTGTGGTTGTGACGGTGAGTGGGTTCATGAACAGACTGACAGAAACCAGTTGAGTCTAGAAGAGAGAGAGAAATGCAGGAGTTATCAACATCCTCATGAATACTGAAGTCACCTACAATAATGACTTAATCTGATTTGAGGACTAAACTGGATATAAACGCTTGAGAATTCAGAGTGAGGACCAGGAGGGCGGTACACTACAATAAATAAGGGGCTGGACGAGACAAACCAAGAATCAGGCTTTCAAATGAATTGAAACTTATTTGGGGTTTGGGATTTATGACTAAACGTCTGTCAAAAATGGCAGCAGCTCCACCTCCTCTTACCAGTGCAGTGATTTTGTGCAGCGCCTCTAAATGTCCACCTACTAAACAGAATCATTGATTTTGTTGAGAGGATGAGGATGATGGCTGCTGCACAGACAAAACCCTGAAGCGGATGTATTTGATGAGGCATGACAGAGGTACGCTAACACTTACCATCCACTACCATTCAGATGTGCTAAGCTAACTAGCGGTCAGCTGGTATGAATGTGCTCACCCAAAAAATAGTGTGTGCGTGTTACTTGTGTTAAAAGTGTCATGGTGCGACGTTATAACTGATCATTCCTTTTGATGTTCCTGTTGTGTAGATAAGAACCCTCAGCAGCATGTTCCTCTGCAGGAGTACTCCGAGAACCTGAAGGAGATCACCAGGCTTCTGGCTTCTGCCGGAGTATCGGCAGATAAAATCATCTTCATCACCCCTCCTCCTCTCCACGAGCCAGCCTGGGAGAAGGAGTGCGTTCTGAAAGGTTGAGCATGTTCCGTCCTTGTTGGCTCACACATCAACCTGCAGAGATAATTAGAGCTTGTGTACGTGTCTCCCAGGGAGTCCTCTGAATCACCACAACGCCGTAGCGGGACAGTACGCTCAGGCGGCAGGTCAGTGTGGTGCAGACGTCCTGGACCTGTGGACGCTCATGCAGAAGGATGGACAGGTGGGCTGCGAGAAGGGACAGAAGAGCCGAAGAACAGACGGGACAGAAACACTTTGCGCGCCTCTGATGAATTCACTCTGATTGAACGCTTGATTTTAGTCAGCAAGTCAGCTTCCTGTGTGCAGAAAAGATGAATGAGCTCCAGTAACTTCTTTGAATGAAACTTCTGGTTTTGTTTTTGATTCTTCAAGGAAACATCGGTGAATAAATGAACCAATCAGCTGATAAAATTAAAGCTACAAGCAGCGTTGTTAGGGCCTGAGCCCCCGCGCGGCCTGCGGCCACGTCCTTGACACCGGCCCGAATCCAACGGTGTCCAAGAGTTCGCGGAATAAAGAAAGAACAAGTGTGTCGAGCAAACATAATAGGGTCTTCGCCTGAACACCTTCAGGCTGAGGCCCTAATTAAGCGCAGGCTGTAAAAAACTTGACAACAGGATATTGGAAAAGTGGCAGCACGGTGGTGCAGTGGTCAGCACTGTTGCCTCACAGCAAGAAGGTTCTGGGTTTGAGTCCGGGCTCAGGCACGGGACCTTTCTGTGTGAGTCTCCATGTTCTCCCTGTTCCTGTGTGGGTTCTCTCTGGTACTCCAGCTTCCTCCACAGTCCAAAGACATCAAGAGAGGACGAGGCTGATTGATACTCTAAATTGACTGTAGGTGTGACTGTGAGTGTGAATGGTTGTCTGTCTCTCTGTGTTGGCCCTGTGATGGACTGGTGACCTGTCCAGGGTGAACCCCACCTCTTGCCCATAGCCACTGGGATAGGCTCCAGCCCCCTAACACCCCTTAACAGGAATAAGCAGAAGACAATAGATGGATGGATGGATGGATATTGGAAAAGCATCGTGAGGTCTGAGCCTTGATTTCAGCTGTGACATTCAGATGGGGGGGGGGGGGCAGAATTTGCCGTGAACAACATGAAATCCTGGATCCATCCTACCTGGTATCAACAGTCTAGGCTGGTGGTGGTGCTGTGATGGTGTGAGGGATATTTTCTTGGCACATTGGGCCCCTGACACACCTTGGGCCTCTTAGTCCCAATTGAACATCATTCAAAGACCACGGCCTACCGAAGTATTGTCACTTACCATGTCCATTTCTTTATGACCATGGTGTACCCATCTTCTGATGGCTATATCCAGCAGGATAATGCAACACGTCATAAAACTCAAATAATCTTAAACTGGTTTCTTGAACATGACAATGAGTTCTCTGTACTCCAATGGCCTCCAAAGTCACCAGATTGGCATCATGGATGTGAGGCTGACCAAGCAGCAGCAACTGCATGATGCTGTCACGCCAATACGGATCAAAATCTCTGAGGAATGTTTCCAACACATTGTTCAAAGTATGCCATGAAGAATTAAGGCAGTTCTGAAGGCAAAAGGGCGTCCAAGCCGGTACTAGCAACGTGTACCTAATATAGTGAGCAATGTACCTAACCACTACACTTGGTAACAGCTGCTCTTCCAGCCAAAATACATACAGCAGGGAAAATATAGGAATAACAAACATCATAAAAATATTAATAATGTTTACACCACAGCAAAAAAAAATGCATTCAAAAATACTAAAAGTAACAGAGCATTTTTAAACAGCTGCAAAAACACACTCTACTGGGATTTTCATGCACAACCATCTCTAGAGTTAATAAGAGTATGGTCCAACAAAGACAAACTATCCAGTTAGCAGCAGCTGTGTAGCCAAAAATTCCTTGTTGATGTTGGTGGTCAGAGAAGAATGAGCAGACTGGTTTTAGATTATAGAGAGGCAACAAAAACTCAAATATCTGCTCGTTATAACCGAGGTATGCAGAGTAATATCTCTGAATGCACAACATGCCATACCTTAAAGCAGCAGAAAACCACACCAGATGTTGCTGCTGTCAGCTGAGGACAGGAAACTGAGGTTACAATTAAAGCTGCAAGCAGCATTGTTAGGGCCTGCGGCCGCGTCCTTGACACCGGCCCGAATCCAACGGTGTAATCGGCAAATTCCTAGGCCTTGTAGTTTAGGAGATACGAGCCTCAGTGCGCTGCACAGTGTGAGTGCAGAGTTGAGAGCTGGCCCTTTAAGAGCCCCTCCCTTCTCTGCTCGCTCTCTGCCATCTCTGTCAGAGTGGAGAGAGAGGAGGATTTTGGCAGTTTTACTGTGAAAAACAGTCATAACTCTGCATATGTTGGTCAAAAGTGAAATGTAAAGACACCAGTTTGTAGAGTTTTGTGTCAGGAATTCAATGGTGTGTTTTTTGAAGTTGTGAGTGTTTTAGTTTAGAAGCTACAAGTGTTTGTTTGAGAGAATGTACATGAGGGCGGAGAAGCGCCAATTGTGGTTTCCATGACTACAGTAAACAAATCTCTGCCATCTGTGCTAGAGTGGAGAGAAGGAGGATTAACAGAATTGTAGTGTGTAAAAGCTGAATACCTCGGCATACGTTGGTCAAAAGTGACACATAATACCATATTTTTGTAGGGATTTTTGCCAGGAATACAGTGGTGTGTTTTTAAAAGCTGTGGGATGTATGGTGTAGATGTGAGAAGCATTTGTTTGACAGTATGTACCCTGAGAGGACGCGCTCTCCCCATTGACTTCCATTGTAAGCGTGAAATGTGTCTCCCCCACTTTGAGGGCTTCTAAAATGGGAACCGAGCGCTTTTTTTAAATATTAAATTTTTCGCCAGACCGGACGTGCGTGCCAAATTTCAGCGAATTTCATGCATGTTCAGGGGGTCAAATTAAGCGTTAAAGAATTCGCGGAATAAAGAAAGAACAAGTGTGTCGAGCAAACATAATAGGGTCTTCGCCTGAAGTACCTTCTGGCTCAGGCCCTAATAAAAAAACGAAGCAATTTCAGATATAATTTTGCCACCATTGGTTTCAATGGCAGACCTCACCCCCCCCCCCCCCCCCCCGGACCCTCCTGTTATGTTTTTAGAGGCCTGCGATGTTCCTAAGTGTGTGTTTTTACTGCTTTTAGCCCTGACTTTGTGTTTCTCTGACTACGAAACATCATGGGGTCTTGGCCTGAAGTACCTTCTGGCTCAGGCCCTAATGACTGGGCCGAGGGAAATGGGAGGGTCAGACATGGAAACTGTTGTTTATAAAACTGTGTTTTAGAAGGAATTTCTACATCGCCAGTCAAACTGGAAGATATTAATAAATGAATTGTTATTTTTTTATTTTACAGTTATTTACAATTACAAGAGCAAATGACAAATAAACAGATTAAAAAAAGATACCCACTGAGATAAAGAATCAAAAACACACACACACAAAAAAGACTCAAGAGAAGCCATTTCTAATGGACATGAAGTCATTTTGGGACAAAATAAAGAGAGGAAGCTTCCTTGGTGCTCTGAGGAAGAAAAAAAAGACCATTTCAATAAATGTAAGAAGATACAGGGGAAACAAGTCTCCATCCAGATGTAAGAGTGTGTGATGCTCAGTATACTGAAGACCATAAATGGCTGTTCCTCTGTTTCATGTGGAAAGAAAGAAATCTCCATATTCAGGACCTGTGCTTTGTCTAAATCCAGCCTGTGGACTCTCTCCAGGACCACACCATCTACCTGTCTGACGGGCTCCACCTCTCTGACAAGGGCAACCAGTTTGTGAGCCAGCACTTGTGGGGTCTGCTGGAGAGACGCATAGCCCACCTGCCCTTCATCCTGCCTTACTGGGGGGACGTGGACACCAGCAGCCCTGAGACCAGCCTGCTCTGTGACCAGTGAGGAGGATGAGGACAATGTCTTTGTATGATGGACATGTTGCAGCAGAAATCACTCACCTGAAGTCTGGACTAAGAAGAAGGTTGGCCAGCGAGCTTCAGCGGTTCCATGGCGATGGTAGCTGACGCTGCTCTCACCTGCTCAAAAGCAGCTTATAATCAACAGAGGTTTAACAAATATTAAAGCGCAGCAGATTGACCATTATTTTGTCTGAAAGGTGGTGTCATTCTAACAAAAAATATCGATCGCACAAAGACACGGCAGGTGGAACCAAAGATCTCTAATTTGGACTCCTCAGACCAAAGCCCAGATCTCCACTGGTCTGATGTCCATTCCTTGTGTTTCTTGGCCCAAACGAATCTCTCCTGCTTGTTGCTTTTCCTTAGCAGTGGTTTCTTAGCAGCTGTTGGACCACAGAGGCCTGATCGGCTCAGTCTCCTCTGAGTCTCAGTGGGTGTCTAGACGTGTCTTCTACCAGAACCCTGGGTGGCTTTTATCTGAGCTCTAATCTGAGGTGCTGTTAACTTGAGATTCCTGAGCCTGGTGACTCGGGTGAACTGGTCCTCAGCAGCAGAGGAGACTCTTGGTCCTCCTTTCCTGGGGCGGTCCTCATGAGCCCGGTTCGTTGTAGCGCTTGATGGTTTTTGTGACTGCTCTTGGGGACACGTTCAAGCTTTTGTAATTTTCCAAACTGACTGACCTTCAGTTTTTTAACTAGAGATGGACTCTTGTTTTTCTTAGCTGAGATCGACATCCATCTGTCCGTCTATAGAAAGATATAGATGTGTTTGTGTATAGATATCTAGATATTTATAGGTCGATATAAAGTATATATTCTTGAAGCTTCCACTTAATGATTTTGCATAGCATGTAGCAATGCAGCAGATTCATCACATGAAGGTAGTTTTAATGATGGCGGTCGTCTTAATAATCAGACAAACAAGAGAGCCATCATGAGCCACCTGCTTCATCTTACCTTCAGTAGGCCTTCTGGACAGAGTAGCAACCACACATAAAAGCAATAAAATCACCTTATTGGGATAGGAGAGGGTTAATTCTACTCTTTACTAGACCAACAGAAAGGTAATAAAGGTAAACCTGTGTGTGTGTGTGTGTGTGTGTGTGTGTGTGTGTGTGTGTGTGTCTTTATTCATTATAACATAGGACAATAGGAAATTCACACTGCTAAAACAAATGCAACACAATAAGCAGAAGTTTTATTGTTTCAGTCTTTATTTGAACAACAGGAGATGTAGCCCAGCCCAGCACACAGAACAGGGGATTTTTTTCCTGGAGCCCATCTTCTCATGTCTGGAGGTCCGTGTTGGTCAGGGATGTCGGTGGAGATGCCATCAGGAGCTTCTTAGCAGGCTGTCCTCATGTCCTCCTGAATCCAGCCTGGGCCTGAGTGGAGAAGTTCTTCCCGGTGTCCTTTCACCACTCAGCCTCAGGGTCATAATCCGCGTCCTCCTTGGCAGTGGCAGCGAGGGTGTAAATTCGGCGCTGTAAACCTGTAGCCAGCTGCTCCACATCATAAGGAACACCAGATACTAGGAAGACCTTGACCTCCTGGTCCTCTGCGTCCATGGCAGTAATTCTTACTCTCTTAGTGCCGTCCTTGTCCACCTTCATCTGGGGCCAAAGGGTGGTGTTCAGCAGCACCCGCAGGCTGCCGTTGGCCCTGATCACCAGGCGGGACTGCTTTGTTCCACCTGTCCCCACCAGGTCATTTAGCCTCAGGGACCCTGGGCCTTTGTCCACCCACAACTGACCTGACTTATCGAAGACAAACAGTTTGCACTGCATCTGCAAAATGTTGTCTTCTGATTCCTCTCCAGTTTGAACAGCGACCTCTTCTAGAGTGCAGGACTTCTGGGCCGTTGACTCCATGAATGCTGCTGCAGACTCCAACAGAGAGGTTGTGGAAGCAGGGGCAGCTGGAACCTCTGTCTCAGCTTCACTGGAGGACTTGCAGTCTGTGAGACTCTGCCAGCCCCCAGATTTCGCCCAACCATCTGAGCTGCTTGTTGTCAGCTGGTTGTGTGCAGAGAGGTACTGCATGAAATAGTTTGTGCTCTCTGGAGGCACACTGTCATCCGTTGATTCCTCTGTTGATTTTACGACCATCTTGACTTTGTCTTCAATGCTCTGGCCGAATACAAAAGACACATTGGTCTCCGTCTCTTTTCGGCTTCCATCTGGGTCACCTCTTGGATGAAGGTCCTCAGCTGGGGCAGCTGGAACCTCTGTCTCAGCTTCACTGGAGGACTTGCAGTCTGTGAGACTCTGCCAGCCCCCAGATTTCGCCCAACCATCTGAGCTGCTTGTTGTCAGCTGGTTGTGTGCAGAGAGGTACTGCATGAAATAGTTTGTGCTCTCTGGAGGCACACTGTCATCCGTTGATTCCTCTGTTGATTTTACGTCCATCTTGACTCTGTCTTCAATGCTCTGGCCGAATACAAAAGACACATTGGTCTCTGTCTCTTTTCGGCTTCCATCTGGGTCACCTCTTGGATTAAGGTCCTCAGCTGAGGCAGCTGAAACCCCTGTCTCACCTTCACTGGAGGACTTCCAGTTGGTGAGACTCTGCCAGTCCCCAGACGTTGTCCAACAGGAACTGCTTCCATTAATTTCATTGGTGGCAGAGAGGTACTCCATGAAATAGTTGCTGCATGGCAAGCTGTCATCAGTGGACTCCTCTGTGCTGTGATCATCCAGCTTGGCTCGGTCTTTGATATTTTGACCGAACACAAACGACTGCTTGGTCTCCTCAACGCTTGGGGCTCCATCCTGGTCACCACTTGAGGAAGTTTGAGGCGCCATCTTGATAATTGAAGGGCGGACAACACTGCAGCCCTGCTCCATCCGTGTCTGACGGTTGCTTTGTGTGGCTGTGCGCTCGGTGTTGTCGCAGGAGGAAGTTCGAGGCGCCATCTTGATCACTGAAGGATGGACAACACCGCAGCCCTGCTCCGTCCCTGTCTTCACAAGGCCAGGACCCTCACTTGGAGCCTGGCAGACGCTTGGAGGCACTGACACACAATAAGGGAGAGGGGATGAAGAGTGCCTCGCTCTTTTGAGTGGAGGTGTGTGAGCGTCCTCGTCTGAGTCTTCTAACTCATCCCTCTTCCTTCTCCTGGCCAAAGTCCGACATTCAGTCCCCTCATGACACCAGTGAACGTCAGGCTCAGACGACTGGAAGTCACACCAGGGCAGGAAGAGCGAGGTCCTCGCTCTTTTTGCCGGGGGGTAAAATGTTCCCACGTCTTCTGAATCCTCAGAATCCTCTCTTGGTCTTTTTCTGACCACAGTTTGAACAAAGGTTCCCGTCTCCATGTCGCTGTCACACAGGTTCTGTCTTGGTTTGCAGAAATCCTGTTTTAAATGCTGCTTCGGTGTCTGATGACTCCGTGTGTTCATACGATCTCTGGTGGTGCCGAGTTTCTTTATATGTTTGTAAAATCACCCTTTAGATCACACAGATGACAGGTTAACATGAAACCACAGACATGGCAGAGATCTCAGACAGAACTCTGACACCAACTGAGCTCAGAACTCAGAATTTGGAGATCAGAGCCAGAGATGGAGGTCAGAACTTTGATGTCAAAGTCAGAGAGGCCCCAGTGTGGACACACACACACACACACACACACACACACACACACACACACACACACACACACACAACATTATATTCCTGATTTCCTGAAAGATTCTGAAGAGCTCCAGGGACAAAGTTAACTATGGAATGTTTTAACAAACTTCAGCCATACCTGGACCTTCTCTGCTTGAGACAATGCTACACTTACCTGTCCTTTTAATGTTGCACAGCAGATTTGTCACTTTGAGTTATGTTTTTATATTCATTTGACAACAAAGCCCCTTAACTTGCAAAAATTGATGTTTCTCTGACTTTATCTTCTGCATCCCAATTATTTAAAAGGCCTCGCTGGAATAGAAGCAAATGCTAATATTTTCATGTGGTAGGGAACAAAAAGTTGTGATTAGAATCTCATCTATTTTTCCCTTGACCCTTCTTTGTAGTGCAGACACCTGAGCACGTGACACTGGATTGCACTCACGCTGTTCATCTACGTCGTATTTCCTGTTACAATAAAGGTGAGAACAAGCGTAAAAGGTTCAGATTTCACAATAAAGTTTATTTTCTAATTAATAGATGCATGTGAGTGATGCAAGCAAGAACATTTCTATGCATAGAATCATTAATAATCCACACATCCTTCATCTGACAGACAAACACAGGTGAGTCCTGGGTGGTAACGCTTCCACTCAGCAGACATCAGCATGTCACTCGTCGCAGTTAAAACACAGCAGGCAACAGCGGCGAGACGCGTGATTCAAGATGGCACACGCACAGCAAATCAAGAGGCAGGATGTTGGACAACCTGAAGGACCGGCTATCCACGTTCCCTTCTTGCTGCAGAAGAAATGACTTCAAAACCAGAGAAGGTTCAGTGGTTGTCATTACTGGGGGTCCAACTGAATTATGTCAATCACGTATTTAGTACGACTGCTCCTCAAGAGCCTTTTGATGTCAGTCAGCTAATGGGAATCAGAGAGAAAAGATTCTCAGGAGCGACTGAATGACTTCAGTCCTGTTGGGCAGTGAAAGATGTCTCAGTCACTCAGTACATCTCAAAGAGATGGTTTATTTTTGATTGTTGTTCTTAATTAACAATCGAGCTATGATACCCGATTGGTTCTGCCTACAGAAAAATCCTCTGTATGATTAAATATGTGATGTACTTACTGCCTGTGTACTCCCGAGTACTCATGTATGAATCGTCCACATAAAAATGATGGATGCTTAAACACACCAGCCTGCATCTCCTCAACACGCCAATGATGAAACGGCACAGTCAAGGGGTTTCTAAAACAAGTCTCCAGGAACACGGACACTCCTTCCAAGTGCAGCTATGACACAAAGATCCAGGACACAACAATCATCATCAGTCTGTATTATACAGAAATGTTTCCTTCTACACAGATACACTTAATATCAATGGTAAATATTCATTTCTACAAATATTGGACCATTAAAGACAGTACTTGGTATATGAGGTTTTTAGTGGGTGAAGGAAAGCAAAATGGAAGCTTTTAACCTGACGCTCTGTTCTGAACCAGGATTGTAGCACTGTGTTGCCCTGACATGTATCTATACAACAGGCTGCCACTGGGGGACATTGTAATGGTTTCGGGTTCTGGTCCGAGACAAAGCTAGCAAGTGGGCCGGGACCCACCTGCCCAACTGAAAAAGGCTTTTCCACCAATGGCACATGAAAATATGACATCACATCTCAATTAACTGCAGCAACATGTAATCTGTTTCATCTACAGTGGTGATCAGGTCCTTGGACTGGTGTCCTCATCAGCTCTGTTACACACATGTGACCAGTGACACGGCTCTTAATAGAAAAATGCACATAATGCTGCGTGTGTGTGCATGTTCCCGAAAGCATTAGGGTGCTTGTGATGGTTGGAATTCAGCACTCTGTCTCTTTGGTGTCAAAGCATTCCTGCCTCTTGAGGGGCCGCCGGTCTCTGGCTTGCTGCGTCTGTTCGGTCAGATCCTCGTAGGAGGATCCCGTAGCCGTCGAGCAGGCTCCTCCGGTTGTGAAATCTTCCTGCTGGCCCTCCTCTCCCAGGTGAGAGCCGCTGCTGGTGTCCTCCTGGATGGTGGCCATCCGTAACCCCCCTGCGCTGTCCGGGGTGGGGACGTAGCTCGGCCCGGGGGCCGGGGTACTGCTGCTGCTGCTGCTGGCCCCGAGAGGAGCGCTTGCCTGGCTCATCTGCTGCTGAGGAGTAGGGAGGAGGGCGTGGTCCGGCCGGCGGAGGAGGAGGGAAGCTGAGGATGCTTGACGATGCGCACGGACGCCAACTCGAGGTCCTTCAGCATTTCTTGATTCTGAGGAGGGACAAGAGGACGTTAAACACGGGATGATACAAGCTGTCCAATCTTTGACTGAAGTGGGATCCATTCCATTTTTACTCCATTCTGATGCTTCTCCTGAACTGCAGGCGAACCGAGCCGCTAAATACCCGAGTCACTTGGCGAGTTGGTCGATGTGGGTCGAAATGTCAACACGACCCACAGAGTGCAGAAAAATCCGTGTTGACCCACGTTTTTGGTGCAGTGTGAAAGGGGCAAAGTTGTCCTCTGCATACTTGATATGGGGAGCTAAGGCCCACCCTTAGCTTAGCACAATGAATGGTGGTGGATGGGAAGTGTTAGCATAGCTCCAACAAACCTCATCAATTACTTTGAAATACTTTTGGCTTTTATTAATATAAATAGGTTTGTAAAGAATTTCGGGCTAGAGAGATATTGTAATTGTGTAATCAGATACTTGGATACGACTGCTACTACCTTCATGACAAAACCAAGTCAAGTCAATTTTATTTGTATAGCACCAAATCACAACAAAAGTTATCTCATGACACTTTACAGGTAGAGCAGGTCCAGTACCACACTCCTTCAATCAATTTACACCCAACAATTCTCCATCAGCAAGCACGTCCTGCAACAGTGGCGACAAAAACCTTCCTTTTAACAGGCAGGAACGTCGAGCAGATCCAGGCTCAATGGGGACGGCCTTCTGCTTTGACCGGTTGGGGGGAAAGAGAGCAGGAGAGCGGGGCAGAGACAAAGACAGATAATGGAGGAAGACAGATATGCAGAAGGAAAGAGTTGGACAGAGATAAAGAGAGAGAGAAGGGAAGAGACTGATGGACAGATGGGGACGTGAGCAGGTGGAGCTACGAGTGGCAGGTTGAGCCTCTTCAGGTCTGCAGCCTCCTCCAGCAGCACCCGGGATCTGGGAAGCAATTGAGTGATTCCTAATAATGTGACCGAGAGGAAGCAGATAAAGGGTGAAGAGGACTGGTCCAAGCACAGAGCCTTGTGGAACACCATAAGTGACTGCAGTGGTTTACGAGGGTTTATCATTAGCAAGTACGAACTGAGATCAACCTAGTAAATATGACCTGAACCAGTTTAGTGCAGTTCCTGTAATGCCAATGTCATGTTCCAGTCTCTGTAGAAGGATATGGTGGTCAATGGTATCAAAAGCAGCACTAAGATCTAATAGGACCAGCACAGAGACCAGTCCCTCATCTGATGCTAGTAGGAGGTCATTGGTAACTCTGACTAGTGCTGTTTCTGTGCTATGATGAACCCCGAAACCTGACTGGAAATCCTCTAATAAGCTGTTGCTGTGGAGAAGTCACAGCTGTTTTGCAACTGCTTTCTCCAGAATTTTGGAGAGAAAAGGAAGATTTGATGTTGGTCTGTAGTTGGCCAAAACTTCTGGATCCAGGGTTGCTTTTTTGAGAAGGGGTCTAAGTTCTGCAACTTTAAAGGACTGTGGGGCGTAACCAGTTAACAGTGACACATTGATCATGTCTAAGACAGAGGAGCTAACGAGGGATTAGCTTAGTTAGGCTTAGTTGGGATGGGGTCTAGAGGACAGGTGGATGGTTGAGAGGAGGAAATGATTGAACTGAGCTCATGAAGGCTCACAGTAGAAAAACTGTCAAAGTGTACATCTGGGCCTCCAGCAGCCTCTAAGGCTTCTGAGGTTGTAGGTGCTATGTTGTCAGCTGATGGCAGGAGGAGGTGAATTTTCTCTCTAATAAGGACAATTTTGTCATTAAAGAAATCCATGAAATCTTTGCTGCCCAGGGAAACAGGAATGCTTGGTTCAGTGGAGCTGTGGCTCTGTGTCAGTCTGGCTACAATCCTGAAGAGGAACCTGGGGTTGTTTTTGTGTTCCTCTATTAGTGTCGAGTAGTAGGCTGCTCTCGCTATACAAAGGGCTTTCTTATAACTTTTAAGGCTGTCTTGCCAGATTATATGACACTCCTCCAGTTTGGAGGAGCGCCATATTCTCTCTAACTTCTGGGGTTTTTGTTTCAGCTGTCTGGTTTCTGAATTGTCCCAAGGTGCTTGTTTCCTTGGATTCATAGATTTCTTTTTTAGTGGGGCAATTGAGTCCAAAGTTGTTCTAAAGGTGCCTGCTGCACCTTAAGAACGGTGTAGTCGATCAGTGTTCATACAGAAGTGATTAATTGATGGTCTGATAAAAAGCGCCTTCTGTGGAAATACAACTAGATGTTCAGCTTCAATTCCATAAGTCAGTACGAGGTGGAGGGTGTGGTTGTGACGGTGAGTGGGTTCATGAACAGACTGACAGAAACCAGTTGAGTCTAGAAGAGAGAGAAATGCAGTCGTTCTCAACATCCTCATGAATACTGAAGTCACCTACAATAATGACTTAATCTGATTTGAGGACTAAACTGGATATAAACGCTTGAGAATTCAGAGTGAGGACCGGGAGGGCGGTACACAACAATAGATAAGAGGCTGGACGAGACAAACCAAGAATCAGGCTTTCAAATGAATTGAAACTTATTTGGGGTTTGGGATTTATGACTAAACGTCTGTCAAAAATGGCAGCAGCTCCACCTCCTCTTACCAGTGCAGTGATTTTGTGCAGCGCCTCTAAACGTCCACCTACTAAACAGAATCATTGATTTTGTTGAGAGGATGAGGATGATGGCTGCTGCACAGACAAAACCCTGAAGCGGATCTATTTGATGAGGCATGACAGAGGTACGCTAACACTTACCATCCACTACCATTCAGATGTGCTAAGCTAACTAGCGGTCAGCTGGTATGAATGTGCTCACCCAAAAAATAGTGTGTGCGTGTTACTTGTGTTAAAAGTGTCATGGTGCGACGTTATAGCTGATCATTCCTTTTGATGTTCCTGTTGTGTAGATAAGAATCCTCAGCAGCATGTTCCTCTGCAGGAGTACTCCGAGAACCTGAAGGAGATCACCAGGCTTCTGGCTTCTGCCGGAGTATCGGCAGATAAAATCATCTTCATCACCCCTCCTCCTCTCCACGAGCCAGCCTGGGAGAAGGAGTGCGTTCTGAAAGGTTGAGCATGTTCCGTCCTTGTTGGCTCACACATCAACCCGCAGAGATAATTAGAGCTTGTGTACGTGTCTCCCAGGGAGTCCTCTGAATCGCCACAACGCTGTAGCGGACAGTATGCTCAGGCGGCAGGTCAGTGTGGTGCAGACGTCCTGGACCTGTGGACGCTCATGCAGAAGGATGGACAGGTGGGCTGCTAGAAGGGACAGAAGAGCCGAAGAACAGACGGGACAGAAACACTTTGCGCGCCTCTGATGAATTAACTCTGATTGAACGCTTGATTTTAGTCAGCAAGTCAGCTTCCTGTGTGCAGAAAAGATGAATGAGCTCCAGTAACTTCTTTGAATGAAACTTCTGGTTTTGTTTTTGATTCTTCAAGGAAACATCAGTGAATAAATGAACCAATCAGCTGATAAAATTAAAGCTACAAGCAGCGTTGTTAGGGCCTGAGCCCCCGCGCGGCCTGCGGCCACATCCTTGACACCGGCCCGAATCCAACGGTGTCCAAGAGTTCGCGGAATAAAGAAAGAACAAGTGTGTCGAGCAAACATAATAGGGTCTTCGCCTGAAGTACCTTCAGGCTGAGGCCCTAATTAAGCGCAGGCTGTAAAAAACTTGACAACAGGATATTGGAAAAGTGGCAGCACGGTGGTGTAGTGGTCAGCACTGTTGCCTCACAGCAAGAAGGTTCCAGGTTCGAGCCCTGGCTCCAGCACGGGATCTTTCTGTGTGAGTCTCCATGTTCTCCCTGTTCCTGCGTGGGTTCTCTCTGGTACTCCAGCTTCCTCCCACAGTCCAAAGACATCAAGAGGGGACGAGGCTGATTGATACTCTAAATTGACTGTAGGTGTGACTGTGAGTGTGAATGGTTGTCTGTCTCTCTGTGTTGGCCCTGTGATGGACTGGTGACCTGTCCAGGGTGAACCCCACCTCTTGCCCATAGCCACTGGGATAGGCTCCAGCCCCCTAACACCCCTTAACAGGAATAAGCAGAAGACAATAGATGGATGGATGGATGGATATTGGAAAAGCATCGTGAGGTCTGAGTCTTGATTTCAGCTGTGACGTTCAGATGGGGGGGGGGGGGCAGAATTTGCCGTGAACAACATGAAATCCTGGATCCATCCTACCTGGTATCAACAGTCTAGGCTGGTGGTGGTGCTGTGATGGTGTGAGGGATATTTTCTTGGCACGTTGGGCCCCTGACACACCTTGGGCCTCTTAGTCCCAATTGAACATCATTTAAAGACCACGGCCTACTGAAGTATTGTCACTTACCATGTCCATTTCTTTATGACCATGGTGTACCCATCTTCTGATGGCTATATCCAGCAGTATAATGCAACACGTCATAAAACTCAAATAATCTTAAACTGGTTTCTTGAACATGACAATGAGTTCTCTGTACTCCAATGGCCTCCAAAGTCACCAGATTGGCATCATGGATGTGAGGCTGACCAAGCAGCAGCAAGTGCATGATGCTATCACGCCAATACGGATCAAAATCTCTGAGGAATGTTTCCAACACATTGTTCAAAGTATGCCATGAAGAATTAAGGCAGTTCTGAAGGCAAAAGGGCGTCCAAGCCGGTACTAGCAACGTGTACCTAATATAGTGAGCAATGTACCTAACCACTACACTTGGTAACAGCTGCTCTTCCAGCCAAAATACATACAGCAGGGAAAATATCAGAATAACAAACATCATAAAAATATTAATAATGTTTACACCACAGCAAAAAAAAATGCATTCAAAAATACTAAAAGTAACAGAGCATTTTTAAACAGCTGCAAAAACAAACACTTCAACTCAAACTTAGATAAACTGAAGTGTCATCTCAGACTCCCCCATCAGGAGCTTAGCTCACACGACCAGACATAGGTGGCGTTTTAGGGGGACACAGGGGACATGTCTCTTGCTCTTTCTCAGAAGGTAGTGTTGGAGCTCCCCCCTTTTCAGGTCTAAAAGCTAATATTATGTTTAAACCATGGAGAAACCGCTTGCACTCGGACTATGTAGACCTACTTCATGTCACTGCAGATATCATTAATTACAGACACCCCTAAAGTGGATTGTACCACTTCTGAGCCCATAGTCCTTCACTTGAGCCTCTTTATGACTTGAGTGCAAGATGACTAATAATTCTGGTATCATACAAGACAATGTAAACAGGCCAGCGTATACCAAGAGGCTACTTTCCATCGCTTGTATATGAACATGAAAATACAACTTATAATAGATTCTATAAATGAAATTATCAGAAAAATGGCATACATCCCTTCCCAGTATTTTATTACTCAAAATCCCCTTCTATTTTCCTTTTTTCTAGTCTCAGTTGGAGTCATTTCCCACCATATGATGGGGCTGAAATCAGAGAACTAAGTCTTAGCATGTCAATGTAAAAGATAAATACTGCAAAATGTAGGCATCACACTACAGTTCCTGATTTATTTGAACAGAATGAAGTAAAATGATAGGCCCTTTCATGAAATGCCAAATCAGCAAGATTCCACAGGGACTTGAACCCCTTCCCAGTAAACCAGGAATATCGTTACCAGCGCCTTTTGCTTTTTGACTGCACATGAAAGGAAAACAAGACCTGCACCAGCAAGAACATACGAGAGCCAGCATTTCATG
This sequence comes from Aulostomus chinensis, assembly GCF_037954235.1. Lineage (NCBI taxonomy): Eukaryota > Metazoa > Chordata > Actinopteri > Syngnathiformes > Aulostomidae > Aulostomus > Aulostomus chinensis. The sequence continues at coordinate 15,523,781 of NC_141340.1, forward strand.
ATACCATTTTTATTATAAATGAGTTTCAAAAACCCTATGAACACCTGGACCAGAATTACCAGGGGACCTCAGGTCTTTGAGAAAGGTTTGTTTCTTGATGCACTTTGTACCAGAAAAGAAAAATCTGGATGATACATAAACGATCCAAGATTATACCCCTGACATGACATCAAGGCTCTGGACTGCATCATAGTTTTACATTACTTACGTCTGTGATGTGCTGTTATTTCTTCCACAAAACGAGTCAGGGAGAAATTAAATGAAATCGATAAATTTGAACAGTGAACGGTCACCGGTGGAATGTTTGCCTTCCCAGCAGGACTACTCCTGTCAAGAGTGAAGCCGGTGGGTGGGTTCACCTTAAAATCACCTTGGTAACGACTCACAGTGGACTGAATGATCGTACAGTTTGACATCTGCTATTGGAGAAATGTGGTAGAACGAAAATAATTCTGAGTGGCTGAGGGTATAATAATACTGATAATGCTTCGTCATGCCTAATTAATACTGGTAATAATGATAATCCCGTAACACTGGTCCCATGGAATAGAGGTGAATTCCATGGAATCTCCAGGTCTGAATGTGTTCTTTATCTGAGCAAATCCATGTTTCACTTCTAAATGATGTTGTGATGCAGGAAACAAACCATCCATCCATCCAGTTTCTTCCACTTATCCTGTTAATGGGGGGGTGGAGCCTATCCCAGCCACCTTTGGTTGAGAGGCGGGGTTCACCCTGGACAGGTCACCAGTCCATCACAGGACCGACACATAGAGACAGACAACCATTCACACTCACAGTCACACCTACAGTCAATTTAGAGTATCAATCAGCCTCGTCCCCTCTTGATGTCTTTGGACTGTGGGAGGAAGCTGGAGTACCAGAGAGAACCCACACAGGAACAGGGAGAACATGGAGACTCCACACAGAAAGATCCTGTGCTCCAGCTGGAAAAAAACTTGCTGGGGGGCCACAGTGAGGACTAAAAACAAAAGATGCACAGGGTAAAAAAAATAAATTATGAACTCAAGCCCAACACATAGAATAGTAATGATTACTCGTGCTAATTGAAGTACTTGAACTATTTAGCCATTAACACAAAAGGATGACCCCGATGCATTGCATCAAACTGTGATGCACAGAATAAATTAAATTAAATAAAAACAATGAATAAAGTGTGCATTAAACAGGGGGCAGTGCAACACAGAACAGGACTCAAATGATACAGTGGGGATATTGCAGGTGCTGGAGGCCTCCAATGGTCTCTGTCGTGCCAAACAATCCAGTGTGGTTTGTTTTACGCCAGAAGGGAGCGGAGGGCTCCCTGCATCAGCTGTATGCTTCGTGGACAAGTGATACTGAAGACTGCTCGTACTCCGGTGGAAACTGAATTCAGCTTTACAGTGTTTGCATGTCACTTTTTTTCAGTCCAGACTGCCATCTGGCAGGGCTTTGAAGTTGAACTTTCCATTTAAAACTGACGTATTATTTTCCATGTTAGTCCTACCTTAACGCTCATCTGCTCTCAGGTTTATTGTGTGTGTGTGTGTGTGTGTGTGTGTGTGTGTGTGTGTGTGTGCGTGCGTGTTTACAGGCTGCAACCGGCTGCATCTCCCATGTGTGACGAGTGGCGCGTTCATTTCTGTTTTTCCGTGTTAATCACGATAAAAAAAAAGTTATCGGCGATAAAGGGACGTTGGGTTAACTGGTTAGTAACGCATTAACAATGGCACCTATAGTTATAAGATATGTTCCCTTTTCTCCCAGCATGAAGCATTTTATCAGCTGAAATATGAAGTAAATATGCTAATATGTTTCTTCTTCACCTGGTAAAAAGCACGTTTTAAGACCAGAAATTTAGGCAAAAATTCTTTTAGAAAGTGATGGGATGCACAATTTCTGTTTGGGGCAGTGTTGGTTTCTCATCAGACAAAGTATTACGATTGTCGTCATGTGTCTTGATAATGAATGATGTGTTAATTTTATAATCTCCTGGATTATTTCCAAAGCAAGAAAACAGGCGAGAAACTTGGATGAGTGCAGGTCTACACCTGTAATGTTGGTCAGGCATCGGCCTCGGTGCTTTTTTTAAGTAACGCATCTGTTAAAGTGTCTGTGTTTGAGCAGAATTGATGATCTGTTGTTTGTGAATGTGGTGTAATTGATTCGTTGTCTTCAGATTGTACACATTGAGTGAAGTTAAACAACCATAATAGCACTCAGGAAAGGTTGTAAGACTTCACTAAAGCACACGTCTGTGTCGTACATTAAAAATAGTGCCAATAAATCTTATACTGTTGGAAAGCCTGTTTATTTACCTTTTAAATGGTGCCACATTTGTAAGGATCATGCGTTTGTGGGGTGAGCACCAGAGATGAGAATGTGGGTTGCGCGTGTGAAAAATTTGCCAAATCTTCTCTGCCAATGCAAAACAGTTTATTTTGCCATTGACTCTTGTTTGGTGGATTAGATGATTGAAGTTTGAAGAAACAAGATATATTTGCAATTTAATCATTCATGCATTTAACAAACAGGGGCCTCAGTCGCATGTGGAAGAAACATACGCAGCCACAACGGCCTGGCCCCTCCTCCTCATGCTGGTCACCAGCTCGGTCACACACCGCTGCGAGATGGCATCCCACTTTTCAAGCGGCATTTGTCGCCAACGTAGATGTGTTGGTCACTGACAAGAGTCAAAGGCGTTGGCAGATGATGTGGCAAGTTCTTCATAGGCTCAACCCACATCCTCAGCTCCGCTGCTCATCCCACAAATTCATGTTCCTTACAAATGACCATTTAAAAGAGAAATAAACAGGCTTTCCAATGGTGTAAGGTTTAGTGCCAAGAAGCACTGTTACAACAGAGAAATAATCTACCAAACACATATTACTTATCTTTTGTGCTGTTTATATACTCATATACACACAAATATACCTACATACAGTATGTGCCTGCCTATTAGGCTATAAAACTACAGTCATGAGAAACCAATAAAGTATATGATATCCTACCCGACGGCGCTTTGATTAATCATAACACCACAGATATATATTTACCAAGCTTTTAAGTAAGCCCCTATACTATTAAAAATACAAGTTTTGCTGGGGTAGTTTGCAGCGAGTGTGAAGCAACTGGGACGGGAGTCAGCACCTCCAAGTCTGAGGCCATGGTCCTCAGCCGGAAAAGGGTGGCCTGCCCACTCCGGGTAAGGGCGGAGGTCCTGCCTCAGATGGAGGAGTTCAAGTCTCTCAGGGTCTTGTTCACAAGTGAAAGTAGGATGGAGCGGGAGATTGACAGGCGGATTGGGGCGGCAGTGAAGCGGGTGCTAAACCAGTCTGTTGTGGTGAAGAGGGAGCTGAGCCAAAAGGTGAGGCTCTCGATTTACTGATCAATCTATGTTCCGACCCCGGTGGGTAATGACCAAAAGAACAAGATCATGAATAAAAGTGATGAATGCAGGGAGGTAGGGTGAGAAGCTCAGTCATTCAGGAGGGAGCTGCTGCTCCATGTGGAGAGGAGTCAGTTGAGGTGGTTCGGGCATCTGGTGAGGATGCCTCCCTCGGGAGGTTTTCCAGGCATGTCTGACTGGGAGGAGGCCTCGGAGCTGACCCAGGACATGCTGGAAGGATTCTATCTCTTGACTGGCCTGGGAACGCCTCAGGATTCCCCCAGAAGACCTGGTGGAAGTGGCTGGGGAGAGGACAGTCTGGGCTTCATTGCTGAGGTTGCTGCCCCCACGACCCGGACCAACCGGATAAGTGGAGGACGACAACGACGATTAAACTGTTAGTAATGAAAGTACCAACAGCTCACGAAGGTACATTTTTAGCTGTTTAAAAAAAAAAAAAGCATTCTGTTCTAATTTTCATTAACCTTTTTAGTAAGCTATTATCTTATTAGAGGGTATGTGACCAATGGTTATAAGACTACTCTGATGACCGTTTTGTCTTCCCCTGGTACTTTATTTTTCATCTTTTTTAGGTACAACTGTATTTCTTGGGGGCTGAAAGGCTTTGTGAAGGGACTGTGACTTAGTTTGGACTGGATCTGTTTGAATGTTGTATTCCCTTTTGCTACTTCCTTCCCACGAAATGTTTCCATGTTTTGTCCCAAAAAAAAAAGTCGTTTTGGCAGAAATTTTCACTGTGGGTGCAGAAGAGTATGTCTTCTTCATTATCGTCAAATATAATTGTGCCAAAGGTTATAGTTGTGGTGTTTTTTTGTTTTTTTCTGGGTCTCCAATTGTTATTTTTTGCAAGAACCTCCAGGGATTTGTAACCTGGTTGAGTTTCCTGAGGAATGGCTCCAAGTTGTCTGTTTGTGGAGGGCAAGTTCTGTATTAATACTGCTCTGAAGTCTGTTATGTTCCTTTTTGATGTAAGGTGATAGATTATCTACACAGCTTCCTTTTCTGTCTGGCAGAGACGCTGTTTAAACTGCAGCTGGGAAAAAGTATCGCGGCTCCAGGCCAGGCGGCCGTCAGAGGTGTCTAGGAGGTGTGCTTGCCATAACTAATGTGGTGTAGGGTGTCCAGGCCCAACAAATAAAATGTGTTAACAAAGAATGTGTGTGTGTGTGTGTGTGTGTGTCTGTATGGGACAATGTTGGACACAACAAGCTGGGGATCATTATGAATCCTACCATGCTTGGATGGGATGTTCAACAATAAGCATTTCTTTTTTTGACATTATTCCTCTTAGATCATAACATCTGGATAATAAAACTGCAAAAAGGTGCTGCACCATACTTTTTTACTTTTCCCAGCAGCCTTCAGGCAAGAGGCGAGGTACACCCTGGTCGGGTCACCAGTCCATCGCAGGGCCAACACATAGAGACAGACGTGGATGGATTAATCTCGTCCCCAAGAAGGAAGCTGGAGTACCAGAGAGAACCCACTCAGGAACAGGGGGAACATGGAGACTCCACACAGAAAGATCCTGTGCCTGAGCCAGGACTTGAACCTGGAACCTTCTTGCTGTGAGGCCACAGTGCTGACCACTGCACCACCGTGCTGCCCTGGTTTAAGATTACTCCCATCCATATTCTAAGCCATTAAGCCTGAAACTTGTCTTTAGACTGCTGCTGTAATTTTGTAATATTACTGATGCACTGCTGTTAATGTTTCGTTTGATTTGACCATTTTTATGTTGGTGTATTCCATGTTTGCATGCTTTAATCATTGCGTTTCACTGAAAACTGATATTGTGAGGTGACTAAAAACAAGATGCAGCACCAGATGGGGCTTGTAGTCTTGGAGCAAAAATAAGTGCGATTGTTATTCCCAGAAGCGGCCATCCAATAGCAGGACACCTTGTCACCAACGCGAACATCCGCCACAGGTGCTGAGGAGGGTTCCTGCTAATTCAAGCAAACATATCCATAACTTTCTACACATTTTGCTGCATCTCTTTGAGGGGCTTGTCTCTCTTTCTCCTTCAATATCTCAGCGACTCACTTGGGTATGATATATCTATCGTCTTCTCGCAGATGAACCGACTAATGAATCCAGAATTCAGCATAAAGGGAGAAGTGTTTAAGGATGTTTCTGCGCCAACCAAGTGCCCATTGATAAAATAAGAACAGGCCAATGTATCTGTTTTATGGGCCAGTCGGGGGAAAAAATGACAGCTCCATCCGTCAGACAGACACTTTTTTTTTTTCCTCCAAAGAAATGTTTACCCACACAGGCTGTGACCAGTAATCACTTAAAACTCAAAGTATTGTTGTCTGACTGTGTGAATATTTACTTATGGACATTTAATTTTGGACTCATATGTTTTTTTTCTTTATTTAGTGTAGTCCAAGCCTTATGTCCGGTCAAAACCCGTTTTGTTCCTGTTTTACTTTGACATCATTTCCCTCTTTCGTGTAATTGGATCATTTTTCTTTGTAATGATTACGATCTACTCCAAGGAGGTTACGTTTTTGGTTATCCGTCTCAAATGATTTGGGGAAATTTATCCAGACATATTTGATGGTTTCAGATGTGGATCTTCACATCCCAGCAGAGACATCTTTGCTCTCAAGTGCCCGTCGACTTATTGTTTTATAATTTGGAGAAGAAAAAAAAAAACATCTAAAAATCACTGCCTCTGCCAATAATCACACATTGCTTAATTGCAAACCTGGTCCTCATTTCAAAAATTCACATCGTATATTTTCATGATGCAAACTATGTAAGCACGATCCCACATATGATTCATCATACCTGGTCTTAATTTAACCTAACCGAACCCATCTGCACACATATATATTAAACTCTAGGCTTGCACATTCATGAACCACCTCACAATACTCCTTCTCGTGGTTTCCCCCTGAACCCATGCACGTAACACTATTTTATTTAAATTATTGCCCCTTTTGTACAGAAAACTAAACTCCCTTTAACCACCTATCATGCTGACTCCTTCCTCTGAAACAATGGCATCAGTTACACGCTGTATCAAATGTTACAACAAGAAAATCTTGACCACTGCGCATATGTGTGAGGGATGAGCCCGATAGCCAAGGCTATTAAAGGACGAATACTCTGTTACATACAGCTATGTAGCATAGATTACTATACTTTCACCTACTTCTTGTGTATCTGGCCATCTGTCAGCAAGATTAAGCAAAAACTTCCACGCCAAATGTCACTAAACTTGGTGGAGAGGTTGACCATGGGCCTAAGAAGAACCCATAAATTTGGGACCAGAGCCATTTAAAATAGTGAAAAACAGCCTTTTGTTACTTTTGCCTTGGCGGCAGCATGAGCAGGATACATCCTGGTTTGGTTTCAATTAATTCAATTCAATTAATTTATACACAGAACACATCTCTCCCACTTTAGCTTCTCTCCACTGGCTTCCTGTGGGATCTAGAATCGACTTCAAAATCCTTCTGCTAACTTATAAGGCTCTCAATGATGAAGCTCCATCCTATTTGAAAGAGCTCATTAATCCCTACTGTCCGACCAGAGCACTCCGCTCCCAGAATGCAGGTCTGTTAGTGACTCCCAGTATCTCTAAAAACAGACTGGGAGGTAGAGCCTTTAGTTACCGGGCTCCTCTACTGTGGAACCAGCTCTCTCCATGGGTCAGAGAGGCAGACACTCTGACTACGTTTAAGTCCAGGCTTAAGACTTTCCTTTATGACAGAGCCTTCAGTTAGGACTGGTTCAGGTAGCTCTGAACCACTGATAGCTATGCTGCTATAGGCTTAGACTGCTGGGGGACACATCAGGTTACATGGAGCCCTCTCCCCTCCTCTCCTCTCCCCCTCTCCCCCCCTCTCCTCTCCCCTTCTCCCCTCACATTTTTGGAACTGTCATTACCACTACTTGTTGCACTTTGTAGTTTGGCCTTGGTGTCTCGCAGTCTCTCTGTGTTTCCACAGATCCACCAGAGCTCCATCTCTCTGCTCCAACCGCCGCCTGCATCGTTCGTCCCCCCTCCCCCTTTTATCCCCTACCGTTACACCGGCCCGCGCTCCCCTTCCATGAACCAGTCTACCATCCAGTCCCCCATCAAGCTGGCTTGCTCTCCCTGCCACCCCTTCCATGAACCAGTCTACCATCCAGTCCCCCATCAAGCTGGCTTGCTCTCCCTGCCTCCCCTTCCAGAAGCTTCCTTCTTCAACTGTTATTAACATTTCCATGTTTCTCACATTCTGCATTGTAAACTGTTTTCTTCTCTGTAACAACATCTACTGCACGTCTGTCCGTCCTGGGTGAGGATCCCTCCTCTGTTCCTCACCCTGAGGTTTCTCAGATTTTTCTCTGTTAAAAGGGTTTTCTATGGAGTTTTCCTAAGTCGATGTGAGGGTCTAAGGGCAGAAGATGTTGTTATGATGCCATGTGAAGCCCTTTGAGACAAACTGGTTGTGAAGACGGGCTACACAAATAAAATTGCCTTGCCTAGCTTACAATACCATGATTGGGATATTTCAACACTCATCAAGTCTTTACTGGGAATATCTAATTCTTCAGGAATTAGACTGTTAACTTATAAATGCAACTCACTTCTGCTGATAATTGACTCCATCTTCTTGCAGTGTAACAGCACTCTTTTTTTCCCCCATCCCCTCACTCAAAGTTGTATAGATTCCTTTTATATCTGAAATTTCCGACAGCCAAGTTCACCCGTGATAGAAGTCATCATATTAAAATGATTTCAAATTAACCCAACCGCATGATTCGGACGAAAAACAAAATACCGCTTCACAATGCAACTCTTGAGTCTTTTTTGGGGGGGCAATAAAAGCAACAGGGCTGTGGTAGACAAGCCCTGATTAATAGACAAGACCCAGTTGATTACAAAAAGAGAGAAACCCATGAAGCAGGAAAAAAACTCAAAAAGACAGGACGGAAGTGATTCCAAAATTAAAAAACAAACAAAAGAAAAAAAACAAAACAGGAACTAACAGTGACACTGAGGAAAAGCCAGGAATTCAAAAAAAAAACAAAACTCCAGATTTCACCCAAAACTGATGATTGTAGCTCAGTGGGAACCGTAAGAGGATACTCCTTATATATCAAAAACATAAGAACAATGTTAAAAGGAAACCTGTACATTTCTCATAAAAATGGAAAGAAAAAGAAACTGAATGGGAAGAATAATTTAGTAGAGAATTTATGTCTCTGACCACACTGAGTACAATCTCAACACACACTCGAGAGGGCTCATGTAGAGCGTACACCTCCACCATAGCGACATCCAAAATCGAATTGAATGCTCCTCAGCTTACATTTCCAGTTATAAATTTAATCAAAGTCCCCCTAGTTTAACAAGAGAGTCAAATATCCAGCGGCACAGTGGTCAGCACTGTGGCCTCAAGAAGGTTCCAGGTTCGCAGCTCCAGCTCGGGGTCTTTCTGTGTGAGTCTGCATGTTCTCCCTGTTCCTGTGTGGGTTCTCTCTGGTACTCCAGCTTCCTCCCACAGTCCAAAGACATCAAGAGGGGACGAGGCTGATTGATACTCTAAATTGACCGTAGGTGTGACTGTGAGTGTGAATGGTTGTCTGTCTCTATGTGTTGGTCCTGTGATGGACTGGTGACCTGTCCAGGGTGAACCCCACCTCTCACCTGTAGCTGCTGGGATAGGCTCCACAACAAATCTCCAGAACTGCCTTTTTTCATCTAATATTAAGATCAGACACATTGTGACGAGTCAGGCGAGGAAGTCTGGACCCAAATGCAGAGTTCACAACAGAAGAGTTTTCTTCTTAAAAGTAACAACCGAAAATCACCAGAAGGCTGGGAGAAGAGACAAAAAAACCCCAAAACAAAGTACAACTGAAAATAGTGTCAAGCACCAAACTCACTACACTGGAGAAAAATACAAACTGAAGAACAATCACAAGGCGAAGAGCAGACGCTCTCGAGATAAACGTTGGCCACCACTGGAGCAATCATTGGGAATCATCTGGCACAGGAGACGCAGAGAGGGTGGTTTAAGAAGCCAGCTAAGCGAGCTGCAGGTGTGCCGGAGCCCAGTGCGCTCGGAGAATGCCCCGCCCCTTGGCACTCGCTCTGCAGGGAGAGGGAGTGACAAGGAAAACAGGATCATATCACACATCCTGTCTCAAAAAGATGTAGAAAAACTTGTCCGTGCTTTTGTTACTTCCAGGCATTGCATCTCTGCCCCTGTTTTCCTTATTTCTTTCCCACCAACTGGTCAAAGCAGATGGCCGTTCCCATTGAGTCTGAGTCTGCTCAACATCCCTGTATGTAAAAGGAAGGTTTTCATCCCTGCTGCTGCAAGGTGTGCTTGCTCATGGTTAATTGTTGGGCCAAGCCTGCACACCCCTTGGCCCGCCTGATACCAGTCGGCTGCCTCTGGAGACCCACAGACCAGCCACACCCTGTAGGCCTCCTTCAGCATGATAGCTCCACTCACCTCCGGATTACAGCCACAAAAGAATTGCTCTAGAAAAAATGAAGGTTTTACCCGTGTTATGGATGGTCATGGTCAAACACTCAGGGTACATGCAGATGTATGTCATCTATGATGTCATTGGTACCCACATGAAAAATGAGTGAGAACTGAGGGATGGAGATTAGAGAGTGTGTAACAGTTTTGCTAACAGGGAGATGGTAGGTGATGGCACCAGCGAGGGAAACAGATCTGAATACTGAATCATAATAACGATTATTTCAGGTTGCATGTCCTTACAGCCCTCAGTGTAGATAGTTATTATGGAAGAGAGCAGCTAGTTATTAATGGCTGCTTCAGGTAGGGCAGCAACACCACTTGCATCTGTGTCTGATGAGCATGTATGATAGGACAGTGTCCAGAGCTCCGTACACTATGCAGAGAATCTTTGGAGTTGGTGCATTGGTGGTTGTTGATGTCCTCTCTACTGGTTCTAGGAGGGGACTAGGATTGGCTGCTCCTGTATGAGATTGTGTGGTTGCTTGCTCAATTAGATTCTCAATTTAAGGTTCATCATCTCTAGTTTGTGTTGACAGATCCCTGATGATAGGCAGTTGTAGTGACAGGGGGGCCCCCTTTTTGTTAGAATCAGCAAGCTGGAAGGCACGTCTGTTGCAGCATGGCCAGCCTGGAAAGGAGCACAGGTTGCTGGAGGACATCATCCAGGAGATCCTCCAGATCGCATACTTGATAGCCTTGATTCCAAGCTCAGAATTTATTTTATATTCATTGAATATTCAAACGTCCAAGTGAGAGTTTTTATTAAGTTTAACTTTATTAAAACAACTCTCTCAAAATTTGGTTTCAGAAAATCATTCAAGGCACCTTCATACTGGATGATCCGTACAATGCCCAAGCATGTATGTCTCCCATTCCAGTTAGTTTAAGTTCTGTACCGTGTGATTTCTTGGCCCCGGCACAGTTGGAAGGGGTGGACATCAGCATGGTGCTGCTGCATGTGCATGCAAACATGGACAGCTCACAGAGTGAGTGAGCAGATATATAACATGAGAATATTTTTACAAGTTGCATTCCTTTTGTGTGTTGTTTATGTATAGCAGTTGGATGGCTCCAACTAGCAAGACACTGTGTGCTTGATCAATAGCAGGACCACATCAGCAGGATCCCAGGTGCAGGCAAAGATGTGAGACAGTTCCCCATAGAGTAGCAAGGTGTAAGATGCAGGCAGAAAGAGTGAACATGGAACTCCATAACCAAGTGGTTGGTATCGTGTACAGGAACATCTGCTCTGAGTATGGGGTGGATGTCCCAAGGTCAGAATGGAACACCCCTCCAAAGGTGGTGTAGAGTGATGAAGATCCTGTGGGACTTCCAGATCCAGATTGACAAACTGGTGAGAGCTAACCAACTGGACAACGTGTTGATGAACGAACAGGAGAAGGAGGTAGCGGTGATAGATGTAATGATCCCAACTGTCTCCGTTAAGAATAACATGATTAATTCTGTGCAAACCTGGACCACAGATCTTGACGTCACATCATAAATTTTCACAAAGCAAAAATGTAACCACACCACATACTAAGCATCATAATATGTAATTTACCAAAGTGAATCCATGTGCACAAAGACTCATTAATCTACACCTGCACACACTGAAGCACATTTTCCATCTCAGAGCTTTCCCAGGCCCTCAGTCCACATATGAATGGATGCTATCCTCTCTCCTACCCCCCAGGACCAAACACTGGGGCTGAAGCTGTATGACTCTCAATTGCAACTACCGCCCAACGGAACTGCCTCCCAGCACCCAATCCAATGTTTAAAAAATAATGTATAAAATTATTTTATATATATATATATATATATATATATATATATATATATAATTAAAATATTAAATAAAATATTCAGTTAATTATGTTTGCATATTGGAGTTTATACAAATTTAACCAATTATGAGAAATTTCATCATGTTAACTGCAACCTGAATTACATAAAAGTAACAATCACATCATCACGACACTGGTAATTTATACTAATAAAACATCAATCACACATCATCATGATAAACTGCCTTTACACAATGTTATCCATCCATCCATCCATCCATTTTCTTCCGCTTGTTCCTGTTAAGGGTCACGGGGGTGCTGGAGCCTATCCCAGCGGCTACAGGTGAGAAGGGAGGTTCACCCTGGACAGGTCCCCGGTCCTTTACACAATGAATCAATTAAAATAAAACATCAAGAATTTTAATCATAATTATGCTCCTAGTGTAGCAAAAGTTTTTCAAACCAGAAAATACAGTGCTAAAAGTCGCAGATAAACAGGGCATAAAGGGGGATGAAGATGCCTTCCCTGAACTTGTAGTCAAAGAAGTGTTTTTGTCATCTACACGGATGGCAGTCAGGTGATTGTAAATGTAAGTTTTATTTTTTCGTTTGAGATGCTTGTCTGAACTTCAACATGTGTCATGGGCTTTCAAACCACCCACTGGTAGAATCCTCCAAGATCATCTGCTCAGACCTGATAGAATATGTCACACTAAATAGGCTGGATTATGGTTAATGATTTAAATGAAATATCAAATATTTTATCTGGTGTTGAAGGGCAAGTTGTGACTTGGGTTAACAAAACTTTTGCTACATTACCCTGGAGCAGAAATACTTTTGTGACGAGCCAATGCTTTTACAAGGTATCTTCATAATTTCAGTAGATGAAGAGTTCAGTAGTGAACAGACAAAAACTATAAAATGACATTTAAACTACTGAAGATACTTTTATTTCTCAGTACTACAGACATCAGTGGAACACAGATTGAAGGAAGATCATTTTTCACAACCAGAATTTCAACTTGTATCAAATGTATGGTGTTAGTTAACATAGTATCCAGCCAGTTTTTATCATAAAAATGCTTAGAGTATTTGAGTAAACATTACTGACAAGACATCTTGTGTCTTGGACGGGTCTACGAGGTCTATCTAAAGACAGCATCCGATGATTTCACTGATCAGCACTCTCTCCAGATGTTTGGAGAAATACGGCATTGAAATCATTAGCTGAGGTCATCGGTTGAAATGAAAATGCCAAAATGGGAGCCATAGAGACTAATAGGGTACCATTTAGTGGTAACAAATGGCATGTTTGGCCATTTGTTACCACTAAATGGTACCTGATGAATGGTAATAGCGCAGCATGTGATTTGTATCTTGATGTTGTTATTTGTGATCCTCAGGGCCTTCCTCCCCAAGTCTACCAGATTCATTGTCCGTCTCAGCCTCACGCAGCAGTGACACAATGCTGGATGTCAAATGGTTTACCCTGTCATGGACAACACCTGTCCAAGAAATGTAGAGATTCTGTGTGCAGATTCTCACATCTAACCCATAACTGATGACTACGATGAAAGAGTATGAAGACACTGAAAGATTCCACGAGGCATTTGGTGGTGAAACGTGTGAAAAAGAAGGGTAAAAGGCTAAATATTAAGAACATGATGTTCTTTTAGAGGCAAGAATGTCTCATCATATTATTATTTCTGAAGGAGCGCTGTTAGGTAAAGCAACAAAGGAGTTTCATGCCCTTGGGATTGTGTCACTGTTCCCATCTTTTAAGGATCCAAACGCCAAAGAGGTATAAGTGAGTCAGAGTTGAAGTGCCATCGTGTCAAATAATGGTGGTGGTTACGTTTTTCTTCATTTTTCGTGCTTCTTTTTTGTACAACCAGCATGCACCGGATCCTTCAAAAATGTGATATTATCTGCACTTGCACCAGAGGTACTCCATCCATCCATGCATTGTCTTCCGCGTATTCCTATTCAGGGTCGTGGGGGGCTAGAGCCTATCCCAGTGGCTATGGGCGAGAGGCAGGGTTCACCCTGGACAGGTCACCAGTCCATCACAGGGCCAACACAGAGAGACAGACAACCATTCACACTCACAGTCACACCTACAGTCAATTTAGAGTATCAGTCAGCCTCGTTTTCTCTTGATGTCTTTGGACTGTGGGAGGAAGCTGGAGTACCAGAGAGAACCCACACAGGAACAGGGAGAACATGGAGACTCACACAGAAAGATCCCGTGCCCGAGCCGGGATTCGAACCCAGAACCTTCTTGCTGTGAGGAGACAGTGCTGACCACTGCACCACCGTGCTGCCCCGCCAGAGGTACAGTTGTAATTATTTTTCAGGATCATGTTGTTGCTCTTCGGTTAAGCTGCTTGATGTTTCTTCTTTGTGGAAAATTGACTGTGATCGATCTTCATTTGGGATCCTGCATCATTTTGAAACATATGGAGGAAAAACATTCTCCACTGAAGTTGTTAAAGTGCTTCTCTACTATTTTGTTTCAAAAATGCCTGTAATCTACCGGACCACTTTTGAGTGTTTCAGTTTCTCCACTGCCAGTAGACCTTAATGTGTGATGTTCTTTCTTTCTTTTTTTTTTTGCATGTTTCCTTAAGATGAGAACAACTTAAAATGGTAACACCTCAGTAACACAGCAGTTGGTGTGTTTCACAGACAACCCCAAGAGTAGATTCAATCACCACACAATGTTTCCGTGTTTATGTCCTGGGGCGAGAAAATAGTTTCAAACGTGACATCAGAGAACAAACGGCAAAGGAAAAGCCAATGCAGGCAGGGAATCACTCTCTCACATGCAAGTGTGTGTGTGCGTGCGTGCGTGTGTGTGTGTGTGTGTGTGTGTGAGCATCCCGTACATACACTGCACATGCATATTTCTGGTTGTGTCAAACCATATTTTCTTGGATCACTCCACTGCCCCAGATGGCTGTACAAGTCATAGACAGAAAACAAGTATTCCATTGGCAATATTGACATGCCACAACTTTAAAACATATGATATCATGCTATTTGTCAGGTTTGATGATTGATTCACAATTTCGTCATCCCTCCAGAGTGAATTTACATTCCCTGCTTTCAGCGTTTATCGTGTGTCACTCCCTTATGTGGATGGTTAGTGATAGATTTTTTTCGTCAAATCTGTGACATGTCCTCGGCACCACAATGTAATTACACATTCATTACATGTTTTTTTAGGATGTAAATCCTGCAAGACCTACAGTAGTTAAGCCACAAATGGTTTTAAAAAACAAATTTGTATTCATACATGTAAAAATTATTTTGACTGGAAATAAATTCTCTTTTCGACGCTGTGTTGATAGTTCAACACCTTCTCTCAAAACAATTATTCAATAGCGATTGTATTTTTTTGATTCACAAGAATAAATTATCATTCTTAATGGAAATTTGGAGGCGGCACAGTGGTGCAGCGGTCAGCGCTGTCGCCTCACAGCAAGAAGGTTCTGGGCTGGAGCACGGGATCTTTCTGTGTGAGTCTCCATGTTCTCCCTGTTCCTGTGTGGGTTCTCTCTGGTACTCCAGCTTCCTCCCACAGTCCAAAGACATCAAGACGGGACGAGGCTGATTGATACTCTAAATTGACTGTAGGTGTGACTGTGAGTGTGAATGGTTGTCTGTCTCTATGTGTTGGTCCTGTGATGGACTGGTGACCTGTCCAGGGTGAACCCCACCTCTCACCTGAGGGCTGCTGGGATAGGCTCCAGCCCCCCCCCCCCCCCCCCTGCAACCCTTGACAGGGTAAGTGTTAGAAAATGGATGGATGGATGGGACTTCCTCAAGACACTGGCAATGCACACTTAAGTTTGACGTTGATCAGATTAACAGTTGTTGAAAGAATCAAGTCCCTAACAGACATACACTCGTTCTACTAATACTGCTAGTTAGTTATTTGAGCCTTATGCTGATGAGGTATTTCAGTGATATTAATAAAAAAACTATATATTTTGAACCAACCGTAAGCAGTAAGGATTTTTTTTTCAATTCATTTTTTTACCCACCGCACAAGTGGGTAACCCTTTCTTATTTTGCTGCTCTCTCTGCATTGGGGGTAATGACAGACATGAATGGGTGTGTTTACAGCTCGAAACGCAGTACTTTCATGCAAATAGCATCTTCAAACGCACGTTACATATAAATGAATACCATAGTTAACATTAAAACCATACGCTCACGAATTAAACTAATTTATTTTCAGGTGTTAAGAAACACAAGATACATATTTTTTTAAAATAAATTAGCATATTCATTAAGTTCATAGAAAGCGGACAAGTACTGTTGACTCAAATGGTCCGGGTGCACATGATGGGTGTTCCTGGGTGACTGGGACTGGTGGAAGAGCATCTCTACTAGAGAGGACTCCTATTGTCTCCAGTGAATCATCATGGAGAATTTTGCCCAAAAGACATTTCGTCAGATTATAAAGCACAAGTGTAAAAATAACCAACTGATGACTGAATCCCAAGCCCTCTCACTGTCATGGCTGACTCCTGGGCTTTTCCCAGAAGGCCTGTTGCACTTTGCTTATAAAATAATTTACAGTTTACGACATCCCAAATGAAACGAGTCATCTGGTTTGCTGTTTTTTCGGCAGGTTGCTCTCATTTATTGGTACTTTTAGGATATTTAAAACTTGTTCAGGGTAATTGTGGTCAGTAAGCTTCTGGCTCAAGTTTGTGTTTTGTCAGTAATGTTCTTTTTCAGCTTTTTTATCCGAAGCCGCACTACATCATGTCTTACTGTGTCAGTCACATTAGAGGAGCTGAGGGCTGTTTTGGATTTAATGCTGTCTTGTGATACGATGTAGCTCTTTGAATTATCATTTCATGGTTATGTCATACTTGAAAAGCTTAACCCTCTTTTTTTTTTTTTCGATTGAATCCAAATGTATTTCTTCATGTCTTAACTTCAGTTTAAATTGATTTTTTAAAGTGTGACCTGCAGGAAGCAACCCTGTTTTTATAGCACGTCTCGACTTGTCAGATACTGGTCTCATTGTTATCGTTAATGTCATACGCATGTGATTATTGCGCTCTGCTTCTCTGTCGTACGTTGTGGCAGCTGTTTGTGTGCCGCTGGATGAGAGGCTGAACTCCAACCTGAAATCGTTTTAATCAGGAGAGACATTTGTAGAAAAAAATGACAGTACGCTCAGCCTCCACAGGAGCGTAATCTCAGAGCAGCTGTGAGATCGATCCCCCCCATGGATTCCAGACGCTGCTGGGGATGGCAATGGAAGTTGACTACGGATGAAACTGGTAGGAACAATGTTTAACATGGAGGACCTTATCTTACCTAAAGTGCTGTGAAACAACATTTAGACTTCTGATAAACCTGTAAGAATTCCAGAAATGATCTACAGAACATGAAGGTCATGACGGGAGCGTTGCAGTAGAGCAAGCAAACCAGTCGACCGTCAGGGGCTCTGAGCTGGAAGGTGACTGACTGGGAGCTGTTTTGTTGTTTCCCTCCCAGAATTATTAGTTACAATTCATAGTGTGTGAGTGAAAGAAAATGAGGTTTCCTTTAAGTGTTTCCCTGTAGTTTGCCTATGACAGGTTTAAAGGGGAGCTTTTTACTGGCCCAGGTTATGGAAACAGTCCAGTTACAGAGCTGCCAGACGCCATTGACTGCAGAGAAAGCTTTGAAGAACTTCAGGGCAATGTACCTCTCACCACCTCCCTTCCTGGTATTTTAAGCATCCCACGAAAAAGATCTATGTCATTTATCACTCCCCTTTGCCCCCCCCACCCCCATGTAAAACCCCTGCTGAGCCCACTCTGGGCGCTGCCCAGCATTCCCTCCTCATTTCACAGGTGGAGGAGTTCAGGGTAAGTACACAATGTTACTCACAACACCAACTGTCCCATTATTGTCACATAATAAACCCAGCCAGAACACTGACAATGAAAATGTTACTTAACGCCTGGGATTCTGACTTTTAAACACATCCAAGCTTCAGGCTAGCTGCTAATGCAGCTTTTTATTGGCTCAGGTTATGGAAACGGTCCGGTGTGAATGCCGTGAACAAACATGTAGGTATTTTTCTTTGCTGGCTTGGAAAAAGCAACTCTATCTACTCTTGCCTGCCACTTGCCTCTTTAGGAGACTTAAAAAAAAACCTAACTTTCCCTTACACCCAAGAAAAACATTTTCGTGGCGCCATTGTAAAACGTTACACAGAGCGAAGCAAGCAGTCAGCTTCAGAACAGTAAAACTACCAAAACTGAGCAGGGGGAGCCCTACAGTATATGGAGTACAGTACGCCTTTATGTCATTGGCAAAGTACTTTTTAATAGATGGTAACATGCACTTCAAATGCATGTACCATATGATGTGTCACTGGCAATGTTTAACACGAGTATCTGACATTGTAGCAACATTTATTGGTCAGAAAAGACCAAAAAAAAAAAAAAAAAGGATAATAGCTCTCCTTTAATCTTTAATGAGACTTTAACCACTTTTTGAGTGTGGCCAATGTCCTTGATTGGCGGCCGGTGCTGGTATGCAAGAACGAGGTGGTGCTCGTGGGCGTTTTGTCATCAGTGGGACAAGTTGACTCAAAATTCCACGTTTGTTCATGAAAGCTATATCTTACATTTAAAGTATAGAAGTACATGTATATAAAGATGCACATTAGATTGAGATAATTCTGAGATTGAAAACTGAATAAAAATGATCAATTATTGCTCACACAGGGTATGACAGCAGATCAGGTACATGCACGAAACAACTAGTCCACTACTAAACAGCGCCCTCTGATGGTAAACTTTATCAGCAACGTGACAACTTACCCTGGTGTCCCCTAACCAGCAGTGCTTGGAGCATTAGAGGCTGGTGTGAGTTAGGATGTCTTGATTGTCAGTGGTTCTGTGGCAAGAAAGAATGCAGAAGAGTGAAAAGTTCTTACCGGTGGATTCTGGGGCTGCAAATTTAAGAATAAATCAATGAATCTATTCAAGTTTTTTTTCTTGCATCAGCGCCAGGAGGGCAGTTCAAACTAGCTTGTGTCTCTGTTCTTGAGCGAAGCCCAGTAGTGTATGTGAGACATCAGCTGGCTAGCTCAGAATCCCTCCTACCATCAGTTGGTGTCACACAGCTAAAGATAAAGCCTGACTTGCTTGAGCAGGATGGAGGGTTTATACTACAGATGGAGTACAGGCAGAGGAGCAATCCACTCATTATCGTGTTGCTTTTCCTAAGCATGTTTTTTTTAAATTTATTATGATTCAACTTTATATGGAATATTTGATAAATTCCAATCTCCAAAAGGAATATTAACTCTGCATTCCTCTGTATATATAAACCTGAGCGAAAATTGAAGGGTTTTCAAAAAGTCGAGAGAATCGAGTAACAACCACATTTCATTTCGTGGGGTGAGCAGGAGTTGAAAATTGGACATGAGCGGGAACTTAAAACGCTTTCATCCTATTCATCACAATGTTCTACTGTTCCTGCAGGGACTTTTTGTGACACAAAATAGCAATGTGCTTGGAGACACTGTGATGCAATTACTAAAATTTAGACACAGATTATGAATGATATTCTTTCATTTTCATTTCTTATGACGTTTTTGGCCTATTTTCTTGTAACATGTCCAGTGTGTCACTGATTCTTGTTTCTCTTCCTGGGAAATAAAGACTAATCAAATGTGTTGTCACTCACTTTGAGCATGAGCTTCCCAGACATCAAATTATGTAGTGTTGAAGACAAAGAGGGGCGGGCAAACAGGAAGTGTAGGTCGGCCTCTCCAACAGGTTTAAGACGGAGTGGACTGAGGAACAGAGGCACACTAGACCATCAAACATAAGTTTGAGCCATAAAGTTTCAACCGGCCGAGCGACTCGCGTTTTGGCTCTTTGTGGCATCGGGGGTGGGGCAGGTAGCTGGTAGGATCCAGGATGAAGCTCACAGTCTTGTGTTTGTGCCTACTCAACGTGGCCTTTGTTACTAGTCGGCTCTTCGCCCGCAATGATCTTCAGTTCGGACGCAGCAACTTGTCTAAGACCCATCAGAGAACAGGTGAGCCTTCTCTTCTGTCGTAGACATCCCTCCTGTTGTTGTTGTTGTTTTATTGTACTTTTGTGGTTTTGTTTCGAGATAAAATAAAAGTTAATATTTATTAACCCAATCTAAATTGTAGTAAAGGTTGAAGAAAATAATAATAAAGGTCTCGCAGACATCATTAACACCATAATAACCCCGTAAAACTCGACACAAAAAAGACCTTAAAAATTCCCAACAATCACACACAGCGCACTGAAGTGTTTTGATTTGTCACTTATTAATTCCAAGCTCCAATAACTATGGTTTGAGTTGTTCTCTGCATTTTCCTTTTTTCTTCTTCCTTGAATTGCCAAATTGCGCGTAAGAATTTATATCCATGAAAGATTAATATGGCATTTATTTTCACGATTAATCAGGGAATCATATAGTCGAGAAAATATCAAGATAGTTTGAAAAATGCTTATCACGATTTCCCAGAGTCCGAGATGCTTGTGTTGTCCAACTATCCGAAACCTAAGTTTCTTTTTTAAATAACAAAAATGCAAATCCTCATATTTAACCTTTTGGAACCGGCAAATATTTGACATTTTTGCATGGGAAAATAAAAGCTAAAAGCTACTAATTGAATATCAAAATAGGTGATGATTATTTTTCTTTTGATGGACTAATTTTTACACCTCTACTACGAATCAGTCCTCAGCTTGAACTAAGCATTTTTGTCGGCTCACAAAATATGAACTTGAATGATGAATATGAACTTAGGTCTGCAGGATTACTGCGTATTCTGTTGTTCCAACCACATTACCTATTTATTCTAACTTTGACTCAAATCTCTTTAATAATGTGTGCCATGAGTTGGGGGAGAGTTGAATGTAGAGGCAGTAACCTGTATATTTTGGTATATTGTGATGTGATGAAACAAGATATAAAGTTCTAATGTCATCTGTGTTTGTTCCTTATTGCATGGCACCGCTGAAAATGTCACTTTCAGATTGTTCATATAAAGCTGTTGGCCTGATGTTGTGCTTTACTGAATGTAAAGTGAACCATTGCATTTAAACGGGGTTCCACAGCCAAGGTGCTGGCGACACAGACACAAGAGGAGACATTCCCCGCACCAAATGCAGAGTAGCTCGCTACGGGATTGGTATTCCAAATATTTTCACTCCCATCTTGTATTTAACGCAGAAGCTTGCTGATACGTTGCACAAAAAAATCCAAGTCATCCATTAATGGGACCCAACTATATGTTAAGTTTGAATAGGTAACAGTATTGACTACCATTCTGGGTCGTTGAAGTCCCAGTCCTGTCACCTGCTGTTAGGTTTACAAGCGCAATAACTTGCATGCATGTTACATATTTTTTACTGAGGCAGTTTTACATCAGTCAAGAGTTATAACTGTGTCGTTTAGCGAGTTTCAGCCTGGTAGATAAGGGCTTAGAGGGTTGTCATGAAAGTGACAGCTAAAAGGCCCATCCGAGGAAAAGATGGAACATGTGTGGCAGTTGTAAGATTTGAAGGCCGCATCATGATACGGAAGTGAAAGGCCATCTGCTCCACATGGCACAGCATGCTAGGCATTAAATAATTGGACATACTTCCTGGTTTATTAGGCAAATAAAACCAATGATTTATAATACAGGAGTAGTGCTGTAAACCTTACCTTCATAAGGATTGTAAACTGCTGTTTTAATTGAAACAGTTTGAGAGTCGTGTTGATTCAGTTTAAGGGGCTATAACTTTTGGTTGTGTCGAATTTATATTGAGAGATGTTCCCTCATATTTTGAGTATATAAATAGGTCGGTTTTACTTTTTATTAAAAGGAATTGGTCAATTAAACGTCAACGTAAGTGTGCATTAAATGAGGATTTAATTGCAACCACAGACAAGAGGAAAGCAGGCATCTTTGTCCATAAACCGGCTGCCCTTTGACACCTTCGAGTTACGTAGGTTGCGTGATTGCGGTTTCTGCTTCTAGTTTTACCCTCTTCCTAAGACACTCCATAAATTGCTGCTAAAACTCAAAATGTACTGCAAGCAGCAAATTCATTCTGTTTCATGCATTTTGTGTCGAAAATGATGTTGCTGTTTTCTATTAAAACTTCTAACATGCAACAAGGGGCTGTGGTCTTGTAAATAATTTCAATTATGTACACAAGAGAACATTCCTATCATTTTTGTCTCCATGCGACAAACGGCATAGCTGTAAAGATGACATTTATTTCGGGTGTTAGTCATCACAGAATATCACTGTGACATGTTGAGGCATTGCTAACAATAAATATAACCTCGAGTTTATGTGAAATACTCACACACACACACACACACATGCAGAGTGAGAGAGAGAAAGAGAGAGAGAGAGAGAGAGAGAGGGAGAGATGGTGCAGCTAGGTTGTAGTACAAGAAGTATCCAAAGAGGGTTCCACTGAGAACCTCTAGCGGACAGAGAAGGAAGTGACAGAAAGCTGCTTGTTGATCATAGTAAATTTTACTATGATCTCAGCACTGGGTTATAAGGAGTTGATGACAAAATCTTGGGATCATCCCTGAGATAAATAGACGATGCATTATGGTGCCCTGTAGCCTGGTCTGTGCCTCCCATATGTTACCGTTTCACCTGCAGTCACAGGTCAAAGCAGTATACTAAGAAAAATGAATACCAGGTGATCTTGGAGAAGTAAGCATCACCATTCATCATCCTCAAAGACCTCTGACCATCTGGATGACAGAATAGTCTGCTGAATAAGACAGATGGATAACAAAAGTGAGAACAACTTGAAGAAGTTTTATATTGGTCTGTGTTGTTGCTACATTGTAATAGTTTGTATTCTCTATAAATTGTAAAACTGTTACAAGCCCAACTCCCAATTTCTCATTTTCTTTCTTGCGTTTTTATTGTGTGTTTCTCAACAGCTCTGGGCCAAGGCAGACAGAGAACTCTGTTCGCAAGAAGGGGACAGTATGAACAGCAGAGGATCTATGTGAGGACAACCTTGAATGTATATTATTATTATTATCATTGTCATTGTCATTGTCATTATCATTATTATTATTATTATTATTAGCATCATTATTATTATTGTTATTATTCAGCTAGGGCGACATGGTGGTGCAGTGGTCAGCACTGTCGCCTCACAGCAAGAAGGTTCCAGGTTCGAACCCTGGCTCCATCACAGGGTCTTTCTATGTGGAGTCTCCATGTTCTCCCTGTTCCTGTGTGGGTTCTCTCTGGTACTCCAGCTTCCTCCCACAGTCCAAAGACATCAAGAGGGGACGAGGCTGATTGAATATTCTAGATTGATTTTAGGTGTGGCTATGAGAGTGAATGGATGTCTTTCTTGTTCCCTTAGTCATTTTATATTTTGGAACAATTTATATGTTGTTGCCTCAAAATAACTAAATAAAGGGAGACAGTTACATCATGTCATCTCAAAAATATATATATTATTTTCTGTCTTTCTTTTTCTGCCCACACACACACACACAAAAACAATATCTCTATGACAACTTCAGGGCTCTGTATTGAAGATCTCAGAAAAAGAAAAAATTCCTAAGAGTTTGAAGCTTCAATTAAACACCACTGAAAATGACTAAGACTAATTAACTAAATTTGAGGTAATATTACTGCAATACTTAGTAGATGATGGGTGCATTTTTGTTACAAGTAAATAAATTGGATGCCTCTTACAGTGTCTTTCTACCTTATCTCTCTTTCAGAAGCCCAAATCCGTCCCTGTTCCTCCGAAGATTGTCCCTCCTACTAAAGCAGCACCAAAACCTTCTATACCCATGTGTTCTCAGCCGGGACAGAGCTGCTTTCCCCAGTCTGGCTGCTGCGAGCCATGTAGCACCTGCCACTGCCACTTCTTCAACGCCATCTGCTTCTGCCGGAGAACAAACTCACAATGCACCAACAAAACATAGACAATATATAAGAAGACTGGGAGACTGAGTGAACCCAAATACACCCCGCCACAATTTTGTTAAAGCAGGTCACGCAACCATTATACAATATGGGAGTTGGACCTCACAACAACATAAAACAGATGCACAATGGAAGGAATCTATATAGGCTTTTGTGAAAGGCAGCTGCTTGGACAAATATTCTACAGTATATGAATATTAATGAAATGAATTAATCTAAACACCATTATTGTTTTACTATCGATATTATTGTTGTCTCTTCTTTCAGTGGTCAGGTTTACTTCTTGTTTCTGTGTCATTTAACGAACTGAGCACAGCAGGGGGCTGCTAGCTCCAACTACACGCATCAATCAGACTAAGACAAAAATCACATAACCCTTTCCTTCTACATAACTGAACTTAATACTTTTCAGTTTCAAACTTCCTAAAACCCATCCAGTTGCAGATTACACTCGTTTTCCAGATTATGATAGAATGTATGTGCGACAAAGAAAGGGCTGTGGTAAAAAGGACAAGGTGTTAAGTAGACAACATTGGATGTGACCAGAAAAGATACAATATGCAGAACGTTGACCTTTGGCTTTTGAGATATAAAAAGTAATTACATCATCACTTAATTTTTTTTTTTTATATTTGTGTGAAATTTTTTCCTAATAAAGTGAATTTTACAGTTACAGACATAAACTTTTTTTTCCCCCTGCGGTCACAATGATATTGACCTTTCACCTATTATTTTATTTATTATATTGATATTATTTATTTAAGTCCCACGGAATGTGTATGCCAATTTGAAGACAAAGATTAGGTGTACCTCAGGTATCGCACCCATGTGAGCACTGTCGCCTCACAGCAAGAAGGTTCCGGGTTCAAGCTCCAGCTCGGGTGCTGGATCTTTCTGTGTGGTCGTCTGCCTGCCATGGACTGGTGCCCGAAAGCTGCAGGGATGGGCTCCACCCCCGCGCGACCCTTAACAGGACAGGCGGAGGAAAGTGGATGGATGAAAGGATTTGAGTCCAAGAGGAATCTTGTGCCAAAATTGGTACCACATCACAGAAACGACTCAAGGGGATCTCCCAGAGATGTTATGTCAACAGAAATAGGACAGACGAACTGAAAACATACTGCCTCCAGGCACATCTGTCACCAGTCTAGAGGCATAAAAAACATGAGCAATATGAGAAGAGGTTTGCCCACTTAGTGGCTGTGGCCCATGCAGTTCCCCCAGTGTGTTGCTTAACCAAGAGAATGGCCTCTGACCTCGCACAGGATAGCAATCGCTGAGACACTCAGGCAACCCCCTCTCCCCTTCTTTCATGTTTTGAAGTAGGAGGGTATATATTTTATTTAAGGTGTTCAGCTGTGTTTCAGTTCACTGGGTCGGACTAGACCTGAACCTCAATTGTCAAATGGTGAGATATAAGATACGTTCAGCAAAATCAGCATTGCCTTTCATATCTTTTCAGATAGGAAAAAAAACAAACAAAGAACAACAACCTCACATTACAAATGCCCTCTAGATGTGGAAGGAAACATTTCAAAACAGTTGCTTTGTCCTCCACTATTCCTTATTCACCATAAAATGTAGTAACTATCAGTTCGCATTGCATTTCCCTGGAATGTCCGGTACCGGTTTTTCAATCTTGTACACCACTGAGCAAAGTCCTCAAAGAATAAACTGAAAAATGGGGAGCAGTTTGAAACCGCAAACAGTGAAAACAGCAGAAGGCTGGATCACACATCTGTATCAGCAGGGTGGCGGACAGACAGGTTTGATGTGATCGTTTATTATTCTGTCGTTTCCCTTTTACGTGAGGAGGTGGTCTGAAAAGCAGCAGAATGAAAAACCATTCCTGAAAATGAATCAACACCATATACCTATTTGCTCTGGTGCACTTTAACCTGAAGAAATGCTTTTTTGTTGTTGTTGTTGTTGTTGTTTTGTTTTTTTTTTGTAGGAGTTAAACGCACATCTAAGTAAGGAATGCTAAAGATGCGATGGAGCACAAATAAGCATAATCACATCAGTGCATTTGGCCACACTGGCTTTACATTTCATTATATAACATCTGCTTCTGGAAGTTGTGTCACGCCAAAATGCCTTGAAGAAAGCTGGCAGCCAAACAAAGTGAATTTTTGCTTCCAAAGCAGAGGGTTAATATTCTCCTGTACTGTTCCCATTATAGAGTATAAAATTCTGCCTCCCTGCCTGAAATGTATCCCATAGTTCATAATCAGCTGGGATTGCACCTTGGTATTGAGTTGGACATATAGAGAGCAGTCCAAGATTGAAATGTAAAATACAGATTATGAATCTTCTTCTGTTACATTTTGATCGATGGACTTTGTTCATATTGTTCAATCTATCAGTTTTTTCCATGATGAGCATGTAAGAGATTTAGGACTTCAACCTCAGCCGCTGACCATTTCACCATCGAAAGGAAGACACTAAAGGGTCTGTTTTCACTGGTTAAATCTGTACTTTCTGTCCACACAGTTTTGCAAGTATTTAATAGTGCACGGTTTTAACTTCAGCAGCTTACATTCCTTTTTAGGAAGGATGCATGGTTTTGAAGGTGTGAGGGTCTCACACTGAAGGTGACGCCATGATTCAGCAGTGATGTGGACCTCCAATGTTCACATGCCTGGTTATCGTACCGAACGGTGAGAACTTTCGTCCATCAGTCGTTCACCATCAATTGATCATCGACTTATCAAGGTTCTTCAAAATGGTTGATGTTCTCCTAGCGAGTCATTCGGTCCTGTTCCACTGGTTGAAATTTGGGCTCCAGCTCCACTTGGCGTCTCTGCTTGTCTGTGCTGCTCAGGGTGTTGCTGCCTCTTGGTTCATTTTCACATTCTGGGTATGAGTACACAGTCTTGCGTAAGATTTCTGGCACTGCATTTCTCATTTCCATTGTTCTTTATATTTTCTTTCAACGTACTCAGTAATGAGCTCCGGAGGACATCTACTGTGTCCGATGACACTGTTCTCAGTGTATTCAGTCTGCAAAATGAACTTTGCTGTCTGCTGCTGATTTGCCAGTCAAGTGGTTCAAAATGTTGATTTTTTTTTTTTGTATGCCTTTTTCTGAAGAAAGTGAATGAAAATTTAGAACATCATGAACAGTAAACAGGGCATCCATATGATGTTGTCAAAGTCCCTGAAACAGCCAAGGAGTGCAGGAAGGAACTGAAAATTAAAGATTTTGGTTGCAAGCTTGAGGTAATGAAGTTGAAGAGAGTATAGGCAAGAAGCACGCAAAAAACAAAAGTCAGGAATAGCCATGAGGACGCTAATGATCTCGTGACATTCAAAGGTTAGATTGAAAATCCCAGCTGCAAATTACCTCACCCCTCGGCTCTCTGTCGGGCATCCAGGACTGACGATGTCGTTGATTTTATTTCACCCCCAACCCAAGAGACTGGTCAAATATGTCCTGGGATTCCAATCTTCCCCTCCAGCTGATTGAAGCAGTATTGCTAATCCACTCATTATTTCAACTAGTCCACCTGCTGCCCTGTGATGGATATGTAATATCTGCTGTGCAGTTTTCTATATCTAGTATAATAACTTTAACTGTTATCAATCAATTAGTCAGTTATCTGCTGCCCTCAGAGCTTCAGGAGGGCTGTTCCACAAAAGTGGACCATAGTAATAAAATGATGCTTCACTATACTGTCGGTTTTTGTTCTAAAAAATGTTCATTGATGAAAAGGTTAATTGAAGCTAGAGGACCTAAGGATTCTAGAGGGTTCATAAGATAAAACTAAATCTGATAAACAGTGAGAACTATAGACCATTAAAGCTTTAAAAACCAATGAAAGGATCTTCAAATTAGCAAGAAGGCAATGCAGAGACTTTAAAATTGGAGCAATACGTGCTCTGTTTTTGGTCGTCATCAGCACCGTGAAGCTGAGTGTTGCAGTAATTGCATTTGGGAGATGTTCATCTCAGGAATGTCAGGAAGTAGAGAATTGCAGTAGGCAGTTATGCAGTTAATAAAAGCATGCATTAGTGTATCTGTGTTGGCTAAAATGAGAAATTTATGAACTCTAGAAACATTCTTAAGATGATAAAATGCTGCTTAGGTTGTGTTTCTAACATGAAGGTTTGTTTTTTTTTTAATTTTATTTACAAAAATGATTGCTCATTCATTGCATGGCAGCAGGAATGTTAGCATTGCTGATATGTAACCATGTTCCCTCAAAACCAACAGCAACCTGCCAGCGATGCAGCTACAAAAGACGGTGAGACCAGTGCTTGATATGCTATTTAGCAACTCCCACAGCTGCTATTGAAAAGAAGAGGTGTCGGTTCTCCCTAAATTACTCCCTGAAGATGAGGATGGTGAGGAGGAGGCCACCTCTGTGAAGCCCAAGGAGAGGCCCTAGGTGGAGAGTTCAAGTGGGTCAGGGCTTACAGGCTGCAACCAAATGTATCCCAAATAATCGTAAAGCAATGAACACTAGCTGTGGAACACTTCAAAAGCTATGATGTAACTTCCCTGAAACATCCTGACCGAAAAGACCTGGATGGTTTGTCAGTAAATTGATGAGCATATGAGAAGTGGGAGGAGCAAAATGCCCAATTTCTGCTCACTCTCTCCTGTTTTGAGTTAGGTGTGCACCAGGTAAAACATTCATGCACATGAATACATTCAACCACGCATGCATACGTGATACGTTATATCTCCTCACTCCATTACATGCAAACAAAGCAAATTAATTTGACTTTAAAGAATTAGTCAAGTCAAGTCAATTTTATTTGTATGGCACCAAATTACCACAAAAGTTATCTCATGACACTTTACAAGTAGAGCAGGTCCAGTACCACACTCCTTCAATGAATTTGATCAAATGCACAGAGCCCAATGACCTTTGCAACCATGTCTAGGACCTGTTTCTGCTTAATTTAGTCTTTTTTTCTGATTTAATTTCAATCAAAGGATCAAAATAACGAATTCTGTAATGATGCCTATTGTTGTCATTGCCATGAAAAGCAACTGCAGTAAGACCTTGGTGTTGCCGGGCAAACATGAAAAAAGAAATATTGTGATGAAAACACTGCACGTTCTATACTTGCTTGGGCAAATCTTGAATATATTACCATCCATCCAGCCTTCAGTCAAGAGGCAGGATTCACCCTGGACAGGTCACCAGTCCATCACAGGACCAACACATAGAGACAGACAACCATTCACACTCACAGTCACACCTACAGTCAATTTAGAGTATCAATCAGCCTCATCCCCTCTTGATGTCTTTGGACTGTGGGAGGAAGCTGGAGTACCAGAGAGAACCCACACAGGAACGGGGAGAACATGGAGACTCACACAGAAAGATCCTGTGCTGGAGCTGAGGCTTGATCCCGGAACCTTCTTGCTGTGAGGGGACAGTGCTGACCACTGCACCACCGTGCCGCCCTAAATATATTACCATAAGTAAAAATGTAAATGCATATGAAAAAAAGAGATTAGGAAGCAAGTCACAGCAAGCTAAAATCCGAGGGTGCTTTGCTATTGGGTGTTTTGGAATTTGATTTTTTTCTTTTTATTTGAAGGTATGTGAACACCCGCTGTCAAGGTGACACATGCCAGTCTTTTAGGCAGTGTGCAGCCAGGTTACAGAGATCTTTGGTGTTTGAATGATCATGACCATCCTCTTGGAGAAAAGTCTTATTTTGGCGAGATCCTTAATTATTTTATTTCCCACTGACTACGGTTTCAGTCAAAAGTCTTGATATAATGCCTTTTTGGAGAATGCATTTCATTCACAGAGAGGAAATCTCATATATATTGCTGACACATTTGTTATTCCGAAGGTGAAGTTCAGCTTCATATTTGAAATGGACAGTCGATCAGAGTTGCCTTTGTGGACTCTGGCGTCTGCATAATTAATTCACACCACGTCAGAAGAAATCAATAAATACATCTAAACAAAAACAATTCCCATGCTGACCGCATTAGAGAGGTGGGTGGAGGATTGACCGTCTGAACTCAGGGACATGTAATAATTTGAACTACAAAATTTACTGGATTAATTTGTAACTCTCACATATCTGAAGTACAAAATGTTCATGAAGGCCTACAATTTGCATGTAACAATTTCAAAATTGACCCTTGAAATTGAAAAAAAAATTATGAGGGCATTAAGAATATCAACATGCATTGGTGGCAACGATGGAAATGGACCATCTCAACTGTGCTTGTCTTAGCAAGTGCGTTGATACCCAGGCAGCGCTGTGTTTGATGCGATTTGGAAATAGGGAAATATTGCCTAATGATTTTTGAGCCATGGAAACCTATGCTATCCCAATATATTACATACTTTGACAGGTCCTCTCAGGTTGACAGGTTGTGGAGATGCTGAGTGGCCTAGAATGCCATTAATTGAAATAATGTGCTGTTGTCTCTCTGTGGCCTGTGATATTTCAACCGCACCTGCTACCTCTGGCTAGTTTGAAGCCAGCCCTATCCATATATATGTTATCCAAGAAAATACAAAATGGACCGCATGAATTGACATGTATTTTCATTTTGGACAAGACGTAGTTAAGTAAATCAAATATCAAATTTGCACGTCACAGAGAATTTTTACAGGTCAAATTTAATGTACAGGTTTACTTATTCATTGTGACAACTGCAGGGTTGCTGCCCCTTTAACTCATCAGCCGTCACACAGCCCCTGTGTTCATACCCCTGAGTCAATGCACCCTGACTCTTCCTGCCATTTTGTTCTTGAAGTGGATGCTTCTGATTCTGGTGTGGGCGCAGTTTTATTTTGTCTAAAAGGAACACTGAGATCCAAAAGTTGCACCCTCGTTCCTTTATTTCCTGTCAAATCTCTCCAGCTGAGAGAAATAATTATATTGGAAGTTTTGAACTCTTGGCTGTGGTGTTGGCAGTGCAAGAATGGAGCAATGGCTCAAATGATCTGATATTCCCTTTTGATTTGGACAGACCACAAGAACCTCTTCATGCTCTCTGCCAAACAAGTCAGTCCTCATTAAGCCCGTTGGTCCCTTTTTCCTGAGTCAATTTCAATTCAGTTCCCATAGCGTGATGCTTTCTCACGACTGTTCTCCCTTGACACTAGTCGATCTGAACCTGAGCCTGTACTTCCTGCTCATTAAACAGTTGGAGCTGCTATGTGGGGAATTGAGGTTAAGGTTAAAGAGGCACAAAAAACCCAACTGGACCCTCCCCTACTCAGGCCTTGCATGGTCCTCCCGCTGGTTTGCTGTGGCTTTTGTCCATATCTCTGACCGTGGTCCTCAGTGCTCTTCTCGGACGTGGCAGGATTTCTGTAAGGCTCTTGACCTTTCCTCTCAATGTCATCCCCAGTCCAAAAGCCAGACAGAACAGGCCAATCAGCATCTGCTCTCAGCTGCATGAGTGAGTTTATCGACCTGCCACCTGCCTGCTACCCTGCCTCCTGGAGCTCACATCAGCCATGGGTCGAATATACCTACAACTCCCTAACCAGCTTAGCCACAGGTTTATTTTGGTTTTGAACCCCGTCTTTCCCCTATCTAGAAGAGGGAAGTGGGCGTTCCCTCCATTGAGGAACATTTGAGGAGCATCAGGAAGGTTTGGAGGAATGTCTGTGCATCCTTCATCCATTCTGAACTGACAACTGGACGATACTCACCGTTCCCTCACCGAGTACTGCCCGGAGGTGCAAGTATGGCTTCCTTTCCAATACCTCCCCCTTACAAACAGATTCATGAAAGCTTGCTCCTCGATACATTGGTCCATTCAAAGATGAAATGATCTGAATCCTACACCTGTGAGACTCAAGTCACCAGCATTCACGCAAATGCCAGGGGCAGAACACGACAGAATTTACACAATGTGCCTTAAAAAAGAGATATGTTATAAAGTATTGTATGTCAGCTCTGTTCTGCAAATGTGGTGGGTTCACAATCAATTAAACAATTTTTTGGGTATTTTATGTGAGCATTATGGCACAGTTGCTCACTACACAAAGCAAAAAAAAAAAAAAAAGTCTCATTGAGACTGAATTAGTTTGTGTAAACTACTAATTAGTGGTGAGAGGGACTTCATTAGCCCCACATGCTCAAGGAAAGGTCTTGCAGCAATTGCCAAAACAATTAAAGTCAGTGGTTCTGACCAACATTCAAAAATTAAAAAAAAATACATGATGACATCAGAAAATAACCCTGTAGGCCTACTGTTTGTGTCCCAAAACACTGGACTTACCGAAGTGTTTTGAAAAACATCTGACGGCATATTTGTAGCCTCACAAAAAAAATATTGCATTATGCTGTGTTTGCCATACCACAATGAACCCTGATGCTACAAACATGGTGTCAGTGACATTTTTCAAAACAACTTGGTATGTTAAGGCTTCAGGGCATTACTTTAATGAGCAGTATGAAGGTATTTCATGGTTTTATAAATTTTGTTGGGCTGCACGGTGGTGCAGTGTTCAGTACTGTGAAGGTTCCGGGTTCGAGTCTCCGCTCGGGCCACGGGATCTTTCTGTGTGGAGTTTGCATGTTCTCCCTGTTCCTGTGTGGGTTCTCTCTGGTACTCCAGCTTCCTCCCACAGTCCAAAGACATCAAGAGGGGACGAGGCTGATTGATACTCTAAATTGATTGTAGGTGTGACTGTGAGTGTGAATGGTTGTCTGTCTCTATGTGTTGGTCCTGTGATGGACTGGCGACCTGTCCAGGGTGAACCCTGCCTCTCGCCCGTAGCTGCTGGGATAGGCTCCACCCCCCCCCCCCCCCCCACCCTTACTAGTAAGGAATAAGCGGAAGACGACGATGGATGGATACATTTTGTTTTCCTTTACATCTGAGAATGAGGGGGGCAGTGGTGGAATTAGTGTCAACTGATCACCATCTGCTGGTGAGTTTGGTCAGATGTCAGGGGGAGGCCTCTGGATAGACCTGGAATACGGATAGACCTGGAATGCCTAAACAAGTTGTCTGCTTGAACTGGGAATGTCTGGGGCAGGGCCCTGATTGGATTGCCCTGTTCAGATGGTCTTCAATTCTTACCTCCAGTAGAGCGCTTCTGGTATCCATGTAGGGGCAGGGACCTTTGAACCAGAGTGGTCAATGATCAAAGCTTCCATTACCAAAGCTACGGTTAAGAGCTGTGGCCTCGGGGTCTTGGGAGTCTCAAGGGGTGGTAACCCTCGAACCTACTGGCAGACATCAGTCAGAAAAGCTGTCCAACTGAAGAAGGAGCACACAAACACACACACACACACACACACACATACACATGCACACACGCACGCACGCACGCACGCACACATACACGCACACACATATAAAAACACTCACAAGCTGCATTCCTAATACATACCATAACACTTTAAGAATAAAAGAGGTAAACAAACAGAAAATAATTAAGACAAGTGTGAGACCCATAACAAATTTAGTTGTCAGATGATTCTAATGACATTTGAAATGTCTTGATGAAAAAGATTCATCCATATCAATCCACATTTATGAATTTGTCATGAACTCTGTCTAAAATGTAGTCTATTGTTGCAGTGTTTCAATTCAGTGTTGCATTTCTAACAGTCTTGTATTGTTATGACAACTTGTGAATTTCCTGCTCCCCAAAATGTGTAAATAGAGTATAAAAAATGAAATTTTACTCCAGGTTGATTTGAAGTCAAGCAATGGGCAGAAAATTTTATACTGGCAGCCATTTTGAAAAATGCCATTTTAACATATTTGCACAAACTGGGTTTTCATTTGAATGCTTGTTTTGGGATCAGTTAAAGGTCAAACATGCTGCTGAAAGACCGCTGCACAAAAAGAGCATGTGTTAGTCAATCTTTTTGCATGTATAAGTGAAGAGGGATTTTTCTCTTCAAAATGCGGATGAAGCCTGACATCTTAACAAAAGTAAAACTGAAACATGACCAGTATTTTTACGCTTCCTTCCAATGGTTTTAATCATGCTCCTCCTTTCCCACAGTGAAATTTATGTTTAAATTTATGTTTTATGCTCATGTTGAAGACGTTATCTGAGTTTTAACCCAACATTTCCCGCACCCTCTTAACATTTTACACTCAAACGCACGTTTGTGCACATTTTCCTCATGTCTGTAATGACTCTTTACTAAATGACTTGGAGCAAAGTGTTTACACTTTTACATGTTGCTCATAAATACCTTATTCATATATTTAGAAAACAGTGGTTGTAAACAAGATAGTTTTTGAGCAAACTTTTACTGGGAACCTATTGAGGTGAGGATTTTGGAGCAGGGGCGGAACAGTGGTGCAGTGGTCAGCACTGTCGCCTCACAGCAAGAAGGTTCGGGAGGTATGAGATCTTTCTGTGTGAGTCTCCATGTTCTCCCTGTTCCTGTGTGGGTTCTCTCTGGTACTCCAGCTTCCTCCCACAGTCCAAAGACATCAAGAGGGGACGAGGCTGATTGATACTCTAAATTGACTGTGACCCTTAACAGGATAAGCACTTAACATGCAACAATTCATCAACACAATCAGAGATGTAGCAGGAGCAGTTAGAGGTGCAATTGCCTGAAACTTGACTACTGAAGGAGCCTGACCAGCTCTACCTGTTGGGCAGCTGAGGTCAAATAACATCCCTGGAAGCTTCAACTCTCTTAAGGCAAATAGCCAACTCTTGTCTTAAAAATGAAATAATATGTTAAAAAGTATTTTGGTTTCTTGTCCTCAAGGAAGTGTGTAGGTATTAGATATCAATAGTTGATTTATGCAAATCTGCAAATGAAAGCATCCTCTGTGTCTGCAAATATCGTCAAAACTGATAGAAATTTCAGACTTTTTTTCCATAAGTAATAATTCCTTTTTTCTACGTGTGATATATATGAAATGTGTCCTAAAAATCTGAATAAAACCCAAACTTCTGACATTAAAGTGAAAAAATTCCCGGCTCTACCTCAATATTTAATGGGCCGATCAGTTTTTTTGTTTAATCCTGCTTCTAGGCAAATAAACAAGTGATGAAAAAAATCCTCAGTGGGTCAAGATAAGTGATGTTTGGACAGCACATATGTTGAGTCCATGTTTGACTTTAATAAACATAAAATATAACCAGTGTGACAAATGGGAAAAGCTATATTTCATTCAGTCTGATGTTTTCCATATGTTTTACGCTTTTCTTGGTTTTGTATTGTGACATTGACCGCAATTCTTGGAGAGGACTGGGGATTTTTGGAGAGCATCCAGTGTTCTGACCTTTCTGCATATGAAATGCTTGTTGGGAATTTACAGCCAATATCTATGTATTTTGAGAGGTCCCTTGCAACATTGCACTGCTGATTTCAAACAGATGAGTGTGCTGACTTTGAGTCCCTTTAAAGATGCTCAAAGTGGGAGGCAGACCTCCCCAGGCCGGCTCCATATTATGACCAGTGATATGTTTATTTATTTGGCTCATTTTTTTTTTTTGATTGTCAGTGGGACAAATATCATTATGTATATCAAGGTCCCAAAGGCACTGAAGTTACTGCACTACTCAGAGCATTATCAGAGGGGTGGGAGGCCCAGCGTCTCTTGGATTTGAAAAGCCCCTAATTAAGTCTGATTAGAATTATCAACAGAATGGTAAGAAATAGCAGCTTTGGCATTATGTCAACTATAACCCTGTCCTGGTTCGCATAGATATGAACATCCCATGCTCTTATCTCGGCGTTTAAGGGATTTTTGCGTGGGTTTTTGGTTAAATGCCTGAAATAAGGTGAATGGTTCACAGAAGTTTCATATAGTTGAACTTTTTTTTAAAAAATTGAGTAAAATACATCAAGTTTCTGGCGCAAGGCAAAGAGTTACTGTATGCCGAATGGAGGCAGCTGGGTCCATGTACTGTAGGAGTCAGCAGGCAGCCAGGCAGGATTGTGAGGGAATGAAAATGTAGTGCTTGGTAACAAAATATAAAACTTGGTTCTCAGGAACCGGCTAAGCTAAACAGACTGGACTTAAACAATACAAGGCAACCTTCACAGCCAAAGACAGAAGGAAAGCATGGAAGGAAAAAAAAACAATTGAACTAATGACACATGACGAAACAGGTGGGAAAACACGAGGGCAGGCAAGCAGATAAGAAAGGAGACAGTGGGATCAGCGATGGGCTGGCTAAGACTGAGGCTAAGGCTAAGTCCATACGGGACTGCAACACAAAGCATAAGTGCCCATTTAAACACAGGAGCAGAAAAGGCAATTAAAGCAGCTACTATGAATTTTTACTCTGTTGACACTGGTGCTGTAGCTCGGTGGTGCAGTGGTCAGCACCGTCTCCTCACAGCAAGAAGGTTCCAGGTTCCAGTCTCAGCTCCATCACAGGATCTTTCTGTGTGAGTCTCCATGTTCTCCCTGTTCCTGTGTGGGTTCTCTCTGGTACTCCAGCTTCCTCCCACAGTCCAAAGACATCAAGAGGGGACGAGGCTGATTGATACTCTAAATTGACTGTAGGTGTGACTGTGAGAGTGAATGGTTGTCTGTCTCTATGTGTTGGCCCTGTGATGGACTGGTGACCTGTCCAGGGTGAACCCCGCCTCACGCCAAAGGCTGCTGGGATAGGCTCCACCCCCCCTCCGCCCGTAACAGGATAAGTGGTAGAAAATGGATGGATGGATGGAGTTTGGTGCCCCTCTGGCCAAAAGCAGCAGCGGCAGATACAAATGGGATTTCCTCTCATGTCTTAGTGCAGATCTTGATGTGATTTGCAGGAATGCAACATAATGTGCAGAATGCATTGTGACATTTATTTTTGACTGTGTGTAAAGTCGCTGGTAAACGTGTCAATACTGTAAAGTTGCATGTCATGTAAGGTTAAGAGCTGACCTTATGTTGCAGTTGACATCCTTAATTTTTCCTCTGATTTTGTGGATTGACCAGCCCAAACATGGGCTGTTAGAGACAATATAGAAATAATGTCTGTCATCTGGGTTATGACTTAGGTTATTTAGCCGAATGAGTATTAAATTGACATAGTTATGTAATAATTAAAAAGAAAAACCTTTATAATCATAACAACTTCTTAAAACAATTATTTTTGAGTGGACCTGAAGTATACTGTAACAGGGCATCTGTCTGCAAATTGACAGTTTAAGTCAGACATAATAATACAGTCATACATCATAATATAATATACAAAAGGGAGACTCAAAACTGGCCAACTACAATGTCATTTCTAGCCAAAATTTTCAAGTAAATAAACAGTGCACACACAAACCCCCAATTGAGTAATTACTGTATGGATACTGACAATGACTAAATACTTGCTTGAATAATAATAATTGTGAAACGTATGTGTATGATGGATGCCTTCTTGCAGCCATATCCTCGTGCAGGAATCGGTCCTTAAAACTGGAAAGAAGTTAGCGATGATGAATTTGTGGTTCTCTCCCTCTACAAGCCAACAATTTTTTTTAGTGTGTTTTGTATTAAATGCCCAGATATAGTCTGTTTTTAACACAAGCTGGTTAATATTTTCTTTTACTGCAAAAAGCTATCAGTAACTCATGAATGATGAAGTCTTTACATTTGAGACGATGGTGTTTTAGCAGTGTGGTTTTCGTCCTGGCCGTGGAACCGTGGATCAGCTCTTAACCCTCGCTAGGGTGCTGGAGGGGGCATGGGAGTTTGCCCAACCAGTCCACATGTGCTTTGTGGACTTGGAGAAGGCTTACGACCGTGTTCCCAGGAGCATACTGTGGGGGGTACTCCGGGAGTATGGGGTGGATGGCCCTTTACAAAGGGCCATTCGGTCATTCTACCGGAGGAGTGAGAGTCTGGTCCGCGTGGCCGGTAGTAAGTCAGACTTGTTCCCAGTGAGGGTTGGACTCCGCCAAGGCTGCCTTTTGTCACCGGTTCTGTTCAGAAGTTTTAGGGACAGAATTTCTAGGCGCAGCCGGGTGGCGGAGGGGGTCGAGTTTGGTGGCGGGAGGATGTCGTCTTTGCTGTTTGCGGATGACGTAGTCCTCTTAGCGCCATCGGGCCACGACCTCCAGCTCTTGCTGGGACAGTTTGCAGCCGAATGTGAAGCGGCTAGGATGAGAATCAGCACCTCCAAGTCTGAGGCCATGGTCCTCAGCCAGAAAAGGGTGGTTTGCCCACTCCAGGTTGGGGGGGAGGTCTTACCTCAGGTGGAGGAGTTTAAGTATCTCGGGGTCTTGTTCACGGGTGAGGGTAAGATGGAGCAGGAGATTGACAGGTGGATTAGGGCAGCATCCGCAGTGATGCGGTTGCTAAACCAGTCTGTTGTGGTGAAGAGGGAGCTTAGCTAAAAGGCGAGGCTCTTGATTTACCGGTCAATCTACGTTCCAACCCTCTCCTATGGTCATGAGCTTTGGGTAATAACCGAAAGAACAAGATCGCGAATACAAGCGGCCAAAATGAGTTTCCTCCGCAGGGTGGCTGGGCTCTCCCTTAGAGACAGGGTGAGAAGCTCAGTCATTCAGGAGGGACTCAGAGTAGAGCCGCTGCTCCTCCATGTCGAGAGGAGCCAGTTGAGGTGGTTTGGGTATCTGGTGAGGCTGCCTCCTGGACGCCTCCCTCTGGAGGTTTTCCAGGCATGTCCAACCGGGAGGAGGCCTCGAGGCCGACCCAGGACACGGTGGAGGGATTATATCTCTCGGCTGGCCTGGGAACGCCTCGGGATCCTCCCGGAAGAGCTGGTGGAAGTGGCTGGGGAGAGAGCAGTCTGGGCTTCCCTGCTGAGACTGCTGCCCCCGCAACCCGGACCCACAGGATGAAGCGGAGGACGACGAAGACGAAGACGATGGTGTTTTAAATAACAGCTCTTCACATCAAACATATTGCAGAGGAGAGAAGTAGCGCGAAGCTAATTTGAGCTGTTATGCATCTGTGGTGCAGTTTGTTCATAGCCCATCGTCAGCTTGTTTTGTCATTTATGCTTAAAAATCATTTTAATTATTTTGATTTGTGAAATTAAAACAAAAATGAGTCAGTCTCACCACCTTTTGCTTTCCATGGATTTGATTTTCATATTATTTATGAGCTGAGGAAAGCAGATGATATCCACTTTGGCCCTGGGAGGGTGCTGTTCAATACAAGTGTCCAAGAATCCAACACATGCATATCTGAAACATGAAGCACAAATTTAAATCACTTTAGTTTTTCACTACCGATTATAATTTTATTGCCCCACAGAAATGTCTGCTCAGCTTTAGTAGCATTTCTTTTCAATAGCCTATTGAGTCAGAAATGATGGTTGTATTATTTCTGGCTTTTGAAACACATTCCCCAGCCAGTCCTATACTTTAGTGTGTAGTCTGAATTTTCAGCGACACCATTCTCCACCCTGGATCTGGGACTCACTGCCCTGTATGACGTCTTCCTGCTCCAACACACCTGATTCAAATGAATGAGTTTTCCTCAAGCTCTGCAAAATTCTGGTATGGCTTGTTCATTCGAAACAGGTGTGTCGGAGCATGGAGCCATCATGCAGGATAGTGAGTCCCCAGGAACAGGGTTGAGAAATAATTTTCTAAGACACTGTAGACTGTTTGTAATGGATCTGTAATGGTGTAACTGAAGAGGAGATATTTGGTATATACGGAATATACATTAGGAATTTCACGATAGTAACAGTCTTAACTACTAATAAGAATGGACAGCTGTTTGTTTTCTTGAAAGTATATCTCTGGCACATTCTGGTTGCCAGCAATGGTAGTGGGGTGTCCATTGCTGAGCAATAACATTCTGTTCCTTTGTCTTTGTAGGAGGAGCTGTCAGGAGCTGGTGATCATCAACGTATTTGACGAGAATGTGAAAGTGACTTTTGCTGATCTTGAAACATTTTGTCCGTTCAGTTCGCCACTTTTGCTAATGAGCACATACAATGCGTCCTTGCTTGATTCTCTAGTCGCTTCAAATGATAAGATACATTCTTTGCTGGGGTGATAGTTTATATCACTAAAAATGTATACCATTTCACTGCAGAGTGTAAATAATCAAGATTCTACAACTTCCAGCCAGTATGAAGAGTAGCTAATCCAGCTGGCAGAAATCAAATTATCACCTGCAGTTTGCAGTAAAAAGACTGTCTCTTTATTTGAGTTGTTAGCAGGTCAGTGCGTAAAATAAATTGTGTGTAACATAGTTTGTTTGTCACTGTCATTTGGTTGTAAAATTAAATAGATTCTGAGTAAAAAAATCAAGCTTCAGAATTGTTTTTTTTTCTGTCAAATAAGCCACTGCTGAGTCAGAGCAGTTTTTAGTCACAAATACTTAAAGAATTACAATTCTTAACTTTTTGTTGTTTTTCACCTCTACCTTTGAACAATTATGCAAATAATGAACTGCTGCAAATGTTAATCAAAGTAAATGTTTGCATTATGATGATACATTTACACATTTACAAATATAATATGAACATCTAACTCTGAAAACTATATTTCACTAATTTATTTTTCCTCACAGTGATATTTACACTGCTCATTCAAGTGTATTGAGCTCTGTCAAAAAATAATGAATTTTAAAATGTTAACATTGCATTGCATTAACATTATATTTGGATAGCGAAGGAATTGACTCCGAAAGCTACGTGTTTTATGTCCCGTGTTATTACACAGCAATATTTGGGGTGGCGCGGCGCGCCCGTCGCCCTGTCTTCTACTAATCGGAGGCTTCGGCACAGAGATGGGAAGAGAACCGTAGCAGACGACGAGGCCTGTACGGTTGGGCATTTTACTGACAACCGTAACCTTACAGAGTCGCTGAGACACGGCGAGCACAGGAAAGGAGAAGGACGGACGAGGTAAAGTGTAACTGTTTGTGAAGCCCCAGGTTATCACGAACGACTCTCCAAATGTGCAAAAAGAATTATTTTCAGGTTTGTCCCTAACCCTCAACCTAACTGTTAAAGTGGCTGTGTGATGGCGGACAATTAGCAATGTTGCTAAGTAAGTTAGTTAGCAAGCCGGCTAGCTGGCATCAATTCAATAATGGCTAACTTGGCTAAGTTTGTAGCGTTAGCTTGCTTAACTAGCCCTGTCGGCTCTCCTGCTAGCTGCCCAGCTGAAGAAACATAAAGTATGTTGTTAAATTGAAAATATTACCACATAGTTTGCTAATTCGCTATTCACATTACATTACATTATCGCTAGTTACAGTCGGCTGCTATTATGATAATTACATGGAGGCTGAGAACCGGAATTGTGATTTTTTTGAAATGCTCCAGCTAACTAGCAGGCTAGCTGACTTTGGCTTTCGTTGCAGACTGGTCCCTGTGCACGGCTACATGTCGTTAGCTAGCCGTATCCGTCAGATGAAAGGATATACTAGTCCAAAAGATGTGATACAAACGTTGCAAATATTAGCTCAGACTTTGGACATTGTTGTCCGAAGGAGAGTGTTAAACCTGGCGATGAGGTTACTCTGAGCTAATGTTAGCATGTTGATAGATAATCTGAAGTTAGCCAATGTTTGTTAACATCCGCCTGTGTGTTATGGTTAGTGGTTGCGTTTGACAGATCAACAAGGTGTCATTAACTTGTGGACTGAAAACAGCGATTGTTTTAAAGTGGAAGGTATTTGCTTATTCATTATCATAATACGTCATCGTCATCTTTAATACTGTTTTCACTGAACTTTCCAATCGATAAAGAAAATACTGTCTGTTTTACCTTAACCGTGTAAAGGAGGTGTCTGTATGGTATTTGTTTTTTTTTTTTGATGATGATAGTAGCCGAGTTAAGCTACATATTAACCTAATCTTACAACATTTCAATGGAATTCTGTAGATAAGGACTGGAACTGAATCACTGCCTATGTTTTGGCCCAGATGTCATCAACTCTCCTTGTTGTGATAGGTTGGTGGCAGACTTTCAATGACCAAGGGAAGATATTCCTTAAATTCTTCTGCTGTCTCACTCCTTTTGATAATGTTGCAGATGGTTAAGATGATGAGCACGCAGTTGTCCACCAGGTGAAAATATCGGAGTGCGGCCATGCATGGCCTGTTATGTATGTATTGGCAACTTGTTGTGATCCTTAGCCTTGACTTCACATTGACATGAGCTGGAGATAGATTTTGTTTGTGACTTAATGTTGATCATGCAGTCTATGCTGAATTTCATCTAAACCCACAAGCCTGTCAGACATCTGAAA
Source organism: Aulostomus chinensis (assembly GCF_037954235.1). Taxonomy (NCBI): domain Eukaryota; kingdom Metazoa; phylum Chordata; class Actinopteri; order Syngnathiformes; family Aulostomidae; genus Aulostomus; species Aulostomus chinensis. The sequence goes on from NC_141340.1 coordinate 15,565,575, forward strand.
AGCTGTCTAAAGCCTCGATTGTAGTCCAAAAGAGACACATGTAAAACTTTGTAGCATAGTACTTCAACTTATACTTAATTTTTCCACAGGTTTGGTTAGAGGAACAAATGTTATGATCATTTTCAACATGTTTGCAAACAGTTTTTCCTGCTTTCACGCTCCAGCCTATCCATGGCAACAATAATTCAGGTCTGAAACGAAAACCCCCCCCCCCCCAGGCTTGATGATCCACTGAGATATACTCTGATCATATTAGAACAGTATAACTAGCAAGTGTCTGGCAGACTTCCCATATGAGCCAGCTTCTTCGATGGTTGACCTGTTTTTTGGGTTTTGATAAGGGCTGCACAATTTTTTAAAAACAGTGAATTCAATTATTTTAATAATTATTGCTATGTGATTTGTGATATTAGAGAAGTTAATTGTGGCGTCATTCTAAAAAAAAATTGAAAAACCCAACAAAATGAAAAAGATGGAATTTTTTTGGAGAGCTATATCTCATAAATATGTCTTATGTCTGTAGAATACCATGTATAATCCAAGCTTCCTGTAGCACTACAACATTTAATTATTACATGGTATTTTGGCACACAATCAGCATTTAAAAAATATTGTGCATTCCTGCAATTGGAAAATTGCAGTAGACTGTATTGCTATTAGCGATTCATTTAGACTTATTGTGCAGCCTTAGTTTGAGTGCATTCCACTGTGACTGTATTTATCCTGTTTATGATAAACATATCCTCCAGCATGTGTGCTGTTGGTGCGCTTGTTTGCAGGCGGACAAGACTGCACAGTCACAACAACTTTCCTGGCAGTCATATGCAGAGAACTTTTAAACACAGCCACTGATGACGAAATTCACATCACATGGACCCTTATGCATCCTCACACGCAGAAAGTATGTCTAGCATAAGGTGGGATATTTTATTTAAACCGATCCAAGAAATTTGTTACAAGATTATTTGGTTTTTGTTTCATGCCAGTTGTGCTTGAATCATATGATTCTGTATTTCTATGCACTGGCTTGAGTGTAGATGTTGGAGAAATAGTTTTATTTCCTTTAAAATGACAGTTGAACAGTTTAGGCAGCTGGTCTGTGTTCTCTCGTCCACTGGCCGGTAGGACTTCATTTTAGCTTGTTTGCAGAACTTAACTCTTCCCTATTAGCTTAACAATCACACTTTGGTTGTGTAAACATGATGGGAGACAGGGGACATGCTTTGTCCCCCGTTATGTGCTTATTGACAGACAACTCATCCAAAAGGATGCATTCATTCCTACAGTAGCTATATTTCAGTGCTGTACCTTAATGGGTGTGTTGGTCAACAAAAAAAAAAAATCACAGCAGAAAGTAAATATGACAAGGATTTACTACATTTCATGTCTGCTCAATTTGAGCGTCGCAGAAATGTGTGAGATGTGTGCAATAAATTCAACGTGCCACAGGTAAAGGCAAAGTTTCAAAACTTGTTACAAGAAAATGACTTATTAACATCTCGCAACTACTTTCATTAAATGCATTGTGAATTATTCTGTATTACCTTTTTTAGGTATAACTGCGCACGGTTAAAAAAAAAAAAAAACAGCCTGCAGGAGCACTGACTCTGATTTATCACTCTCCGTGGTGCTGATCCTGCTAAAGCGAGGCTATCAGCAGGTCTTTGTCTCTGCCTGTAGGTCTGGGAAGAGGCCAAATAAACAAAATATTATTTCAGTTTTGTTTTATTCTTGATGAGGCAAAACAAATAACTCGAAGACATGAACTCTTTCTTGCTCTCGCTCTCTCTCTGTCACACGTGTGTGAGGGTGATATGTTGTTTTTTCGACCGATCTGCACACATGTACGAACCTGTTTTATATTTTCTAGTAAGTTGTCCTAAAACTGCCCACATGAAAGAAATCATCTATGAGGAAGAGAGCATTTTTGAATTAGGCTGCAAAGCAACTGGGCCTTTGTTTTTATAGAATCTTTGCATTCGTCATCTGTCACTAATCCTGGTCAGGTATCACAGGGGGGGAGATGAGCTGTTTACAGAATGTCTAAATTAATTCCCTCATGTAAGAATAACAATTTACTCTTTATGTTGACCTGTTGTACAAAGTTTGTACAGTGCTTGTTGATTGTCCTTTAAACAGCCTCTTTTGTATTTCAGAGGAGCCATGGGACACGGCGTGGGCTGAACCAGTGGATCTAACAGCACACACCAATTGTGAGTAGATTTTTTTCAAGTAAAATGTCTATTTGAAAATACAATTCTGAAAGTGTGCTATTGAATATTGCAAGTTAGTTAAGTTGCATATTTATCCTGGGTATATGTTGTTGAATGATACATATTAAATTTAACATGATTAGAAAGCCTGGCAAAATGAAAAAGTGCTTTGAGCAAAATCTGTTGCTCAGAGTGTGGATCACGATCACAGTGAGGCATGGATTCAGCTGAGAGATTCATTTTTCAAACTCTGGCTTATTATGCAAAGACCATAACTTTCATATTGTCAGAGGCAGGACAATTTTCTGAATGCGGTGTTTGGCATTCAGGCTTTAAAAAAAAAAGAGAAGTTGTGGAGAGTGAAAATTGTGGCTAGGAGGACAAGATAGTGTAACACAACAACTGTGGACAAAGCAGGTGGAAATGGTGTGTGTGTGTGTGTGTGTGTGTGTGTGTGTGTTTATAACTTTTCAAATGACCTTGACCTTAAATAACAGTGCAGACTCACAGAAAAGTGTTGTTGTGGTTGTTTTTCGTTTGACTGAGAAGCAAGGAAAGCTGGTTGAGCGGGCAAGTGACACTGTGTACTAGATGGCCACTCGACTAATTGAGCTGTACCGCCCTTGCCCTGTGTACTGTGTGTCTGATATGCGCTATGTTTATGTGTGAAACTGTGTGTGTGTTTGAAGGTTTCCCACTGTAGTTTATGACATGGCCACCGTCTCATCGAGGGCAGAGTCCAGCCATAACTACAGAGGAACATCACAGCTTCATGCGGTTGGTAAGTCTGTACAGTCCAAGCTATAAAGTGGTGGATGGGTACATCAGGCTCTAGACTCAGTTGCTTACTCAGGGCACACTCATTCTCGACCTGGCCTTGCCTTGTACTGTCCTGATACATGATTGTTCATCACTCCCATTCCCCCGTTGGCCTCCTCTTGCATTCCTCCTGACCTGGCATGGACATGCTTACTGTACATCTAGGGCAGTGGTTGGTATCTGGAAGCCTGTGGGCTAAAACTGCCCCCCACAGCAGAAACATCTGGCCTCCCAGATTTTGATTGCCTGACTTTTAAAATGAATTATTTTATTTCTTTGCTTATCTACAAAAACTTGAAGCTGAAAGAAAAGCGTTTACTCTCAAAAGTAATGAACGAAATTCAAAACATTGTGTTGCTTGGAACATGAGTGTCTGGTTTGAAATCTATCTGACAACTCATCTGTGTCGCAGGTAGTGAGCCCATTCAACTGAGGTAATGACACTATGCCTTGACCTGTCAGTGGGTAGTTCCTCCAAAACTGTCATCATTACTTGTCACTCCATGGCCTATAGTGCTGCTTTTAAGAACCCACTTGTAACCTTGCACTGGAACATTGTTAAGTTGTGCATAGTTGCTGCCAGTGCTTGAATTTGGTGTGGTGGTGCATTTATACGATGCTGAGAAAGACCCAGGTTGTATTGTTGTGATTTCTCTGTCTTCTGCTGTTAATTTCCAACTAGTATACAAGGGAAAGTATTGCCAGCTGTGCCACTCACTCTCTTATTATGAGGTGAAGTCTGTAGCTCATCAGGTGATTCCCCCCCCCCCATTAACTGAAGTTAGCTAACATGCTGCCAAGTTAGACGTCCATGGTCCCTGCACATATGACTTCACCATGATCACACTAGTCAATCAAAGTGGACGGGGGGGGGGGGGGGGGGGGTGTTTGAGCACTTAAGCCTTGTGTCAACACGATTCCCTATTTTTTCTTTTTAGTATCAGTAATTTATCTCATTGTTTAATCTGAATCGAAAAGTAAAATATTGCAAGTCTAATCATGTCCTTCATTTGCCTATGACTAGTTTCCTGTGCCAAAATTAAGAGGAAGAAGAGCCTATTTGGAGCTGCAATTTATGTGGAGGTGACAGCAGAGGGGGAGTCGAGCCGTACAGCAAAGTCCCACAGCTCCTCGAGTCCTAAATGGGATGAGAGATTCACTCTGTAAGGAACAACAGTGACTTTCACTGTATCTGACTGATTTCTTGCATGTTTCTGTTATAGTGACGTTAGATTAAATATATTTATTTATTTAACCCTTTTCTCCATGGATTCTATGAAGGTGTATTTAAATGATATTGATGACAGCACTATTTTCTTCTCTCTTGAGTTGCACTTGTATCTGGATAAACGCAACGGGCTTAGAGCTGAATGGTTAATAGATTTTAAATCGAAACCGGAATTTGAGACAACCTCATTAGCAAATTTGGCTGGGATTAATCTAGCTATCAAATTATACAGCACAGCGTGTCTGCAACAACTTTATTTTGTTGTGTGACAGACATTAATGTTACCCTATCAGAAGTGCATCAGAAGAAGAAGTTACAGTACGAATACTCACATTGCAGCTTGTTCTTTCCTTGCTTCATTAAACCATCACTATAATAAAGTAAGGAATCTGTTTCTGTATGTGACTTTGAGAGCTCGTCATTTGTAAACCTTATTCTCATAGCCACCACCAATAAATAAACATTTGACTCATCATTTGTAATTGTAAAAAAACAGAGTCCCACTGATTTGAACAATACATGACTTTGTGTTCATTTTAGTATGATATCATTTCTTGCATCTCCTTTTTGTTTTTTAGTTTTTTAATAAAATTAGAATAGAGCCACAAATCCTTACTGTGTCCTCTAGAGGAACAAAACATTTTACTATACAACACTGAGAGACACTAAGTTGTTGTGCAAAAAATGTTCCCTTGTGAATTAAGTCTTTTATATTATTTGTTTTAGTGATAATATTTGCTATTGTTTTACTATTTTAATAATACGTTTCTGGCCCATCAGGAATGTAACACCGAACACGCAGGTGGATTTCAAAGTATGGAGTCACCACACCCTGAAAGCCGACGCTCTATTGGGCAAAGCCACGCTGGACCTGATTCAAGCCTTGGAACAGCATGACAGAAAATGTAAGAAAGCCACAATAAACATAGAAATCTTATGTAACACAAACTAAGAGGTGGGCATTTTGAATGTGCATAAGTAATCCTCAACTATTTGTCCTTTTGTGCACAAAGATTTACTTCATACTTTTCTCAAATATTGCCCACTCATTTGATTTATCGCCGCAAGCAAGTATTTGATCTTTGCTGGGATACTTCATGTCTTGTACAGGTGCATCATATCAAGATGCTGATAAAAATAAACGTGATCACTACACAGGTGTTCCTTAAGGGTTCCAAAAAAAATGTCACAAGTCAGCAGAGGAATTGAGAAGTTGCATGCTGACTTATCAAGTTGGCACATTGTTGCAAGTGTAATGTTCATTTTTCAACAATAAGTAAGCTGCCTGAAACACACTGAAGACATGCGTGATGCATCATGACTGTGGTGGGTAGCGGGATTTTTAAGCAGCTACACTGTGTTGTTTCTGGCTGCCCCACAGCAACAGATTGGTTTCTATTCTGTCACTTAAAATGCTTGACAGAAAAATAGACCTGCTTTTGATAAAAGGCGATGTGTTGCAGTGCAAGGATGTCTCGCCCAACTAATGTATAGCCACTAGAAATTGATTACAATGATTGTCAACTGCAGCAATTGTTGCAACGCTCACATTCTGCCTCATGGATGGACCTGTTGTGTTTAAGGCTTAAGAAGTTGGTTGCAGCAGTTGTACTACATCAAATTGACTGCATGCCTACAGATAATGCTCCAAAACACTGGTTCAGGATTGGAACATTCATCTGCATCTGTGTGACTGCCCTTGACCAGCTGCTCTTATGCAGTAGATGAAGTGTGTTTTTTAAACAACCAGAGAATCTATGCACAGATAGTGTGAAACTACCTACCTGAAGAGTGGCTGGTGGGATATTGTCTTGGGTGGTATGTGTCATAAATGTGGGACGCAACTGTAGAGCATCCAAGGATATATGAAACAGTTGACTGTATGCCTTTGTTATTATTGCTCAACATCACATCTCAGCATGACAGTGCATGGCTTCCTTTTTAAAGCTGAAGCAACAACATCATTCATTCTATGCAAAAGAGATGCGCTTTGTTTTTAAGTGTAAGTGGTCATTATATACACTATTGACAGGGAAACATCAGTAGAAAATTGTAATATTTACCCCATCTCTATTCGCTATGGTTGGTATTCAAGTAGAAAAAAGATGAAGGCCCGCAACTCACTTTCAATGCGGCAAAATTTTTTATTTGGGATGACAGCAGCAAAAAAAGACAACGTTTTGACCCAGACGGTCTTTTTCAAGTAAAATACACAAAAGGAAGTGACACCCTTATATATTCAGGGAAGTGACAGGTAATCAGCCCCACCTGGTGATCAGGAGTAGTACCAGGGCAAATAACATTATATCAATCAGGGCATAAATAACACTCATTTTATGCTTATTTTTATACATTTATACATTTTTATACTTGTCACATAGGAAACAACTACATTGTATTTCACCTGTTCTAGAAAATTTTAAATAGAAAAATCATATGAAAAATAGTGTAGAAAAAGAGTAAAAAATACATATATAAACACACACAACAATGAATATCCTCTAGTGAATGACAGCATACAAGGTTATCTGTCCACAGACACCATCAGCTGTACATTACTGAACGGACAGCAAAATGGCGTCAACAGACACACAGCCTATGAACTCCTTAAAAACAAGTAAATACTTAACGATATGTCAAGTCAAAGGAATGGTCTTATATCGAACTCTTCATGAAGTCCTATCGGTGCCATCGTTTTAAGATGATGGATCCACCAAAGTTCTCGTTTTAGTAGGAGATTATCCAAATTTTTTCATTTGGTATTCAAGTAGACACGTAAAATGTCTGCATTTTGTTGCATATTACCAATTTTATGTACCTGCTTTATTTAGAATAAATGTCTGAACCAAAGCACGTGTTCATAATGTGTTCATGTTTAGTTTAGACTCATTTCAATGTCAGTCTGATTTGCTCCATGTTTTTCTTGGTGAAACTCATTCAAATGCTTCTGTGCCATGTTTTGGTTCTACAGTGGAGAACGTAAAGGAAGTGTTGAAGCTGAGTGTGGAGCAGAAGGGAGCTTTGGTGCCCACAGGGGAGCTGACTATCTACCTAGATGGACTGACTGTCGGTGATCAGGAGGAACTGACATCGCTTACCAATGGCAGTACAACAAATGGCACCAGTGAGATCAATATTTATATGTTAATGGTTGTCTAATGCGAAGGTGCCAATTTTGGGTAATGTACTTTTCCCACCAGTAATGGGAAGCAAAAGCAGAGAAATGTACAATCTTCTAGTCTCTAAACAACCAACCATTTTCCATTTCTACTCATTTCTGTTCACTTACCAAATGCACACTTTCACATACTTAGAAGTCAGTGTATTTATATGATTACAAGCTAACATTATTTTTTTCTTTGACCCTTTCCAGAAGTCCAGCAGAATGGCGATGCCATCCATGAAAATGGGGACTCATCATCCTCTTCCTCAAGGGCAGCCATCAGGTAAATGAACAAGGCAAAAGAACTACTGTTGGGGAGTTGTCAACAGGTCTTGTGAGAGACAGATTTCTTCCTGCAAAGTTTTCCTTGTTGGCCTGGGTTTCTCCTTGAAACTTAGGGGAATACTTAGCCTCAAGTAAAGGAATGCTACAGCCACAAGAGAGTCATGTGTCAGCATGGGTTCAAACAATGTGTCTTGCAGGAAACATCAAGAACAAGTTTACATTACTCTTCATACTTTTTATTAATCTGTTTCTCAATTGCACATGCTTTAAAGGCTCTTGGTAGTCCAGCCATCTATCCATCCATTTTCTATACCACTTATCTTTTAAGTGTTCCAGGTTAAGGGTTTGTCTTTGTTCATCTGCTTTTTTAACATGTTATTTATACTGAGATCAAGCTTTGGTTTTGTACATTGTTTGTTCCAATTACACCACTGGCAGTTTTGATCACATTGAAGTTTATTACAGTTTAGTTGCTCTATATCCAGCTGTGTCTGTCATATCTTTTAATTATTGAACAAAAAAGTTGAAAGCTGCAGTCAGTGAAGTGTAGGAGAAGCTGCTGGCTAGTTCATGGCTGCAAGCTCTGCTTATTGACTATTCAAATACTTCAAATGCGTGTTAGAAATTAGTGATTAATTATATTGTAAATATAAGACTGCACAAGACCCACAATAATTAGAAGTTGTGTAAGATTACGTTTAGAGCCAAGTGCTGAGTGATGGATAGTATCAGGTTCAAGTTTTTTTACTTGGATGAAGTCTGCATCATGACTTGCTGTGCTTTTACCTATCTAAGGAGTGTGAGCAACTCTTGGGGAATATTTCTTTGCTAGCTTCCAGTACCTGAAACTCTTAGAAAAACTGGTCATTAGAGATTAGGGCAGCTTCTGCTAAGGTTGTTGATGCATCGTGGAGTCAGAATTTGAATGGGTGGATTTTATTGTTTTGATATGTGGCATTCGCCAGGTCTGTCCACGTGTTGTATTCCTTAGGATCTAGGGAGGCCATAAAAAGGGTTTTGTTATCTCTGGATATCTCTCTGGCAGGGGTAAAATTTAGAAAGACTATTAAAAAGAAGGAAGGTCAAGGAATGCCGGACCTCTATGACATGGATGTTTAGTAGTTATATCTAATTTGTTTTCATGTATGGCAACAATCCAGATGCTTTATTAAAGGAATCAAAAGATATGTGGTGTGTTACTTTGAAAAAGACATGTGTAAGGATTGTTGTCATCAAACTACCCGGGGAAGTAGATACGAACCAGTCATGAAGTTTATTCCCTTAGTCATTCCAAGCCATGGTTGGGTGTTTGAATGAATGTACCGGATGTCACACATCATTTGCTCTTTTTTTGGCTGATAATTGTTTTTTTTGGACATTTTATTTTGCTAATTTAATGTCTGCTCCCTCAATTTTGATAGATTAACATGTAAGAACAAAACCTGTGTGCCTTGAATAGAAACTGACAGGTACAATATATGTTATCAACAGAGCTTAAGATATCTCTGGGGCGCACTGACTGTAGTATTTATTAAGGTGGACCACTGACATTCTGTTGCCACAATGCATTTTCTTTATAGAATACTAGTCTCTACATGAAGATGTATGTTGGCTTAGAAATATTTCAAAGGTGATACATGTGCCCAAGAAGAACCTTTTGCTCTGACAACATTCCAAGTCCTAAATCCATATAATCCCAAAAAGATGATTTTGTATTGTTCTTCTCTTCAAACTCTTCTATTATTGCATTTGCTGAAAGTGGGGAAGGGAGTTCTGGTTCTTATTGTCAATTGATGGACTGGCAGTGGACTGAATTTTTAACAGATTGCCAACCTTATAGCGTGCACATGGTCACCAGTTATTATAGGGCAATGTCATTTCTTATTGTTTACCCAAAGCAGCTGGAATAGGGATTTGGCTGCAGTGGTGAAGGATGAATCTTAAGTAGGGCTGCATATATGACAATTGTGCAAGGTAAAATAATGAAGTCTTGCCACATTTTTGCATTGTACTGGGGATGTAATGGCTTGTAGAGCTGTTCACTTGTGATTGGATCACCGAGCTACACATAATGCATCTTATGTGTGAATAGGTTCATTGGCCTGCTTTCGTGCATTTTTTTCTTTTTTCCTTTCACTTCACCCTTTGAACCTACCTCACCACATTGTCTCTCTTTTCCTGTGGAGTCTCACTTTTTTTTTTCCTGTTTCAGTATTTGTCTTGCTTTGTTGTGTTGCCCTCCTTTTTTCCCTCTTTTGTGGTTATTTTGGCCTGCTTTTTCTGAAACATCAGAATTAGGAAATCCCCTTGGAGAGCAAGAGGCCCTAGGTCTTACTATAAGACACATAATGCTCACCTTCATGCTTGCTACAGCTGTGTTATTCTTCTGTTTTATTTTACTCTGTACAAACTAAGAATATGTCTGTCCTTATTCTTTATGAAATTGATTTCTATAACTGCCTTACTGCTTTAGATTTGAAAACTAAAAAGGCAAGTCAACTTGCCAAATACCAACATATTTTATATTTGCAGCTTAGCTTTTTGTTCACATCAGTATGTAATTACAAGCAGAAAGGATTATAATTGATTAAAAAGTTTGCCAGATTCTGCTTGACAGTAATGAAACCAGTGTGGAATCACAATGTTACAATGGTAAATACAAAGGGCTTGATGACCTACAGGCGACCTCCTACCAAGACAAAACTTAGACTTGAATTTTATTGCAAATTGTGCCTTGTCTTATTGTGAGAATGTTTGAGGCAGCAACTGAATGGGCCAGGCTCACAAATGGGCCTCATCAGCTATACCATTACATCATCATGCCATCCTTTAATGCGTTGCCCTTACCCCAACAAGACAAAGGTCTCATTGTCTTACATTTGTCACCAACACACAGTGGAAGTGGCACTTCAGCAAAAACAGTTCTTGCTTTTTCGTTTTTAATGTATATCTCATTAGTTATTAAATACTGCCCTTAATCAGTGGAGAAACAATAAGGAATTGTTGTCTCTGGGCCCCACTCATTTCTGAATCCGATTTTAGAAGAGGCATTTGAACTTTGTTTTAACCCACAGCACAACAGATGGTATGGACTTAGACCCGAGGTCCAGTTCCTGTTCAGCCTCCAATGGTGTGGATTGTCAGGTGCCCTCCAGTTCCTGTAGCTCTGCCCTGGGTCACCTCGTCAATGGAGATGTCACACCTAATTCCACCCCAATTCACCAGCCCTCAGACAGTGATGCAGAAAGTAGAATGGGTGAGTTTAAACTTTAATCTTTTGTATTTTAGTGTGAGAGTTATGGCTAAAGTACATTTGGCGCATCACACAGCTGTTGTAGTGGATTCCTCTACACATAACATGGATTCCTCTACATGTAACACGGTCCTCAGTTATGTAAAATGACAGGAGCTGAACAGACCTGTGTCAGAAGAAAGAAAAACCTACAGAGTAACGCAAATGATTGAAATAAATGCCGCATTGAATCAAAAGCTTTGTGAATATTAGTTAATTATTATTGACACTATTATTAACACATTCATGATTTACACAATGTTGATGATTATTAGCACATACATTATTCGCATTATGAACACTATTAGCTATTATTAACACACATAAGTCAGTGCATATCCACAATCCTGTGGTAAAAATGCTCAGTGCACATGTCGAGCGGTTGACACAGACTGCATTGCCAGTATGCAGATCACCAGCGCTAAAACAATGGGAACTGCATTCGTTTAGTCTAATGTTTATTTTGAATATCTAGGTAACGAGGAAAGTTTGGAATGCTTTGCTGCTACAGAACATTGCCCCCTTCCTCTTCATATTCAGTAGAATAACAGATTCTTCCAGTCGCTTTTCGTTTCAGTATGCATCTGGGCTCAAGCACAAGCCAGGTTCTGTTTGCACTGCCTCTCAGAATTTTGAAATTTGACTCTTAGTCACAAACCAGATTTTGAATAGAAACATCTACTGTAAAAAATGTGAACACCTTCCTTGCTAATATGCGAGGTGCTTTACTCTGTTGGACAAACCACACAAACTAATTCTTGGATTACTAGAGTACCAGCTTGTTGTTGTATGTGTTCAATCAGTGATGTCAAGCAAAGCAAGTCGTATTGTGAAGTATTTGAAGTGAGTCCATGTACAGAAACAGCACCAATCTTTTCTCTCAATTGTCTACAGTCAATGGGGACTCATGTAATGCAGCTCTGGGGCCACCGTTTGAAACAACAGGTGCAGATGCATTGCCCTCTGCAGATGACTGTGAGGAATGCAATCAAGATGCTGCCCTGCCAGATTCTGACACAGCACCGAATGGCACATCTCAACCTCAGCCAACCTCCACGCAGGCTCCAGCTTCCTCTTCTGCTGCTAAGCCTTGTGATGGTGAGGCTGCCTCCTCTACACTCACCTCATCAGCCCAGGGCGGCAGCGCCATCACAACCTCATCATCATCACCATCCTCCTCCCCAGCACTTGGAGAGGTGAATGCTTCAGGAGCTGGCAGTGGTGGAAGTAGTAGCACAACTGGAACTACAGATGGGGCCAAGCCCAGGCAACAGATCCCCTCTGCGGGAGCTTCAGATCCTCTGCCACCCGGGTAAAAAATTAAAAACACAACAACTGCTTTTTATTCTATGCAGAATATCTTGACTCTTGAATATCACTGTATTTTTGAACAATGTCATTACTTTATTAAATATTTGCTTCTTCGAACAAAACTGTCAAATAGTGAATTCTCCCAGTGAAACAGATGAGGCATTCGTAAAAAATGTTTCTTCCAAAATCTATCATTTGAGAATCAGACACTGAGACATTTGCATTTCCTGCTACAATGCTCATATGCCACAATGATTTATCAAAGTTTACAATCTCAACGAAGCTTCTTGCTTTTTCCTGTTACAATGCTTTTTTCTGGTGTCACTGATTATTTTGCCTCTTAGGTGGGAGCAGAGGAAAGATCCGCATGGCAGAACTTACTATGTAGACCACAACACCAGAACGACGACTTGGGAAAGACCACAGCCACTCCCACCAGGGTAAGTCCATCCATCTCCTGCTCTCATCTGTGTTGAGCCTCTTTTGGTCATGGGATCATCTACCTTATGGCTTTTTTGTTGTTGTATACTTGGGAGTCTATAACCCCCTCTGCTGCTAAATGAAACTTGTCCTCTTTTATCAAAAAAAATGTTTGACAGAAAATGGGCGTACATTGAGGATATGATCATTCTCATGCAAATCTCTTCATTTATTAATGCGGACATGAATGAGTGGAGGCTGCAGTCAAATCTCATATCAGGTCTTGGATCTTGTATACACATTTTCAGCTGAGCTTATCCTGCTGGTGCAGCATAATGAACCTGGCGGGGGTCACTGTGACGACATTCAAGAATCTGCACCCATGTAAATGCATGCTCTGACTTCTTTTTACTTCACTTTTGAGTCACGGCTTTAAAAAAGGTGGTTCAGTTTATTCGGTGGGTGATGGATTCAATGTCCAGGTCAAAGAAGATCATCCCCTTGACGGAATTATGCTTCCATACAGTATGCCGTAAACTCAAGGGACAAGGCCTCCAAAACCAGAACAAATGCACAATGATTGCTTTCAGTCTCCATATTTATTAACAGTAGGCCATTTGTTCGCAGTGGTTTGAAAGCCACGACAGCTTCTTAAATCACATGAGTCCAGTCGTGTGATTGTTTTAGATGGTTATACTAAAGGTGGTTAGATTAAGGCATATTTAAGCAAATCATAATATTATACATAGGGATGAAATAACATCATGTTTTACATGAAGACACCTCAGAGTGCATTATCACAATGCAAGGAAACGAGGTAGGCTGTTCAAAGTTTTAATAATGCTGAAGTCAGTTTCAGGGAGAGTTGTCTACTAATGCAGCATTAAACAGTTTCTCTCATTGGTTGGTGCTTTTTTTATACCATGTCTCGAGTAGTTTCAGCAGACCTTTACTTGTATTTTGGATTAAAATGTCTGTAAACAAGTTCCAGGCAGCACTCACAAAAAGCTTAAAATAATTTTCAATTTGAGAATTTTACAATGTAATTGTCATGTTCCTGGCTGGTATCTCAATTTATTGCATTGTCATTTTTTCACTTTGCCAGATGGGAGCGCAGAGTGGATGACCGGGGCAGAATCTATTATGTGGACCACAACACTCGCACCACCACGTGGCAGCGTCCCACTATGGAGTCAGTCCGCAATTTTGAGCAGTGGCAGAGCCAACGCAGCCAGCTGCAGGGAGCTATGCACCAGTTTAACCAGAGATACCTCTACTCTGTAAGACTGTCCTCACTTTGTCCTTTCTTATCCTCTTTTTTTCTGCAACTATGTTATCCAGAGTTCCCTCAGTGCCTTAAGTCTTACATTAAATGCTCAGAATTTAAGGCCATTAAATGTCATAGATTTCTAATTTTTGAGGTTTTATCTTCTTAGATTTGAGGTGCTAACTGTTCATGTGAGTTTACAGTGTGTTTGACAGTCATGGAAATAGGATTACAGGGTTGAAATTGCCTGCTTAATTTACTGAAGTTCATGAAAGTACAGCTAAGCACACAATATGTAAATGAAGTTAACAATAACAGTGTTCTTAAATCATCCCATACACGATGCAGCAGCCCACCACCACAGCTTCCTCAGTGGACTGACTAAAGTCAGACACACAAGTTCAACAAATTCTGTCATTAGATGAGAGAAAATAACCCAAAAATGCACAATATCACAGGGAAAGATTTCTAGTCCTTCCGGACCACAGTCAGACTACCTTCCAGTTGCTTCAGGTATCCTCAGTAGCACGGTTTCAGGATAATGTCGTTCTGTGTAAAAATTGACTATCTCATACTTTATTTTACCATCCTGCGAATTGGAAAGGAAAAGCTCAATCCCATCACTGTCATCATAAATCTGATGTCCTGTGTTAGAGAGTGGTTAAACCTAAATAGAAGCCTTCTCCATTATTTGCCCATTGAATCTCACTTTTCCCCCTGATTGCATTAGTTTGGCAATGCTACTAGTTCAGCAAAGTGTTTGGCATCTAGTTTAACTCATTTAGCCCAAAGGTGAAAGCTTAAACGTGCCCAGTTTAATAATACACGCCCCAGTTTCAGCCCCATTAAGATCATCTTGGTGACTGTCCTTTTTGTAAGACTTGGATCCCAGCAGTGATGTCACCTTCACTGATGATGATTTGCTTCCAACACAAATCAGCCAGACAGAGCCTGGATTGACTTGTTTTTGATAGCAACATATCAGAAAAATGTAGCTTTCATTTGGAGTGTAACCCTTCATCCTTTTTAATTTGTGTCCTTCAAAATTGGAATGGTTTGCCCAGATTTGTGTTTTTATTAATGGATATCTAAATGTGCGTCCCCTGTTTTCAGGCATCCATGATGTCTGCTGAGAATGATCCTCTTGGCCCACTGCCTCCTGGCTGGGGTGAGTTCACATTCTAACTTAGTGCCCATTTTCATTTATTGTGAATTTGAACTGGACCCAAATAAATGGTGATGATTTTGGTTATGTATAAAAAACAAAACACACGTGTCACTACATACACAAAATGGGTGTTAAAACTATGAATGCTACATTGCGCTGTATGAGCTATGCAGCAGTTGCGCTATTTTCACTCTCCCCTCCCTCCTTTGGCGCTGCTGCTAATGGCTCCAAGACTGCAGATGACAACCTGTCACATAAGTCTGTTTATTTTAAGAGCCAACACTGGTGATAAGATGCCATGTGATGCTACACATATTGTTTTGCTTCTTTTTTCATCCACAGAGAGGCGAGTGGATTCCAATGACAGAGTGTACTTTGTCAACCACAATACCAAGACAACACAGTGGGAAGACCCCCGTACCCAAGGGTGAGCTCAGTGCTGGAGACAATGCAGTACAAATCAATGCAAGCTCTAATATTCAACCCTCATTTATATCATATAGGATGGGCATCCATCCGAGGTCCATCCATCCATCCATTTTCTACCACTTATCCTGTTAAGGGTCGTGGGGGCTGGAGCCTATCTTAGCTGCCTTCGGGCGAGAGTCGGTGTTCACCCCGGACGGCTCGCCTGTCCATTGCAGGGCCAACACATATAGACAGACATCCATTAACATAGTCCCCTCTTGCATGTCCTTGGACTGTGGGAGGAAACTAGTGTATCACTCCGAAGTATAACCCAGTGAAGTTGTACTTCATCAGCAAAAATTACAGCCTTCAAAGTTGTTCAACACATCTTTGGAACAGGAACAATAAAAGCTCAACATTATTATCATGAAGTGAGGATTTATTGCCCTGTTATTGCTAAAATCTCTGTTGACCTTTGAAAACAGTAAAGAAGAAATCATTGATCCGTGCACCAAGCCCTCAGTTAAAATTGCAAGCAGAAAGGAGGTGCACTGAGAACCTGTCTGTTTTTCCAGCTTCATTTCCTTGGAAAGGGAAAGCAGAGAAGTAAACCAAGCAGAGAACTCTAACCCATGTTAGGATCAGGGCTTGGGTTAGGCTGTCCACGTGAATGGATGTCAGTGGAATTGGTTAACATGAGGATAACTGTGGAATCTTGTGTGTGTGTGTGTGTGTGTGTGTGTGTGTGTGTGTGTTTCCTTTTTTTTCTCATGTTACACTAGGGTGGAATCAGTGTGTGATACTTAATCTGTCCCTTATTATTTTACTGTGACACATTTGCATTCATGAGAGTGGCTGGCCTGGAGGGGGCAAGGTCTTGTATAACAATGTGAAGAGTGGTTGTCTTGTGTTGCGGATAAAATTGTATGGCTTTCCTCCGGTTTGATTTTTGTTTGTACTTGTTTTCAGGCTACAGAATGAGGACCCTCTGCCTGAAGGCTGGGAGATCCGATACACAAGGGAAGGGGTTCGATATTTTGTGGATCACAACACCAGAACTACCACTTTCAGTGACCCTCGCACTGGAAAGTCATCTGTGTAAGAATATGTCTCAAAATAATTCATATGCTCAGGTGTAGTACAATCATTAAGTTAACAGAGGCTACCCCAGAAGATACATGTTTTAACATTATCCACAAGAGATATACCTATGAGCACTGATGCATCCATAGCTACAGAGACAGTACCAGAGGTTTTCTTTTCATTTTAGGTGAAACACATGAAGGTGTTTGCACAGTATTCTGTCTCCCAATGCAGTGTTTGGGGGAAAAAACAGCTCATGTAAAACTCTGTCAAAACTGTATTTCTGTATTGTGTTCATCTGTACGTCTTCCCTTCCCTGAAGCTATAACTGAGAACAGCAGGAAACAAAAAGCCCCCACACACGCACACACACGCACACACACACAGCCTCATACACTCAAGTGCAAGATACATTTAGCTTGGAAACAAATGACATATTGCAGAAGAGTTTGCACTGATTAATTTTGAAAAACCAATAGTCCATAAAAAAAGCCCTTAACCATGGGATGGCCCCCAATGCAGCAACTGTGATTACTCACAAACTATAATTAATCAACAACATTCATATTTATAGTGCAGGTTCACTGGTCCAGACAAAAATCCATTCAAATTGGGTGTTGGTGGTGGAAAAAAAATATAGGGTCGCCCAACCGCATCAGCAACTCTCCCAGTCTTATGTGCCAACTGCATTGCGTTTTGAAGTTCATTCAGGCACATCCTAGTTCATTATGGCTTTTAGGTCTGCTGGACCTGAGGATTGCAATAATGTTAGAATTCCTCGTAAGATCAAGAACATCAATTAAACTCAAAGAGAGCCGGAATGGTGTTTGAAATGTATGACTGCTTACATTTTCAAAACGATAACTTTTCACTCTTGTATGTAGTTGCACTTGTTCAACTACTTTCTGAAACACACAGTTTCATCATCTGTCTCTGAAAGCTCCGTCTCCCGACTGCCTAGTCTCTGTTTAGTGAGTTCACACTAACATGAACAAATATCTCTAGCTCACACTTCTACCAACAGCCCTTCTACCATCAGTATCTCGTCCGTAAGTACTTTTAAAACAAAAACTTTGACTCCATATGTTAGAGCAGGAATCTGTCTCAGTCTTGTTGCCCAGGAGGCCACCAACATTCCCCAGCCTTTAGATGTAACCCCATGAGCCATGAGGCCATACAAAAGGCTAACCTATAAACATGAAAACTACAGTTTTTTTAAGTTGAGTTGTGGGCAGCTGCTTTTCATCCATCGCTTAGCTTGAGTTGTTAGCAGCCTGTTAACTGACGAACAGTAACTCTACTTATAGGGACATTTCCATAAACACATCAGTCCACTGGATCCTGAGCCCCTGAAGTCTTGCGCGTTTTTTCTTAGGCCAACAACAGATGCTTAGCTTCTACCTCAAACATCTTCAGAAAACCGCACCAGACAGTGAGCCACCTGGAGGTGGTGCTGTGTCACACATAAATAATGGCAGCACCACACAGCCTTCATGAACATTATCCCTGTGACCGGGTCAGAGGAGCTTTAAGGCTATGTGAAGAGTGCAGCACATCTGTCGTTTCCTCTTGAAATACACTCTAGGGATGCTCATCAATGGTCAAATTTATAATCGCAATTCTTTTGATAGATATTGAATCACAGTTGTTAAACATGATTAGCAATTGCTATATGAAAATACATACGGTATATAGCTATTGATATATCTTTATTTGTATATGTATGTATGTATATATGTATACACACAGATATAGATATACATATTTATCTACATCCGTTTGTGTGTGTGTCTTGTAATACATGCAAACTCTGCAAACAAAAACAAAACTTTGCAATAGAAGTAATGAAAGTGTGTATGTGCATATAAATGGGGAAAATGAGATCAGACACAAGTGGTCAAACGTGGAGACACAATTAAATGGATTAAAAGTGTGAAAGTGCCTTCAAGACAATTGGAAAGTGAACTACAGGGGATTTAACAGAGAGGTCGTGTTGCCTTGTGGTGCAGCAGCAGGCATGCAACAAATACTGAGCACTATTTTAGTCTGGTCCAAGTCATACTTCTCAAAATCTGACAATCTGAGTGTGTCTGACAATTAGCTTAATCTTCTTTCTCGACCAAAGGCAACCTTTCAGTCTTCTTCTGCAAGATTTTTCAAAACAACTGGAGAATGGATCTATTGCTCCCTCCTCCATCTGGCTACAAGCTGAAAATATTTTGGGCAGGGGGAGGAGCACACCACTGGGTTGAAAGGAAAGTTGCGACAGTAACATACTATGACATTAGGTGTGATAATCATTTCATTTTATCATGTTTTTGTGATCATTGCTAGCCAAAATTGAACTGGAGGACTACTTAGTGTTTGTGACTTGATGAATGGCCTCAAGGGTCCTACCTGCGCATCTGGTTCCCTCTTTGTGGAAGTGGACACACACACACCGTGATTCATTCTCATCCTGCAACACTAAAACCTGCAATCATAACCCTTCAGGACACATCATAACATCTGTACTTGAGAGGAGCAGTCAAACTGTTTCCACTTTCAAAAAAGTATCTACTTTAAAGGCCAGGAAGGTTGTTTAAAACTGTAACTTTTATATTTTATTCTCCCTTTTAGCTGCTTTTTTTAAAAATTTCAAATAATGAATCTATTTTGCATATGTCATCACTTTTTTCTTTTGCTACAATATGTAAAAAAAAAATCACACTGCAAAATTACAATGTATATTCCAAACTTAAAAATTTGAAAAAAATAGATCATATTGTTTGCAGGAGTGAACAAAGTTTGTGGCACTTGTATTCTCCTTATTATTAAAAAAAAAAAAAAGAAAAGACATTGAGTTGCTTAAAATCTGATTTAAACCCTGTTTATATTAACAATTGCAGTATTTTATTATATGATATATGAAACAAAAAGGCTGTTTATATGTACTTGTTTCTTTAGCTGATTCAGCCTGTAGAACTTTTCATTCTGTAGATGTTTTGCTGGTAAGCTAAAAGTTAATTAGTTTTTATTCCTTGTGTGTGTGTGTGTGTTTTATTCTAATGAAATCTTGTCTGGCTCACTGCTTCCTTTACCTCTTAAACCTATTAATTCCTTTCCTTTCCTCAAGTGTCCTACAAAAAATATGATTTTCTGTTTTGCTGAAGTATGTTTTTTTTTAATTTCTTTCATGCTTAGTTAATTGTTGGGGAAGATTGTAATTTTCCTACAGACGATCTCTGTGCGCCCAGAAGTGTAATTTAACATCTGCTTACTGATTAATATGTGTAGCTGGTTCAAAACATGTTCCATGCATTACATTCAAAACAACCTCCACCCTTCTCTGACCAGGCCCTAAATTGTAGTCCGCGTTTCCAAAGCCCAGCAGGGGGAAAGAGCTATATACTCTTGGAAGACAACATGTTCACCAGGACCAGATGTTTTTTTTCTTTAAAGTAATGCATGCATATTCACATACAAATGGTTCCCACCGGAATTAAATTTCAGGAGTTGTATTTCAGCCTAGAACATTCGTGAATTTGATAAATACTCTTTGAGAGCCAGGAAAGTGTTTGAAATGTTTGCTTCACTGGAACATACTCGAGTACATTTCACATGTCATATTTGTTTTATTAAACAGTGGAGATGCAACTGTTAAACTAAAAGGGAAAAAAAAAACCCTTTTCATTGCATCTCTCAGGTTATATTCTGTCTGTTTTCATCCTTTAAATCTTGTTGTTTTTCTTAGCACCAAAGGCCCACAGATCGCTTATGAACGCAGCTTCCGATGGAAACTTGCCCATTTTCGCTACTTGTGCCAGGTAGGTGTCTGACCATTACTCCGCCGTCTGTCTTGCTCGCAGTCACTTTTCTTCTAACCTCAGGATGTTCATTTTTTCCCCAGTCCAATGCTCTCCCTAGCCATGTGAAAATCACCGTCTCCAGACAGACCTTGTTTGAAGACTCGTTCCAGCAAGTAAGTGGATTTTTTTACTTAGAAACATGAATCCATCTATTTGATATACTATGTGTGTCTTTGTAATTGTATACATACACACACACACACGTATTTATATATTTATATATATATATATATATATATATAAAACACATATAGACGTATATATACTTGTGTATATATATTTATATGTATATATGTGTAACTATATATGTTTATACATGTATTTGTATAGATGTGTATATGTATATACACACATATGTGTGTGTATATACATATACACACATATGTATATATTTATGTGTGTGTGTATGTGTGTGTGTGTGTGTCCACAGATAACAGTTCCACCATGACTAATGCAGATGTGGTGTGTGTTCTCATGTGTGTTTATTAGATTATGGCCCTGAAGCCTTACGACTTGAGGAGGAGGCTCTATGTCATCTTCAGAGGGGAAGAGGGTCTAGACTATGGTGGCTTAGCCCGGTAAGCTGTACTACTCGTCATGTGACAGACACACCGATGATTTGAAGTTAAAATGATTGCCTCAAGAAATGATGAGAGATTTTTCAGTGCAAATCAGCTATTTTTGAATTAAAAGCAACAACTGATGATGTATCTCTGTCTTTCCCCTCTCCCTTGATTTCTTCACGTCTTTCCTTTATTGTATGTTTTTCTTCACACCCTCCCCCCCTTTTCTCTGATTTCTTGGAAATCACTTTCACAGGGAGTGGTTCTTCCTGTTGTCTCACGAGGTTCTGAACCCCATGTACTGTCTGTTTGAGTACGCTGGCAAGAGCAACTACTGTCTTCAGATCAACCCTGCCTCGGCCATCAACCCTGACCACCTCTCATATTTTTGCTTCATAGGTCGATTTATTGCAATGGCAAGTTTTAAACCCACTTTCACAACAACATCATGCACTTTTGTCGATAGAAAGGGAAGAATAAAGTAAAAAGACAAAAGGTTCAAAAAAATGATCTGGACTGAAATCCTCGACCGGTATTATTCTCCAACTGTTTACGATTTCTTTTATTAACTGTACTTTTAAATGTGTTTGCATAGAAGATTGAATTGATATAGAGCAGGTGTTGCCAACCTCTTCAGACCCTCACGCCAACGATACGCAGATGGTTGAAGTAGATACACATTACTAACACGTTTTTCTAGGTGTGTCCAAATTTAAGTTTCAACCTGTACAACTTCTATGTTTGTAACAATACTGGCCTCCAAAGATCTCCTGTTTCATCCTTGCAATGAGTGCCATTCTGAATCTGAAGCTCCTTTCACACGCAATAACTCATTGCGCCTCAATTTTTTTTATTGATGCCTTTAAATCCCTTAACTTGTTGTAGTCATAAACACAATGCACGTTTGTTGAATTTTTCAGATTGGAACTTTTTTGTCTCTATAATTTCTCTCTGCTTTCAGGCTCTTTTCCATGGCAAGTTCATCGACACAGGTTTCTCCCTGCCTTTCTACAAGCGCATGCTGAGCAAGAAGCTTATCCTTAAAGACCTGGAGTCAATTGACCCAGAGTTTTACAACTCACTTATATGGATCAGGTAATGAGTTTGTTGCACCTACAAGGCTCCAGTATTGATATGACAGCAGAGGGCATACCTAGAAAATCAATATTGTAGCAGTCCATGTGCTTGAAGAATTTCAGGGGTAGCCAGTGACCCCATTTCGAGAACCATTGTCTCTGATACTGTCCCAACTGTGTCGCATGACTGTGATCAAAGTCTACGCTTGCAGTAGGTCACACACAACTAACTTCTACAGCCCAAAATCACATTGCTCCGAGGAGCTTTAAATGTGTAATTCCAGCACTCAGTCACCTTTGATGGTTGATTCTGATAAAGAAAAGCGTCAGAAATAAAAATTGGGAATGGAAGCCCTGTCATAAAATGTGGAGGTGTGTAAAGAGTCTTAAACTAACAAAGTACAAAATATGTAAATATTATGTTAAGTGTGTGAACTTGTTTGAAGGGGAGATGAACTTGAGGATGACACGATCTTAACCAAAACAAAACCTCATCAGATACGTGCAAGGAGACAGACCACACACGCATACAGAAGAGAACCATGCAGAGATACTAAAAGGACAGGGCACTTTAGTAAGATACTGTACAGGAACAGATTCAGCAAACACACTGGAGACTCCACAAACATTTGGTACCTCACAGCAGTAATGTAGTTGTTTTTTTTTTGTTTTTTTGTTTTTTTTTAATAACAGTGAGCTTCATTATCTGTCAACAGCACTGACAAGCTCATCTCTCCTCAGGGACAACAACATAGAGGAGTGTGGTCTGGAGATGTACTTCTCAGTGGACATGGAGATCTTGGGGAAGATCACCTCCCATGACCTCAAACCTGATGGCACGAATGTCCTAGTCACTGAGGAGAACAAAGAGGAGTACATCAGGTTCACTACAGACAATTCTTTGAATTGAAGCAATTCTCAAGCCTGTGAATGTCATTTGGAGTAGTTGTTTTTGAAACTATCCATCTGGCTTGCAGTCTGATGGCAGAGTGGAGGTTCTCCCGTGGAGTAGAGGGTCAGACCAAAGCTTTCCTGGACGGCTTCAATGAAGTGGTTCCACTTCAGTGGCTGCAGTACTTTGATGAAAAGGAGCTGGAGGTGAGCAGCATACCTGCAGAATTCTCTGTGTCCGTATTTATGTCTGTTAATACTCTCTGTTATCACAATCAGAAATGCTATATTGATCCCAAGAGGGGATCACACTTAATCCCAATCACAAACTCTTCTCCAGAGACCTTTATTCTTCTTGCTAGAGCTAATGACTTCATATTAAATTTGAGGGTTTTTTGTGGCACTTCAGTGAGTGCCATCAGACCTGTGGCTGCAGCAGCTATGATTCTCATCCACTCAAAATGGTGTCAAGTGTCCGTCGCTGAAATTAGATGGGATATTTTTCATTGACCGTTCAAATTTATGTATGTTCTCTCATCCATCTAGGTTGTGTGGATTTAATTAATTTTATCATGAAATATTACTTCTTCTTTACCACGAGAAGTTTGTGAAAATAGGGTTTTAAAATACATTCCTCTTGGCAAGTGCTTAATTTGTAAATCAGAAGGTGCAAAAACAAAGTGCTTGAGTGAGAGGAAGGATTAGGAGGGGATGCAGGTGCCAGGACAGATTCAGAACACTGTGCTATAAACATGCCATAAATGCAGTAGCCCTCTTCCTGTGCGGTGGGACTTACACGGACCATGATTTAAAAATAAAAATAATAATTAAAAAAAGCTCCCTAACCCTTGACAGGCATAACCACCACTGTGCCCCAACAATTACATCCCTACTTTTCAATCTGGAATAATAAAGAAAGAAGAGAGTTGTTGCGTGAAAATGGGTGTGAAAACCCTGGCTTTTGACCGTACTGTTTTTACTATTTTAAGCCAAAATTATGACACCAGTGTTTAAATGTTTTTCTATAATATCCAAAGGTATTTAGCAGTATTTTTAATTTATACAGAGCCCCTCATGTAGGACAGTCTCGCTTTCACCATGTTGATGAATTCTCAGTTCAGTCGTGCTTTTATATGTTTGCTTTATACTCAGCATGTCATTTTTGTACACGTCTTTTCTGTGCTACCCAGGTGATGCTATGTGGCATGCAGGAGGTAGACTTGCAGGACTGGCAGAGGAACACAGTGTATCGTCACTACACCAGGAACAGCAAGCAGATCATCTGGTTCTGGCAGGTAAAGTCTCTCTCTCTCACACACACACACACACACACACACAGCAGTTTTCCCATATTTCAAAGACACCCCCCGGCCTCTTCCATTGTGTTATTTTTCTGTGTTGAAACTTGCGTAATTTGCATTGCCTAAATGAGATTATATGCCTTTCCTGCTTCAAACTGTCAGTGTTATAGTGGACTTAATAAACCAGTTGCCCTCTTGTAAACATGAATATGTCAAAAAACAGAATTTCAAAGGAAACTCTGGTCCCTGAAGGCCAGGTGGGGGCTTGATGTTGAGGGATGCCTTGTCTTTTTTTTGTTAGTTCCTGTGCGCTTGTATCACAGCTTGGAGGATGATTATTTTTTGATGAGATTTAACTTTCAATTTAACTTTATCTTAAAATTGTATATCACCTGAACATGGCCAAATCCCTCTGGGCATTTTTGTTTACTTGATCTCTTGCACTTGAGAGGACGCTCACTGTAGAGCCAGGAGGTAAAGCAAGGTCCACAGTCACTTCATGACAAAAATGCATTTTTTAGTATAATATTAGTGTTGCATACATTTGGTGCAGGAATTCAGAAATATAGAGCAAACAATTATATGCTGGTCTGTTGCTGTTTGTACCTTCTGCTGCTGATTATGGTCAGTGAACGATCTGTTTAGTCAGGTGTGTGTGTGTGTGTGTGTGTGTGTGTGTGTGTGTGTGTGTGTGTGTGTGTGTGTGTGTGTGTGTGTGTGTGTACACGTGTATGTGTCACATCCTCCCCTGCAGCTCGTGAAAGAAGTAGACAATGAAGTGCGCCTTCGGCTCATGCAGTTTGTCACTGGAACCTGCAGGCTTCCTCTGGGTGGCTTTGCTGAGCTCATGGGTCAGTGACCAGCACAGTCACTTACACATTATTACTGATGATCAGACAGACACATTATCTTCTGTTGTCTCACACTTTGTCATCTTTTGCATTTTAGGAAGTAACGGGCCCCAAAAGTTCTGCATTGAGAAAGTGGGAAAGGATACATGGCTTCCCAGAAGTCACACATGGTAAGTAGAACACTCCTCATCTGACACAAGGGAGTCCCCAGATGTTGTTGCTGTAATTTTGGTTTATGATTGACAGAGTAATATTTGAATAGTTCCCTGGAAACAATGGAGACTGTTTTTGTTTTGAATGCACAAATTCAACATAGTTTGAAAAAAAATGCAGCGTTGGAAGTGTCTGTTGGTCTCTGCTCACATCTGTCACACAGTTTGTAACTGTAAATCATGAGGATGTGTATGGGAATGAAACTGTTTTATAAGAAGAGAAAACTAACTGGTCTCTGCAGGGTTGTGTACTTAAGACTGGTATGAATTGGTACCACTACATAATTGAGTCAGTACTGAAGTACCAGTAAGTACCAGTCTTGGCAAACAGTGCTGCTAGCGATACTCATGGCGTGTCACATTAATTCTGTCTAAAGCAGCTGGCAGTCGCCCCCAGTGATTGTCAAAGCTGCCGGCTCCACACAGACATGAGTACAGTGGCTTGGAAAAGTACTCACACCCCTAGAACTTTTCCACATTTTGTCACATTCTGACCGCAAACATGCATATATCAAATTGGAATTTGATCTGAAAGACCAACACAAAGTGGCATACAAATTTGAAGTAGAGAGAAAATTATACGTGATTTTAGATTTTCTTTTATAAATAAAAAACTGAAAAGTGAGGTGTGCAAATGTATTCAGCCCCCTTTTCTCTGAGTGCAACCAATTTGCCTTCAGAAGTTGCCCTGACGATTGCCAAATGATGACCTGGTTACTAAATAGAGTCCACCTGTGTGAAATCTAATCTCAGTACAAGTACAGCTCTTCTGCGACGGCCTCAGAGGTTTGGAGCAGGCAGCATCATGAAGTCCGAGGAACACACCAGACAGGTCAGGGATAAAGTTGTGGAGAAGTTTAAAGCAGGTTTGGGCTATAAAAGATTTCCCAAGCTTTGAACAGCTCATGGAGCGCTGTTCAATCTATTATCCAAAAATGGAAAGAGTACGGTACAACTGCAAACTTACCAAGACACGGCCGTCCACCCAAACTTACAGTCTAAACAAGGAGAGCACTGATCAGAGATGCAGCCAAGAGTCCCATGGTGACTCTGGATGAACTGCAGAGGTCCACAGCTCAGGTGGGGAATCTGCCCACAGGACAACTGTTGGTCGTGCACTGCACAAATCTGGCCTTCATGGGAGAGTGGCAAGAAAAAAGCCAATGTTAAAAGAAAACCATAAGAAGTCAGGTTTGCAGTTTGCCAGAAGCCATGTGGGGGACACAGCGAACATGGAAGAAGATGCTCTGGTCAGATGAGACCAAAATTGAACTTCTTGCCAAAATGCAAAACACTATGTGAGGTGGAAATCTAACACTGCACATCACTGTGAACACACCATTCCCACTGTCAAAGATGGTGGTGGCAGCATCAGCCTCTGGGGGTGTTTCCCTTCACCGGGGACAGAAAAGATGGTCAGAGTTGATGGGAAGACGGATGGAGCCAAATACAGTGCAATCTTGGGAGAAAAACCTGTTGAGGACTACAAAAGACTTGAGGCTGGGACGGAGGTTCACCTTCCAGCAGGACGACCCTAAACATAAAGAATGGTTTGATACAAACGTAGTCATGGGTTAAAACGGCCCAGTCAGAGTCCAGGGCTAAAGCCATTCGTGAATCTGTGGCAAGATCTGAAAACTGCCGGTCACAAACTCCACAAACTCTCTCGTAATCTATATGACTGAGCTGGAGCTGTTTAGAAAAGAAAAATTTCAGTCTCTAGATGTGTAAATTGTAGAGACAAACCCCAAAAGACTTGCAGCTGTGATTGCAGCAAAAGGTGGTCCCACAAAGTCTTGACTTGGGGGGGGCTGAATACTTTTGCACATCACACTTTTCAGTGTTTTATTTGTTAAAAAAGAAAAAAAAATTAATCATGTCTAATTTTCATTGTACGTCACGATTGTGTGCCACGTCGTGTTGGTCTTTCACATAACATTCCAATAACACATATTTATGTTTGTGGTTGTCACGTGACAAAATGTGGAAAAGTTGACCTTTGCAAGCTTCTTACACTCGCTGATTGATCGCTGAAATCGCAGCATGGTTTTGTGTTTGGTGATGTCACATTTATTAAGTCTGGGGTTTTAGCAGCTCCATCCGTAGCACAAGCTAATGAGTGGTAACATGACCTTACTGAGCTGAGCCTTGTTTAGTTACTATTTCATCATGTTAGTCGTTCCTGTGTCTTTTTGGACAAACTTGAGAACTTTGTTGCTGTTGCTTTTTTTTTTTTTCAGCTCACAGAATCAGCTTGATATTCTAAATGTTGCTACCTTGTTGCCTTGTTTTAGTTTTGTTGTCGCCTCATACAACATGATAACTTGGAAACAGACACAGCGGCCAGGGACAGCCATCTGCCCCCCCCCCCCCCCCGCACCTTATAACACCCTTGACGGTTGCTGTTGTCTTCGCCTCTTGCAAACAAGCGTCTCGACAAGCAAATCTACATTGCTCTCAATTAGAAAACAGCCAAACTGTTGCCGAACGTGCCACAAAAATTTTACCCGCACTCAGAAAACCAAGACAAGTAATCAAGAAAAGTTGTAACAAACTTGTGGAAAATGGAATATCTTACATTTTTCAGAACAGTTTTTCATGTCGTGTCTTTGCTTTCAGCACCGAACTACAGAGCATAGCATTGATCGTGATAGACTGATGCAGCAGCAGGATTTTTTCAGCTTGCTGATCATATCGATAAGCAGTATCGGTATCTTTGTCGGTTCCAATGAAATCCAGACAACACACACCCCTCCATCTGTGACCTGTGCTCCTTTCTTGTTTTCTCCTCAGTTTTAACCGCCTGGACTTGCCCCCGTACAAAAGCTTCGAGCAGCTGAAAGAGAAGCTCCTCTTCGCCATCGAGGAAACTGAAGGTTTTGGCCAAGAGTAAGGAGATGTCCTCTGGCATTTCCTGCCCCAAAAGCTGATTTTTCAGCCAAATAAAACAAACAGAAAATTGCACAAGATAACCACCAATGTATATAAGCTATTTTATCATTTTAAACCAAATCTTAATTTGCAGCATCATTCTTGCCGCAATCCTATCCCCCAGCCCTTATATAATATATGATACTCCATCATGAAATATGCAAGCATTTCAGCATTTTTGCTCTTCTGTTCAAAAACAGAAAACGAGGATGTTTTTGAAATGTCCTCCTCACTGCTAGCTGGCTTTTTAAAAGAAACTTGCAGTGTTTTTGACAGGATTTTGTAGATGAACACAATCTCTGAAAGCTCTAGTTCTATAGAGCTTGGAAAAGGCAAGTGTAGTCTGGGGGAGTCTGGTGCCTGAATTCCCACCACCTTTCCTATTGAAGAGCCCCCTACGGTTGATATTGTTGTTTGCGTGCTTGCATGGCTGCCTCTGAAGATGAGAAAACCGCTGTGACCGCCACTCTTCATCACCACACAGACACTCTAGCATGGCTCACTCCTTTTTTTTCACCACCACCACCATCATCAAAAAGGCGCAGGGATCAGGATGGATTCACCTGACGTTGAGGAGACTGAGATGATGAGCTCGTGCACGCCTGAAGCAAAAAAAAAAAAAAAAATGTCCAGATGTTCTGGCAGTGAGATTTGTGGTGACAGTGGGGCCATAGGTCATAAAAGTGAACTGTGTGTTCCAGGACACCTTGATGGAAATACACACACACACACACAATTTAAGCAAAGCTGTTACGAAAGCTCCCATGAGAACAAAGCGAATGTGTTCCTCGCGCGTCCATGTGTGCTAATCTGATTCTTCTCTGCCTTCTTGAGTTCGTCATGACAGACTTGAACCATATTTCAAGTGACGTACAAACGTCCAAAGAACACCTCCATCGCCACCTTACTGAAGACTGCTACACACCGCGAGAACCAAAGTCAGTACTGCACACAACACCGCATCTTTGTCTTGATCTGGTCAGCACACGTGCTTTAAGTTCCATCGAGAATGGGCTTTTTTATCATTTGGTCAGTGCTTATGAAGTAGAATAGAGGCCCTGCCCCCAAGTATCATATTCAGATCTGTAAGGACTTGAAGTGATGTATACAAAAATATAGACATGTTGCATGCAGGCAGCAACCAGGCAGACAAAATTAAACAAGTGTCTTGTGTGTTCTGAGGAAATGTGGGGTTTCTGAGACTGATGAGCTACGATTCCGTGGCTGCCGATAGCAGAACTTAAAATGACCTTCAAGCCACCCGAGATGGTACGTTTAATCTCACGAGGAGAGATCGTCCAGTCAGTCAGATGTTGAGAGTCGCTGATTAACTTACTTGTGTGACTTGAGCCGTGAGACACACATAAACCAGACTTCCCTCAGGAGCCAGACCGATGAAGCACCGCCGTTCTACATGCTGTGTGTTATTGGTGCTGCACCCTCGCTTTTCCGTTCCTCCTCGTTGTTTCTCTAAATGTCACATAATTGTTTTCTAAATGACAACTCTGGTGCTTTTTCTTTGTCAGTGGTCTAAACGCAGGAAAGAAATGACCCTTTTGCAGTGGCAGGCCATTATTCTGGTTTTCAAATCACTGCAAACATGCAGTAATCTGCTTTAGCTGTTTTCATGGGAGGAGCTGGTGAACTCATCAGCCATGTATATACCATGTACTCAACTGGAGGGAGGGATGACCTGACGAAAACATTTACTGTAGCAAAAGAGAAGTCCAAACATTGTGCTTCCTTTTGATGATAACCAAGTAATCAAAGAAAATCAACTGTGTATGTGAATATTCATTGTATAAAGAAAATGAAAGATAAAGTACTTAAATATTATAATGAATTACACAGAGCCGCCACTCCGCTGTTGGAAATCTGTGATGCCTTTGTTCATATCAAAAATAGATGGGACGTTTCAGGCTGCCTTACCGGCAGCCGGTAACAAGATGATGGAGCGTCTCCTGGGCGTGTGTGTGTGCGTGTGCGAGTGTGTGTGTCCTCTTGAAGCTCCGCAGCTGACCGATGCAGCTGCAGGATCTTGTTCGTGTGCCCACTGCCGTTTAGGCCGCCTGAAATGCCTCCAAACTGTAACATATCGCGTGTAGATACACACTGTAAACAAACTACACTGTACAGAATGCCCCTTTACCGGAGACGATGTGTATAGAGGATTCATTTTTAATCTGCTTTCAGCCATTTTAAATGAAGAGAGATGAATTTATGAGAAAAAAAATAAATAAGTGAATAACCCCCCTTCATGACTGCGCTTGGTTTTCTTTTAGTTGTGCAATTATCACCGAGGAAGCCACTCTGGTCACAGTGCACACCCGAGCTGCTGGAGAACTGATTCTGTTGCACTCTTGGTTTTTCTGTTCAATTTAATAAATTCATCCGACCATCTTGACAGCTGGTTTGAAGTTCTTTTTATTGATTTTGTTTCTGTACGATAGTCTGCCATTAAAATAATTATTAAAACTGCCAAATCAAATACATCCATTTTTTTCAGTCAGGTTCCTTTTGCTGTATCTCGCTGTGCGGGAACGAAACCACTTCGTCACCAGCGACACGAGCGTCTCTGAGTGGGAATGTGACAAAAACAAGAAACCCGTTTCTAAGTTGGGGGCAGCGGCATTGGAGCAGCTCCAGGGGACGTTTTCACTGGACGATTAATAACATCAGGTTTTTTTGTAAAGTCTTGAGCTGGTGGGACTCCAAGAAGACAAATCTTGGAATTAGGCCTTTCTTACATGACTTACCCAGAGACAAATCTATAGCCAATCATTATTCAAGGTTAAAACTGCTGTTCTACAGAGCTTCAGTCACCAAACACATCTTTCGCCAACCTAATCCGTCCAACCTGATTTCCTCTGATAACTACCATTCTGCCACACTTGGAAAATTCAGCATTGCATGTCAGAGTAAGTGTGAAATAATATTTGCAGCGATTTTGAAAAACCATCACCAACTGACTGCATATTGTTTAACAGTAACGTAAATTAAATACAGGTCATAATTTCATTCAAGAGAAGTGAAAGTCCTGCAAAAGATTCTACCCACGTCCCCCCCAAAAAATGGGTCCATTTCTCTTCCTCGCCCATCCCCCAGGCCTGATACCGTTTCTATGTAGCAAATATTTTACTATATTTAGTTCTGAAAATGTTCCCTACTGTAGCATCAGGAAAAAACAAAAATCTCCTGTGTCCGAGGCCGCCTGCACGCTTGATACAAATGCTTTGTTAATCATTCGCAAAAGAATGGGGCTATTATCATTCACAGTGAATCCTGAAGGCATCAGACAGCACTCCGCTGTGAGGAAATTTTCATTTTAGCTTCTTCAAAAGGTCAACTGCTTCTTTGTGGACCTGCAGCAGAAGAAAAGCCCGCGTTAGCATGTCCCAGTGCCACCCTGCGGGTGCTGTACCATCATGGTTTTGTGCTCGGACCTCTTTGTCCTCCAGCGTTCGGGCAGGGTAATCTTTGGCTTTGCTCAGCCACTGCAGAGCTTTCTGCTTGTCGTTCATGCCCAGGTAGGTCTTCCCCAGCATCAGCAGGTTTTTACTGTAGAAGTTGGGATCAACTTAGACAAAGAAGACAGGAAGTTGTAGTGGCTGCAAGTATTTTGAATGTTGAAATCCTTTTACCACAACAGTACTGTCAGGATTTTAGCTGCTGCCACCAGATCAGCTGGCAGACTGTCAACACATTACATACGCCAGCGGGCTTTGTTTTACCTTCTTCAGCTTGCAGGAAGAATTGCAAAGCCTGAAAAGAGATGCCAAAATTGGATTGTTTCCTAAATGAAACCGGGAAGTTGGAAGAAGGTAAAGGAAGAGACGCAGAGACACGCTCACCTCCTCGTATGTGGACGTGGGAGGGGATGCGAAGATGACAGCAGCCACCTTGCGTTGATACCAGGGAAGCTCCGCAAACATGAAGCACCTACGAGAGAACATGGAAGGATTCACTCCATCAGTGAAGACCTGAGCATCTTAAACGTGTGAACGACTGTCAGGTTAAACATCCTGACATCTGCTAATTGATTGGAACTGAGCGGTCAGGTGACTCCACGGCGTCCCCTCAGCGCCACTTGCAGTTCAGAGCGTCTTCACTGTTGCTGGATGAAGAGTCCTGTGGCTTTATGTTGAGCAGATGAGCAATTAGCAGTTCAAAAATGAATATTTTCACCTGTAAGGGGACCCTTGAAGTGTCTTTTTGGGGCTTTCTCAAAAGAAAAGAGTGTTTGGTTTGCATATGCAAAATTCCAACACAAAGCATCTTGAGGAGGAGTTTGTTGCTGGGCAACAGACATGAACTTATGGATCCTATCCAATACTCTTTCACTTGTGTCATAACATGATGAGTGATGTACCAATGAATGCATCATATTAAAACATAAGTTCTAACATCATAATTCATACTGTGATAACTGAATCTCGTATTTGAATAGATAAACGGATCGGAGACGGGATTATTGGAATGTGGGGCATTTACACGATTTGATGAAGTTCTACTTCATGCTTGGGTTGAGACGTAGTGAGATTCTGCACTTATTAAACACGGAAGATGATATAATCTTAAGTATGCCTACACTCGGACGGATTTTAAAAATCCTGGGACCAAACGGAAGGCACGATGAGTCCAATCCTCTGGAGGTCGCCACATTTCTCCTCCATCAGCTGGAGGCTCATGGACGGCTTCACGGATAGAAGCCGCGCCATCTTAACTGCATCCAAGCTGGGGATGTTGTGACCCCAGCGGAGGCCTCCTCCGGACCTGACAAGTTTCACCCATTGATTTAACAATAAAATTATCACATTGTAAATTCATATAAATAGTGCAGTGTTATATTAGTTTATATGCTGAAATCATGTGAAAATATCAAATGAAACTTCTGTTATAATATTAATCTTACAATATCACTGACACTCATCTGTTTTAGGTCCATGACGTGACAGCAAGGTCGTTCTGTACTTTCCAATTATAATGAAAGTTAGGACGTTAAAATCGAACATTCCTCGCAGAATCCTAACAGCCGACAAGCTCTCGATGTGTTTTCCAAATAGTTGATGAGTAATGAGACGTTTGTTGAGGATGATCGTTGAAGCGCTCCATGTTCTTATGAGGAAGTCTTCAGCTCAGAGTACCTGTGTGTGTGTGTGTGGTGTGCGCGCGTGCACGTGTGTGTACTTTCTGGTGTTTTCAGAGGAAAGAAATGCATTCAAAGGATTTTTAATCATTTCTTATGAAACGCAGGGATTCCTGCGCAGCACAACCCCGTTAATCTCTAGCGGCAACAATGACAAGGGCAGTTTTTGTTGCATATTGTCTTCTCTTTGTCCAGCATTTTTGTTACTGGACTTTTTCTTTCCTTCTGGTTTGGATTCAGCTCCGTTTACGTTATAAAATGGTGTTTTCTACGAGGCTTGGTTGTGATCTGTCACTACATAAAGATGAGTTCCACTTTCAAATTTAAGTCCATCTTTGTTTGCATCTGAGCTTACACACTTGCTCGAATGTTGCAATTTTGGTTTGTTTTGCTACTGAAGGTTTCAGACTCACCAGTAACCCAAAATGTGTAAGGAGGTGGCATCTTTGGGGTTGAGCTTGATGGCTTTCTAAGAGCAAAGGAACCAGTTGGACATCAGAAGAGTCACATGAGATGCAGTTGTAGTATATAGTTGTTGTGGTTACAGTCATACGGTCATCATGAAGCATTGATCCAGATATCTACTCACCTCTAAATGTTCCCTGATGATGTATGAATTTCCAATTTTCACCTTGACACCCTCGTAATCCCCGACATCGCTGAGACAAACTGCGTACCACTACGTGAAAGTCAGAAGTTTGTAGTAAGATTACTCAGAAAGAAGCTTCCTCCTTCTCACAGATGATTCAGTCGTAGTCTCTGGATTAAAGCATCATCTTACTTTATGTGCTGCGAAACACGTGTCATCTTTCTCCAGGGCCTTCTTGGCGTATTCAAAGGCTTTGAACACCAGCTGCTTCTTCTCTTCGGCCTTGGTGTCGGGCAGGAGGGACAGATCCCGAGAGGCACGGGCCAGCCTCCACAGGAACTCTGCATTATCACTGCATGCATGCGCGCGCGCGCACGCACACACACACACACACACACACACACACACACACACACACACACACACACAATTATTGCTCACTGTATGGGGTGCATTTGCCAACAAGATCACGTTGAACTGTTTGGAAATTTTTTGACATCAGTGCCCCCTGGTGGTAACATCATGAAATGAGAAAAAGAATCACATCAGGATTCTTAGGCGGAGTTTGGACTGCAGAACCTTATGATGGGATCAGGGGACAACCTCAAGCCTTTCGCTCTAGCAAAAGATGGACAGCCAGACTTGGTATGTTTGAAGAATATCTGCAAGCAGCATTCTACTATTCGTTAAATAAGTTAAGCAGGTTAGACCTGGAGAGCTCTTCACCTGTCCTTGTGCTGCAGGAGCAGCTGGTAGTTTTTCTCTGTCTCTGCACAGCTGTACAGGTAGTCAGACTGCTCCAGAACCTCCTCTGCACCGACACAAAACAATAGCATGTTGTACGTTTATAAGTCACCGCAACAACAACAAAAAAGTTGTACTAACTCTCCTCAGTCATTTGCATTTCAAACTCACTGAATCAACACAGTACTGTGTTACCTAATGTACCAACAACAGCAACAGTTTGCCAGCTACCTTCTTCTAAAGCGTGGATGACAGCTGATCTCTGCACTTCATGATATGCCTGATAAGCCAGACAGGACAGTGCCGGGAGCCCCAGGAGGAGTGCAGCTCTTCTCGTCTGTACACAAGAAACAAAGTCACTTCAAGATTTGAACTCATGACACAAACAACATGGAGGTCACTACAAGTTCAGTGTAGTGTTTGAACTGTTCCCTATAGTTTTGCTTAATCTTCAGACCTGGCAACCTCTTCATGAAAGTTAAAACACTACCACACCATGACACCTTTGGTTACTTCTTGTTGCAATGTCTCTGAAACTAAATATGGCGTAGCTTCCTGAACATAACAAAACCTTGTTGCCCTTTGACCTATATTTGGTTCCCATATCTCTAAGCAGACAAACGTGAGCGATCCTCGTAGTTTAGTGCAGACTTACAAAAACCTACTGGTGAGTTAGAATAAACGTCGTTGTTGTTTACTTTCAGAGCTGTACTGGTCCTGCTTAAAGTTGTCCAGGAATATGGCGCAGTCCCTCTGATTCTAAAGCCTTTAGCCCCTGATGATAAAGTCTTGGTGACATAGCGTGTAAACAGTATTCCAGCCATCGAGACACCACTAACAAACTGACAGCACAGGGATAATAAATGTATCACTTAAAGGACGGTGCGCAAGTACATCCAGGGCGCGTTCAAGATCACAAACAAAAAATGTTGCGAAATTAAAACACTCTAACTTTACAACTGGCGTCGTTTGACTAAACTCGTACAAAATGTGAGATTTTGTTTAGAATGATCGATTTTATTATATTATATTAATCTTCCGCGTTTCCTTATGATGTAACTCGTGTTTTTCAACAAGTTTTAGCCAACAACACTACCTTTACGATACATATTGATACCTTGAATGTGGCAATACAACGGAATGAATCAGTTATTTGGAGAAATTTCACAAAAAACAAACACATGAAGACTCATTTACTGGATAAATATACGTTTAGCTATCCTCGTTGAGATATTCT
The DNA here is from genome assembly GCF_037954235.1 of Aulostomus chinensis. NCBI lineage: Eukaryota > Metazoa > Chordata > Actinopteri > Syngnathiformes > Aulostomidae > Aulostomus > Aulostomus chinensis. Next base: position 15,601,621 of record NC_141340.1, read on the forward strand.
ATCGATAGGCTGCATGATGTGCAGCGAAGTTGTTCAGTGTGTTTATTGAACGCACCCCGGAAATGTCTTTCCCCTGCTTGTTGAGTCGACAAGAAACATGCGTTACTGCGATAGTTCCGCTAAACGTTTCCCCGGTTATCGGGGGGGGGGGGGGAATAAATTATCCATTAAAATGGTGTTATTCGTTTATTTTTTTGTGATGAAGGTTTACCAAACAAAAACAAAATGTGGTTTAGCAAAACCAATACATAGATAAGACGGAATTTTAAGGTTAGCCCCGTGAAAGCGCCTCAGCCCGTACTCATTGTCCGCTGGGCAGTGCCTCGCGAGTCGGCTCCACCCACGGCTCTGTTGCTCAGCTGCTCTTGTCAGATAACGTGAACCTGAAATCACACGCACCGTTACACGGACAGAGGCGGAGGAAATACAATAGTATTGAACAACTGAACAGGTTAATAATCTAAGGTAGGCTGTCAACTCCTATAAAAAGCTAATATATTTATTGGTAGGCTGTATGTGTAAAGGCGCTGCCACACCCACTCAACTATCCCTGCTCACATATCTAATTAAAATTAAGCTAAAGCTACTATTAGCTCACGTGAAAAAGTTTAGTCTACGTGTTGTGTGTGTTGTATAATTGCATTTGTGTAGTGTTTGTAATTATTGCCTTCTCGTTCCTAAGGACTTACTGCAAACAAAATGTACTGTTATGAAATGTCCATTGTGCACATACAATATGAATAAATTGTGAACGTTCGCAGCCTAAATAAAGAGATGGACTGCTTACTCCATTGTCAAAATCAATCAATCAGTCAAAACTTAAAAAAAAAAAAACCCAACTACTGCTATCAGTCCTATTAACGATTAGGGCCTTGAAACAACAGGTCTTTAAGGGGCCTCTTGGTGGGTGATTCGTTCAGTAAAGTCCAGTTTTGGTTGAAATGTCTGGATTAGTTTAAATGATAGATACATTTAAGAAACTTCCTTTTAAGAAATTTACCTTTGAGAGTGTACAGAATCAGTTAGGAGTCTAAAAAAACAAAACATTTTTCTGAGTGGTCCATTCCGCATCGTAACGGGAAATTTCCGCATGTGAATACTGGTATCACTGGTAACTGTATTTGTGGTTAATCTCTATCTTAATCCATGTTTAATAAGCCACCATGGCTTCAGCTGGGACCTTTGGGCCAGGAGCCACCCATTTGGCCACCAAGGTGGAGCTGACCATCTCCTGTCAGAACCTTTTGGACATGGATGTGTTCTCTAAGTCGGACCCTCTGTGTGCCTTGTACATCAACTCCTCGGGCTCCCAGTGGCATGAGGTCTGTTTTACACCTGCGGGCACGGTAGCCCCATATTTTCACCTCCGTATCATAACCTCAATCACCTGTGTTTGTGTTCCTTCTGCTCTTGTTTCTGGTTCTGAATCAGTTTGGGCGCACAGAGATGATCCTGAACTGCTTGAATCCAAAGTTTGCAAAGAAGTTTGTCCTCGACTATTACTTTGAGATGGTGCAGAGGCTGAAGTTTTGTGTCTATGACATTGACAATGACACGTATGATCTGAGTGATGACGACTTCCTTGGGGAGATTGAATGCACCCTGGGCCAGGTGAGCTTTCCCTCTGCAATTTTAAAGACACATTTTGACCTCATTCTTTTTTTCTGTGGCACTGCAAATAATTTGTGTCCAGATTGTTTCGAACAGGGTGATGACTCGATGTTTGTTACTGAGGGACAAGAGACCTGCGGGTAGAGGTACCATCACAGTAAGTGTAACTCTCTCCTTTTTCTAATTGTTATAGAGAGCTATGACAATTATTCTATACTGGGGCTGAGTTTTCAATTTTGTCTTCAGTTTAAAATATCAAATCATATTTTACGCAGAAGAGAACGATAATAGTTGTGTGGTTTCTGGGTTGAAAAGACCAACAAAATGAACAGTTATGTCTCTGTGCCAAATCTCGTTGGGTATAAAAAGCCCTGAACCAGCGATTGAAATGTCGGTTTTTGTTTTATAGATTGCTGCAGAAGAAATAACGGACACCAGAGTGGCCAACTTTGAGGTGTCTGGCCGAAGGCTGGACAAAAAGGTACTGAAGTCACTGTGAGGTCTACAACGTCAGGGCTTTGACATTATTTAAACTCCCCATTGACTAAATTGTTCATTGGATATTCAGTTTTTGTGGTGGTCCGACCCTTTTCTGGAATTCTACAAGCAGACAGAAACTGGATGGCAGCTGGCTCACCGGACAGAGGTACACACATACGAACAACTCACACCTTCGCCTGCTTAGAAATGTCCTCTGAGTAATCTGTCCTATGAAGGTGATCAACAACAACCTAAACCCGACGTGGAGACCGTTCCGCGTCTCTCTGCGAGCTCTCTGCGGGGGAGATGTAGAGAAACCTATAAAGGTAAATTCTTTTACACCATTTCATTTTTTGTCTTTCAATCTCAGTGAATGTGTCAAATTCAGCCCGGTGACCACTTTCTTAACAACGCCTCTCTTACATTTTAGATAGCATGCTTTTCTTTCTACTGATACCAATTAATGATACTAATCACTCATCTGTTAATTGGTTTTTGTTCTTCATCTTCCTAATGCTTCCAAACCTAACACAGGAGACTGCTTGTGATCCGGCCGTATGCACGATTCATGACGGCATCTCATAAAGGTGTGCATTTTTGCCCTGTGTTTTTTTTTACTGAATTCCTTTTATTGTGTCGACAGTGGTGTTAGACACCTGGTATATGATGATATATTTTATGTTTTGACGCCACAATAAAAACCCGATGACACGTAAGGAGCAACAGTCAAGCATCGTTTCAGGAAGACACCTGATACTCGGGCTGCACTTCCTACCTGGACCTATGAGTGACGGCTGCCTACCTTGACAGCTGTAGTGTCCACAAAGAGTGGGGCGAAATATATCAACGGGGCTATAAATTGTGATCCAGTATTTTGTGATACATTATATTGATATGATGACACTAAATATAAGTGTTTTGATATCAGATGTCAAAAATTATGGGTAAACAACCGGTAGAGCAGCACTGACAGTGTTTCAGTGAGTACTGTTGATCGATTTTGCCCCGGTCTGTTTTTCAAACCGCGCTGATTGGAAGGTGCTAGACACATCCACACCCAGGTTTCGTGTTTACAGGGATGCTGTCTGGAGCCGCAGTAGCTTAATATTCATGTTCCGACTGCAGGACTGACAGCTGATCAAACCCTGACTGATGGCAGGCAAAATTAAGATGTTAGCGGGTGTTCACAGGATTTTCGTCTTGTGGAAAAGGCGTTTTAGGGAGGCTTGTTGGCTGTGGCGTTTGTTCATCCGTGTCAGTGTGCCTGAGAGAGTGAGAGATCTGTGGAGAGGCTCTGAGGTCACCTGTCATGGAGTACAGGTATGGTTGGGTATGATATCCATAGTAGTGATATGGGATACTAACAAAAGACCCAAGAAAGAGCAAAGAGAAGGGGCCAAAGGAGTGAGCATTGACAGCAGCAAGATGTCAGCCGTTGGCTTGTGATCTCGTATTTCAAAGCCTAAGGTTCGACACTTTGGCCACTGTCATTTTTGCAATCAGAGCTGAAAATGTTTGGACAAAATGGCGGTGCTGGAGAGGAGAGAGGGGTGGATCTGACAGAGGTACCGCCAGGTTGCCACAGTAACCACTTGTCATTTAAAAGGTGGCCAAGCCGTACCACAGAACTTGTTTATTGACAGTGTCAAACCAAACGGAAGCATAATTGACGCCTAACAAGAGAGTTATCAGACCAATCAGTCTCTGGCTCCCTTCTTGTCTGCCACCCAACAATGACATAGATCCTGATTGCGTCTCACAGTGAATTACACTACAATTGAAAAAAGGAGTAGGAGAAAATGGTGTCTCTGGAATTGGCAAATATTAACGGAGGTAGAATAAACACAGCTGTAAGTGCCGGATTCAACAGCGGTTAAACAAGGAGATTTAAACAGTTATGCGCTAGTGGAGTTTGCCAGAAGAAAAGATGTGTTTGCTGGTCTTCCTGGAATGTGATGGTGTCATATGTTTTGTTGCATTGATTGGGTGAAGAAGCTGTCTGCCAAGACAAGTACTCCACCTTCTCATTGTGATTTTGGAGAGATACTAGACCAAGCTTTAGAGCTCAGCTTTTGAGCTCACAAGATAAAAGAAGGACTTGAACGAGGTGCTGTGGAGGCAACACATTTTCATTGCTTCCGTGGATATTAACGATAGTGGAGTGGTGACCATTGATCACTACAGTCTGTAAAGGCAAAGTCTGGGGCACCTGGGGCACCTCCTACTGGGTCACATGGCCTGGAAACCAATAACCAATAAACCGAGAGGCCCAAGTAAGAGAAACCAAACGGTGTTAGAAGAAAACAAACACCTTATTGATTTAATGACTGTCAAATTTACATTTAATTGTAAGATGATAATGTTAGTTTTAATGAACTTAATTAATGTGATGAATAATTAACTAATAATTTATTTATCCTGATTTTAAATTCATTAACTTATATTAACTTTTATTTTGTCACTGGCTGCAATGGCTCTGTGTTTGCTCCCAGGTTGAGTGTTATGACCATCACGTCAACGGCTCCCATGACCTTATTGGAAGCTGTAGGACAACATTGGCAGAGATGCAAGTGGGAACACATGTTAACCCGGTGAGAAGTGTTTGTGTGTGTGTGTGTGTGTGTGTGTGTGTGTGTGTGTGTGTGTGTTTTTCTGTTGTATTTTCTCTACTTTCGCTGGCTTACACATGGCTGAATGTCTCACCTGCAGGTTGAATTTGAGTGCATTAACCCAAAGAAGTTAAAGAAAAAAGACTACAAAAACTCTGGAATCATTTACATCAAGAACTGCCAGGTACTTATTTGTCAACCAGGAAATCTAAATTTGACTTTAGTCTTACATTGATCTGTATATGTCCTCTCACTGCATTGTGCATCACTGTTAGAGCGTCCATGTAAAAAAAAACAACGGGGAATATCGTTGATTTTTAGATACGCTATGATACTGAGGCTCGTTGTATCACTGCACTTTCTGCACCACTGCAACGTGTTTTGTCTTATTCACTTTGCCAGGTGGAGCACGAGTACACCTTCCTGGATTACATCATGGGGGGTTGCCAACTCAACTTCACTGTGAGTCAAATGCACCTTAACAAGTCTTGGCGGTAAAACCAATGGCTATATTTGACTTGACTTCCTGGACTTACCTCCAGGTAGCATGTGTAGCAGAGGTTTGCTTTGTAAATACGGTGTCGCAAATCTCTCATTTTGCTTTTGATGGCTGAGGAGCACCGTGCTTCTCCTCCCTTGTTCTCGGGCCAGATTGGCATTGATTTCACAGGTTCGAACGGCGATCCTCGCACCCCCCAGTCCCTCCACTACATCAACCCTGAGGGTTTTAATGAATACCTGACAGCCATCTGGGCGGTGGGTAATGTCATTCAGGACTACGACAGGTAAACACAAATTATTGCATTTGTCCAAAACTGGCTTTTGACTCGACAGTGATTTTGACGTGCTGGAGCAATGTCTTATTTCAGATTCTGGGATTCATTTTATGTAACTGAAACAAAACACACATTGGTTTAGCAAAGAACCTTGCGCATGATTACAGCTCTAATGTTTATTATAAGACTTTAAAAGTAGTTAATATCAACTGTTTGCTTCCTTGCTGAAGTCTTATTAATCTGAATGATCTGTTGTTTCGGTCAGGTGTGTATCGTATAATTTCTAATTTTTTTTCTGACTTTCTGTATAGTAACAAGAAGTTTCCTGTTTTTGGATTTGGAGCCCAGATCCCTCCCTCCTGGCAGGTGTGAATACAGTTGTAGGAGACGTGAGCAGTATTGGATTGACTCAGCAACAGACATTACGTGAATCAGTCATTTTAAATTCGGCAAAGGTATCAATGGTGCCCTGAGAATGAACTCGCTTCACCGTCATAGATCATCTGGTTTGGTGAAATACTCCTCATCCACTAAACGCCTCAACCTAAAAAATGTAACAAATACTCATGTTCCATTCAGGATGAAATGCAGTAGTTATGGTGATCCTCTGACTTACGATCTAGCTGCATTATCTGATCAAAATTTAAGACCTGTAGCCTGAAGCATCCTCTGTATTTTGTTCCAGTTGGCAAACGTTGGCATTCGAACATGTCAAACTAAGAGTGTGAGCATATGGGGCTCCTTATTTGCCCGACAAATGTGATCAAGTTAGAGCTCTGATTGTGTGATCGCTCCATTGTGACAGTCAGGGGTTCATGTCAGCTTGTCATGGCTTGAAATCTAATGCCTTTATTTGTTTATCTATTTATTCATATCATGCTCACAGGTTTCACATGAGTTTCCCATCAATTTTAATCCATCTAATCCATTCTGTGATGGTAAGTTGATTAAGCGCTTTTCACAATATTGTGTTTGGCTACTAAAAGAGCTACTTGAGCATTTTTCTCGTGTGTGTGTGTGTGTGTGTGTGTGTGTGTGTGTGTGTGTGTGTGTGTGTGTGTGTGTGTGTGTGTGTGTGTGTGTGTGTGTGTGTGTGTGTGTGTGTGTTTTTCAGGCATAGAGGGTGTGGTGGCTGCCTATCAGCAGTGTCTACCCCAGTTGAAGCTCTGGGGCCCCACTAACTTCTCTCCAATTATCAACCATGTTGCCTGCTTTGCCAGACAGGCGCTCTACCAGCGTATGGCTTCAGTAAGTGGTTACAGATCAACCTTTTAAAAACTGGGTGGTGAATGTGTAATCCAAAGACTCTCCTAGATCAGACTGACTGACTTTGGAGAGCACACAGAGTACCCGTCAGTTATAAAAGTTTTTTATTGTCAGAGAGAACATCCCGAATGTGCACTGTAGTCTGGTGTTGACATAAACTAGATAGTGATGTGGCGTTCGAGTGCCTCTCTTTTCTCTCTGCAGCAATACTATGTGCTGCTCATCATCACGGACGGAGTGATAACAGACATGGACCTGACACGCACTGCCATCGTCGAAGCTTCGCGTCTGCCCATGTCTATCATCATAGTGGGTGTGGGTGGGGCAGACTTCAGTGCGATGGAGTTCCTCGACAGTGACGACAAATTGCTGCGCTCGCCCAGGGGTGATGTCGCTGCCCGAGACATCGTCCAGTTTGTACCCTTCAGAAATTTCCAGGTGAGGCCATGTTTTCAAATGCTGAATATTTCATTATCCAAACCCTCTCTGTTCAATCACAATTGTTCAATGATCTGGACCCCGACTTTCCACGTGCTTTCTTGTTGTATTGTTCAGTCTGAGTTGTCGTTGCAGGGTAGCAGTGTGGCCCTGGCCCAGAGTGTCCTGGCAGAGCTGCCCGATCAAGTGTCCTCCTTCTTTAACTCTTTCAAGCTGAGACCTCCTAAAATCTTCAGTTCTCCAGGGCAATCAAAGTCGGCAGGCTTAACTTAACCCAAATACCTCCTCGGAACTGCTTCTCTGCATCTCCCACAGTCGTTTTTTTTTTTTTTTTGTTTGTTTTTTTCTGCTTTCATGTCGGGTGCAGTACAGATGATCGCCAACATTGCCATGAGTTGTTTTCTATGTAGTTATGACATGAATGTGAGGGTAAAAGAAACCAACATGTCTCACTAATCTGTGAATGGGTGACAAATGTATAGAGTTTGACTAAATGTCATTTTAAGCTAATAGAAGAAGAGCTCCTGTGACCACAGGAGATGATAGCATGTGGTGCATGATTAGATGATATAACATCGCTAGAAATCGAATCTCAGTTCTTCTTTTTGCATTTGAAATAACCCCTTGACATGCTGCTATAGGTTCGTTGATTAAATAATAAGTTTCTTATATATTTATTATGTCTTGTCTTAAACTGCCTTGTTAATGCTTTCTGTTGTGTGGGAGAAATCTCTCCATTTTAATTCACCTGTGCTGGTATGGTGCGTTCAGTTGTCCGTCCGTATGAGGCAGTGTGTGTGTTGTTGGTGAAGAGTTTTATATCGACCCAATCACACTGAGGTGATGCTTTTCCTCTCTCAGAGGTTGCTGCTGAATGAGAATTGTGTTAACAAAAAAAGGACGATGTAATTTTTAACCGTTTAATTTTGTACCACCTTTACACTTACAGATATTAATAAGCATGGTGCCATGGTGACTGACTTTTATGGAATAAGTAGGCATGAGAAAGTGTTATGACAGAAGTAAAAAAAAAAAAAAAAGGCAGCTCTGTGACATACTTGACGAAAGTCTCGACAGTGCCTTTTTGATAAAATAGTGTAGCGTCTTCAGTAACAATAGTGTTACTCAGAATGGAGCTGTAGAAATGAGTGAAAAAATAAAACGACAAGAAAAAAATTATGGGAACATGAAGAAATTGTGTGGTTAAAGCATCAGTCATGCATGTTGAAATGTGTTATTGTTTGTAGAATGAGATTTGTACTCATCCTCTCGTTGACTTGGTACGTGTGTATTTTTTAAGGTTCTAAGCCCAGCAACGATCGTACAATTGGACTATTCCTGAAAAATTGCTGTCTTATCACCAGTATCTAATATGGCTGCCATGGGAAGGGAAAACAGGAAATCATCCATCCATCCATTTTCTACTGCTTATCCTGTTAGTTTGGGGGGTGGGGTGGGGGGGTTGGGTGGAGCCTATCCCAGCAGCCTTTGGGCGAAAGGCAGGGTTCACCCTGTACGGGTCGCCACTCCAGGGCCAACACACAGAGACAGACAACCATTCACACTCACAGTCACACCTACGGTCAATTTAGAGTATCAATCAGCCTCGTCCTCTCTTGATGTCTTTGGACTGTGGGAGGAAGCTGGAGTACCAGAGAGAACCCACACAGGAACAGGGAGAACATAGAGACTCACACAGAAAGATCCTGTGCTGGAGCCGGGACTGGAACCTGGAACCTTCTTGCTGTGAGGCGACAGTGCTGACCACTGCACCACCGTGCCGCCCACAGAAAATCCTAAATTTGTCAAATCTTGTAGAATAATTCAAGATTTTGATTAAATTCAGAACTTTTCACTGGATTTGGTGAAAAGACAGCAACACAGATTGACGGCATCACAGCATCAAAAATATAGTTGCCCTGAAGGAACGTTCAGTGGGTTCACGTATACGTGGCAACTGTCTAGTGGAGGAATCTTGTACTGTGATGAGAAACAGTAAGTGTTCCTACATGAAACGGACTAGTTTTAATAATAAGATTGTGACGGGACATTAGTATCGAATGTGAATGCATCTGAGATTAAACTGAATAAACAGGAGTCCAGTTCTTCTTCACTCAGTCACATGTGAAAGCGCGAACTCGACCTCATTATTGAGTGTGCACTTCATGCTAGTAAACGTGTACATGCTGTATGTGCTGGAAAACTTTTTTTTTTCCAGTATAGGATGAATGATTTCTGGAGCATGATTGTAAGTTCATGGACGCATCATTTGTATATGACTTTAAAAACACTGATCACAATAACTGAATTTATTTTGGAATTAATATGCTACATAAAAAAAAGTTATGCAAAATTGCTGGAAACCACCATTGGATTCTAAGGTGTTCTATATCCTGTCGTGTCTCAAACATTTATTGTGTCTGAAACACTTCAAACTAGGGCTGTCATTTTAATGCATTAATTAGATTAATTAATTAATTACACCGCAAATTAACACGTTATAAAAATTAACACAAGATTAATTATAGCCCACTTGAGTGGCAATTCACTGCGAATTTTACGCAGACACGAGCATTTTCAACTTGACCCACTGAAGGAGCCCTACTTGGCAGCGGCTCGTCACCTCACACATGCGTCGCCAGCCAAAGTCCCCGTTTGAGACTCCGCCTTCAGATGGCCTGACTTAGGTTTTAATCAATCACCAAGAAAAATGTGGATTTCAAATCTTCTCTTCTAATTGTATTCATTTGATTAGTCATGCATGGCAATTTTGTAACCTCCTAGGATTCAAATTCTTTATTTAGAGACCTTAAGCAGATATGAGATTAAAAATGCGATTAATTTGATCAATTAATTACAAATCCTTTTATTAATTCGATTAATTTTTTTAATGGTCAGACAGCACGACTTAAAACCCCTTCACGCCGACTGTGTTGTGTGTGAACCATACGAATAATCTGAAACGTAACTGTGACTCAAAATTATGATCAAACATTGTGGTCATGCAGACTCACCACAGGCTGGGTTTCCTATAACTGACCTTTTTCACTGAAGCCACTGTGCACGTCTTTGAAGGTTAAACACAGTTGTAACTAGAAAATGCACTTTGGGGAGAAAATACTATGGGAGTGCAGTGAGCAAGAAGAAAAATCACAAAAGCAATTCTGAAAAACAGTAGGAGCTGAAATAGACTGAGAATTAAAGCTGAATACTTTTAAATGGCGCACAAATGTGCAAAAAAAAAAAACCCCTGAAAAACTGCACACATCGCAAATCAGAGCTGATCCTTTGGATATTTGAACGTTTTCGTCGAACTGAAAACATAAAAGAAGATGAAAAATGAAGGATGGAATAAGCAAACGCTAAACACAGAGGACACATGTATTCTTATTTTTTTTCAAGTTATGTATGAATATTTCTACAAAACCTCAGTGAATGATTTATGGCCAATAAAAGTACATTGAATGCTGCGTGTCTGTTGGACACTGAAATGAAATGAAAGCCCTTCAACTCGGTTCATTTCGTAAACGAAGGACTTTTAATTAAAAAAAATTTAGATACTAAACTTTAGAAGTTCAAATTTCACAATTTTGTCCTCTGATGTATTTAGAAATATTTCAGGACGCGTTTTTACGACCAGAATGGTGGACGGCGTTGCAGCAGATTGACGCTGTCTGCCAGCGGATGTCTTCTGCCTGCAGTAGCCTGGCGGGTGTGTCTGCATGGAGGACCGAAGGCACAGGGTACCGCCCACCACCACAGCCCTGCTTTCACCAACTCTTCCGTTCTTGCCGCGGTTGAAGGGGTTGCTGACAGCCTGCGTTTCTCTCTCAAAGGTAAGGAAAGAAAGAAAAACATGGCTTTTGAAATAGTATCGTTTTCGCTATCAAAAAACAACAACAACAAAACAGTCGGAGCGCCAGAAATTGTACGAGTTTATACGAATTTACGGGTCTGTCGAGCTCAAAACCGCAAAGCAAAACTGGGTTTAATGTAAATAACGGGATCGATTCAATACTTTAATGGAGGTTCCGCTATGTTAACTTACTCACCCACGCTTGGATTGGTGAAAGACGACGTCATGCGTCAAGTCTTGCGGGACTCGGCGGGTTGGCTAACTAGCTACACCTCGGTCTGGAAGGGCTAACCCCTCCTGCGCTGCTCCGACCCACGGAGATTAAATTAGCCAGTATTCACGTTTTGTCCCTTAACTTTGGAAACCCCCATTTGAAAACGGAGTCTGAATGATTTACTTTGTTCTAGCGACGCACAGAACTTGATACGTTTTCTCCAAGATGCGGTTCTCTCAGATGAAGCGTTAACTTTGCTGTGGCTGTTGTAAGTCGACGTTAGGGTAGTTAGGGGGATGCCATACGAATAAAGTGAAAGAAAACGAAAATTCGACCGGGTTTTAACCGGTTTGTAACGCTTCCTCTCCGGAGGCTGCTCATGTACACAGACATTGCTCAAATTTTCCAGAAACAATTTCAAACTTTTTCAGGTAGTCCTGTGTCATAACAGGGATGACGTCACAGTCGCAGTTTAGTCATAACTTACTCACAATTTGGGAATACTTAGTGTGTTTTGGTGTGCCAGTTTATGCCCTCAGGCTGCGATGGCTGCAGTTGGAAATCCAGGTCCGAGGGTCAACGACTGTGTGACCAAAGTGGCCCTGAGCATTTCTTGTGAGAACCTGCTGGACATGGACGTCTTCTCCAAGTCTGACCCAATGTGTGTACTTCACATGAGCACCACCGGGAGCCACTGGGTTGAGGTCAGTGGGTCAGAACTTATTACCGCCGTGCCAAGTCGCAGGTCTGTGCTGTGCACACAAGTGAAAGTGCGCTGACTCATAACAAAGTCGCCCACTGAAGGAAACCCAGCTTTTAATGATCCAGTGTAGGGATGCACCAATCCCTCAGTTCATCATGGTGACACACTCTCACCTGCCTCCTGCCTCCTGCACTTGATTAGATGGGATTGTTTAGGAACCACTCAGCACCGATGTAAAGGAAGCCATGCTTTAACCAAAAAGGATTGTGCGCTCAAAAGTCAGTCCCTCCCGTTTATGGATGGTTTGATGAAGTTTTTTTTTAATGCACATAAAAACTGCAAGAGTTTCACAGGGAAAAGTTTTTGCTTTTATATCCCAAACAATTAAAGTGAGTGATGACCATACTGCTCATCTGAGCGCTCTTTAAGCCTTATAATGCCAAGTTGTTTCGAAAAATGTCACTGACACCCTGTTTTTAGCCCCAAAGCTACTGGAGCTACAGGCTGTGTGACAATGACATTAACCCACATACCTGCAGGATTTTGGGGATCCCTGGGGCTGCTTGGGAGGATGGAAGTAACGAGGGACGAGGGCTCGGCCACAACAGCAGAGACTGAAGGAGAAGAAGAGATTTAAACTGTATTCCCTTAGCTAATGTGAACTGCGTTCAGCAAACGGTTGTTCGGTATTTATTCCTCATGTCATGGACAGACTTGACCTTTTGTCATAATTTTGATCCGTTCACTGAAGTCACATCACAGCAAACGTTGGACACAAACAGTCATCCAGATTGAGTTCCTGGAAACGGCTGTGAAATTCACCAAGCTGATAAAGTTATGTTATTGACAGGACAGACAGTGTTGGGTATATTAACATATCTGGCACTTCAATAAGCACCCAACGCTTCCTTTTGTGATGTCTGAGGACCTTCACTCCTATGAAACTTGGCTATTCTTATATCCCTCTTGGCTGTGTGTTGAAGAAATCGTAGGCTGATAATACACTTTGCCTGTGGGAGTCAGTTGAGGTTTTGGACATCTCTGACCATCTTACTGTGAGCTAATATTACATTTCCTCTAAAATTTTGATTTTTTAAGAAGTGCTGCTTGGTTTACAATTAGGGTCAGCAATTATTATCATGTTGTTATCAGCGGATTTACCAGTTTGGTTGTTTCAATTGCATCGTAGCTGAATGAAGTGGATCGGTGCTTGTCTAATTCAGTGCAGTCACATTCACTTTCTCTTTGTATTTTCTTCTACTTACCATTCAAGCAAATCCTGCTGATTTTTTTTCCCCTTCATTTTATTAGCCACACAATTTTGAAGTGGATGAATTCATTTTGAGGGTTTTTTTTTTCTGTATCAAATGAGTGTCTGGCTGAATCTATGTCCATAAAACAGAATTCTGAAGCTTGTGTCTGTGTTAGGTTGGCAGGACGGAGACAATCCAGAACTGTCTCAGTCCCAAATTTTCCAAGACTTTTGTCATTGACTACTACTTTGAGATGGTACAGAAGATGAGGTTTGAAGTGTACGACATCGACAGCGAAATCGGCTCGCTGCAAGATGCCGACTTCCTGGGACAACTGGATTGTACTTTGGGGCAGGTTAGCACTCTTTGTCTCCCCTCAGTAGGCTATGCTCCACCTAAGCACTTATACATAACACTTCCTTCACAGTTACGCATGATAGCAGCGACCCATATCATTTTATTAAAGGTGTTGGGTTCAGAAAAATCTCTGGTGATCAAACATCTTCTGTTTTTGTGTCCAGATTGTGTCTGCTAGGAGACTAACCAAACCGCTGGTCCAGAAGGACAGCCGGCCTGCAGGAAAGGGAACCATGACTGTGAGTTGCCTGCATTTAAATTTGTGATTACATCTGGAGCATTTACTGATGTTTCACACAGCATCGCGCTGTTTCATGTTCTGTAGATACTCGCCGAAGAAAGAACAGACAGCAGGGTGGTGGAGTTTGAAGTCGCTGGAAGAAAACTGGATAAAAAGGTACCACGAGTAGCATTCCAGTGATATGAACTATTATTATGCTACAAATTCAGAACATTTATGGTGGTCTTTGTGTTTCCTGGACCGATCAGTGCGGTGACTCACTCACCATGGGTCAACAAATGTAGAAGGTCTGTCTCACTGTCAGTCCTGTTTGGGTGTTATTAGCACTGTAGATTTTTTACACAGCACTGCGACAATATGGTGTCTCACTGGAGACTAATTGGCAGTTGTATCTTTATCATTTTCCTTCATGTATTTGCAGGATTTTTTTGGCAAGTCTGACCCTTTCCTGGAATTCTACAGGGCCACAGAAACTGGATGGCAGATGGCTCACAGGACAGAGGTACAGATACACTTTCTGTGTACAATATTTGCTGGTACATGGGAAGAACAGTCAAAATTAAAGCTGCAAGCAGCGTTGTTAGGGCCTGAGCCCCCGCCTAACCGCGGCCGGATCGCCGGCCCGAATCCAACGGTGTAATCGGCAAATCCCTAGGCCTTGTAGTTTAGGAGATACGAGCCTCAGTTCGCTGCACAGTGCGAGTGCAGAGTTGAGAGCCGGCCATTTAGGAGCCCCTCCCTTCTCTGCTCGCTCTCTGCCATCTGTGTCAGAGTGGAGAGCAGAGGAGGATTTGGCAGTTTTACTGACAAACACAGTCATAACTCAGCATATGTTGGTCAAAAGTTGAAAGTAAAGACATCAGTGCGTAGAGTTTTTTCTCAGGAATTCAATGGTGTGCTTTTTGAAGGTGTGAGTCTTTTAGTTTAGAAGCTACAAGTGTTTGTTTGAGAGTATGTACATGAGGGCAGAGACCCTCCAATTGTGGTTTCCATGACTACAGTAAACAAATCTCTGCCATCTGCCTGAGTGGAGAGCAGCCGAAAAGTGTACATTTTTAGTGTGTGAAAAGCAAATAACTCTGCATATGTTGCTTGGAAGTGGAATATAAGACCATATTTTTGTCGAGATTTTTCTGAGGAATCGACTGGTGTGTTTTGTGAAGCTGTGAGAGTTTTAGTTTAGACCTGAGAAGCATTTGTTCGAGAGTTTGTACCATGAGAGGACACGGCCACCCCATTGACTTCCATTGTAAGCGTGACACGTGTCTCCCCGACTTTGACGGCTTTTAAAATCCAAACCGAGCGCGTAGTATATTAGCCTTTAAAGATTTTTGAAGAGCAGTGTTGGGAGAGTAATGTGTGAAAGTCTGGAAGCGGTGACATTTACGGTTTAGGAGGAGATAGATTTTGTTCGGGGAGGAGCAAAAGTCCTCATTTTGACAGTTTTGTCCAATTTGTGGACATTGTGTTGTAGATAGGTCAGAGGTCAGAGCGTATGAAATTTTCGTCTTGATGAGACGAGTGCAACGGTGTTGGTCCCATGTCTGTGGGACATTCGTGCAAGCAGTTATTGCGCTCCCAATTTTTTTTTAGTTTTTTGTCTCCCTAGGTGGCGCTATTGAGTTTTGGTGAAATTTTTTTTTAAAATATAAAATTTTTTGC
Source organism: Aulostomus chinensis (assembly GCF_037954235.1). Classification (NCBI taxonomy): domain Eukaryota; kingdom Metazoa; phylum Chordata; class Actinopteri; order Syngnathiformes; family Aulostomidae; genus Aulostomus; species Aulostomus chinensis. The sequence continues at coordinate 15,617,087 of NC_141340.1, forward strand.
CAGACCGGACGTGCGTGCCAAAATTCAGCGAATTTCATGCATGTTCAGGGGGTGTAATTAAGGGGTTTTTTGGCGGCGGAACCGGAAAGAATAATAATTAAAGCTGCAAGCAGCGTTGTTAGGGCCTGAGCCCCCGCCTAACCGCGGCCGGATCGCCGGCCCGAATCCAACGGTGTAATCGGCAAATCCCTAGGCCTTGTAGTTTAGGAGATACGAGCCTCAGCGCGCTGCACAGTGTGACTGCAGAGCTGAGAGCCGGCCCTTTAAGAGCCCCTCCCTTCTCTGCTCGCTCTCTGCCATCTGTGTCAGAGTGGAGAGCAGAGGAGGATTTGGCGGTTTAACTGTGAAACACAGTCATAACTCTGCATATGTGGGTCAAAAGTTGAAAGTAAAGACATCAGTGCGTAGAGTTTTTTCTCAGGAATTCAATGGTGTGTTTTCTGAAGGTGTGAGTGTTTTAGTTTAGAAGCTACAAGTGGTTGTTTGAGAGTATGTACATGAGGGCAGAGAAGCTCCAATTGTGGTTTCCATGACTACAGTAAACAAATCTCTGCCATCTGTGCCTGAGTCTAGAGTAGCTGAAAAGTGTACATTTTTAGTGTGTGAAAAGCAAATAACTCTGCATATGTTGCTTGGAAGTGGAATATAATACCATATTTTTGTAGAGATTTTTCTGAGGAATCGACTGATATGTTTTGTGAAGCTGTGAGAGTTTTAGTTTAGACGTGAGAAGCATTTGTTCGAGAGTTTGTACCATGAGAAGACACGGCCACCCCATTGACTTCCATTGTAAGCGTGAAACGTGTCTCCCCGACTTTGACGGCTTATAAAACGGAATCGGAGCGATTCATATAAAAACCTTTGAAGATTTGTGAAGAGCACAGTTGTGTGATTGAGGTGTGAAAGTTTGGAAGCGATACAATTAATGCCCGAGGACAAGATCGATTTTGTTTGGGGAGAAAAAAATTCCTTTTTTTGACAGTTTTGTCCAATTTGTGGACATTCTGTTGTAGATAGGTGAGAGGTCAGAGCATATGAAATTTTCGTCTTGATGAGACGAGTCCAATGGTGTTGGTCCCATGTCTGTGGGACATTCGTGCAAGAAGTTATAGCACTCCAATTGTTGTGATGTGGTTTTTTGGCTCCCTAGGTGGCGCTATACAGTTTTTGTAATTTTTTTTTTTAAAAGATCGAATTTTTTGCCGGACCGGACGTGCGTGCCAAATTTCATCGAATTTCATGCATGTTCAGGGGGTCAAATTAAGCGTCAAAGTGGCGGGAGAAGAAAGAAAGAATAATAATAATAATATTAAAACGCAGCAATTTCAGATATAATTCTGCCACCATTGTTTTCAATGGGAGACCTCACCCCCCTGTCCCCCCCCGGACCCCCCTGTGATGTTTTTAGAGGCCTGCGATGCTCCTAAGTGTGTGTTTTTACTGCTTTTAGCGCTGACTTCGTGTCTCTCTGACTTCGAAACATAATAGGGTCTTCGCCCAGAAGTACCTTCTGGCTCAGGCCCTAATTAAAGCTGCAAGCAGCGTTGTTAGGGCCTGAGCCCCCGCCTCACCGCGGCCGGATGCCGGCCCGAATCCAACGGTGTAATCGGCAAATCCCTAGGCCTTGTAGTTTAGGAGATACGAGCCTCAGTTCGCTGCACAGTGTGACTGCAGAGCTGAGAGCCGGCCCTTTAAGAGCCCCTCCCTTCTCTGCTCGCTCTCTGCCATCTGTGTCAGAGCTGAGAGCAGAGGAGGATTTGGCAGTTTTACTGTGAAACACAGTCATAACTCAACATATGTGGGTCAAAAGTGTAATGTAAAGACATCAGTGCGTAGAGTTTTTTCTCAGGAATTCAATGGTGTGCTTTTTGAAGGTGTGAGTGTTTTAGTTTAGAAGCTACAAGTGTTTGTTTGAGAGTATGTACATGAGGGCAGAGAAGCTCCAATTGTGGTTTCCATGACTACAGTAAACAAATCTCTGCCATCTGTGCCTGAGTGGAGAGCAGCTAAAAAATGCACATTTTTAGTGTGTGAAAAGCAAAATACTCCGCATATGTTGCTTGGAAGTGGAATATAATTCCATAATTTTGTAGAGATTTTTCTGAGGAATCCAGTGGTGTGTTTTGTGAAGCTGTGAGAGTTTTAGTTTAGACGTGAGAAGCATTTGTTTGAGAGTATGTACCATGAGAGGACACGGCCTCCCCATTGACTTCCATTGTAAGCGTGAAACGTGTCTCCCCGACTTTGACGGCTCATAAAATGGGAACCGATTAAGTTTTGAAAAAACCTTTAAAGATTTTTGAAGAGCAGAGTTGTGTGATTAATGTGTGAAAGTGTGGAAGCGATACCATTAACGGCCTAGGAGGAGATAGATTTTGTTTGGGGAGATCAAAAACTCCTCATTTTGACAGTTTTGTCCAATTTGTGGACTTTCTGTTGCAGATAGGTCAGAGGTCAGAGTGTACGAAATTTTCGTCTTGATGAGACGAGTCCAATGATGTTGGTCCCATGTCTGTCGGACATTCGTGCAAGCAGTTATAGCGCTCCAAATTTTTTGCGAGTTTTTTGACTCCCTAGGTGGCGCTATTGAGTTTTTGCGAATTTTTTTTTTTAAATATCAAATTTTTCGCCGGACCGGACGTGCGTGCCAAATTTCAGCGAATTTCATATATGTTCAGGGGGTCAAATTAAGGATTTAAGAGTTCGCGGAAGAAAGAAAGAATAATAATAATTAAAGCTGCAAGCAGCGTTGTTAGGGCCTGAGCCCCCGCGCGGCCTACGGCCGCGTCCTTGACACCGGCCCGAATCCAACGGTGTAATCGGCAAATCCCTAGGCCTTGTAGTTTCGGAGATACGAGCCTCAGTTCGCTGCACAGTGTGAGTGCAGAGCTGAGAGCCGGTCCTTTAAGAGCCCCTCCCTTCTCTGCTCGCTCTCTGCCATCTGTGTCAGAGCTGAGAGCAGAGGAGGATTTGACAGTTTAACTGTGAAACACAGTCATAACTCTGCATATGTGGGTCAAAAGTTGAAAGTAAAGACATCAGTGCGTAGAGTTTTTTCTCAGGAATTCAATGGTGTGTTTTCTGAAGGTGTGAGTGTTTTAGTTTAGAAGCTACAAGTGTTTGTTTGAGAGTATGTACATGAGGGCAGAGACCCTCCAATTGTGGTTTCCATGACTACAGTAAACAAATCTCTGCCATCTGTGCCTGAGTGGAGAGCAGCTGAAAAGTGTACATTTTTAGTGTGTGAAAAGCAAATAACTCTGCATATGTTGCTTGGAAGTGGGATATAATACAATATTTTTGTAGAGATTTTTCTGAGGAATCGACTGGTGTGTTTTGAGAAGCTGTGAGAGTTTTAGTTTCGACGTGAGAAGCATTTGTTCGAGAGTTTGTACCATGAGAGGACACGGCCACCCCATTGACTTCCATTTTAAGCGTGAAACGTGTCTCCCCGACTTTGACGGCTTATAAAATCCAAACCGAGCGCGTAGTATATTAGCCTTTAAAGATTTTTGAAGAGCAGTGTTGGGAGAGTAATGTGTGAAAGTCTGGAAGCGGTGCCATTTACGGTTTAGGAGGAGATAGATTTTGTTCGGGGAGTGAAAATTGTGTTTTTTTGGACAGTTTTGTCCAATTTGTGGACATTGTGTTGTAGATAGGTGAGAGGTCAGAGTGTATGAATTGTTCGTCTTGATGAGACGAGTTCAACGGTGTTGGTCCCATGTCTGTGGGACATTCGTGCAAGCGGTAACAGCGCTCCAAATGGTATTTTTTTTGTTTTTTTACTGCCTAGGTGGCGCTATAGAGTTTTTCCCAATTTTTTTTTTAGAATATCGAAATTTTCGCCAGACCGGACATGCGTGCCAAATTTCAGCGAATTTCATGCATGTGTAGTGGGTGAAATTATGTGATTTGTTGGCGGCGGAAAAAGAAAGAATAAGAAAAAAACTTAGCAATTTCAGATATAATTTTGCCACCATTGGTTTCAATGGGGGACCTCACCCCCTGTCCCCCCCCGGACCCTCCTGTGATGTTTTTAGAGGCCTGTCATCCTCCTAAGTGTGTGTTTTTACTGCTTTTAGCGCTGACTTCGTGTCTCTCTGACTTCGAAACATAATAGGGTCTTCGCCCAGAAGTACCTTCTGGCTCAGGCCCTAATTAAAGCTGCAAGCAGCGTTGTTAGGGCCTGAGCCCCCGCCTAACCGCGGCCGGATCGCCGGCCCGAATCCAACGGTGTAATCGGCAAATCCCTAGGACTTGTAGTTTAGGAGATACGAGCCTCAGTTCGCTGCACAGCGTGACTGCAGAGCTGAGAGCCGGCCCTTTAAGAGCCCCTCCCTTCTCTGCTCGCTCTCTGCCATCTGTGTCAGAGTGGAGAGCAGAGGAGGATTTGGCAGTTTAACTGTGAAACACAGTCATAACTCAGCATATGTGGGTCAAAAGTTGAAAGTAAAGACATCAGTGCGTAGAGTTTTTTGTCAGGAATTCAATGGTGTGTTTTCTGAAGGTGTGAGTGTTTTAGTTTAGAAGCTACAAGTGTTTGTTTGAGAGTATGTACATGAGGGCAGAGACCCTCCAATTGTGGTTTCCATGACTACAGTAAACAAATCTCTGCCATCTGTGCCTGAGTGGAGAGCAGCTGAAAAGTGTACATTTTTAGTGTGTGAAAATCAAATAACTCTGCATATGTTGCTTGGAAGTGGAATATAATACCATATTTTTGTAGAGATTTTTCTGAGGAATCCAGTGGTGTGTTTTGTGAAGCTGTGAGAGTTTTAGTTTAGACGTGAGAAGCATTTGTTTGAGAGTATGTACCATGAGAGGACACGGCCTCCCCATTGACTTCCATTGTAAGCGTGAAACGTGTCTCCCCAACTTTGACGGCTTATAAAATGGGAACCGATTAAGTTTTGAAAAAACCTTTAAAGATTTTTGAAGAGCAGAGTTGTGTGATTAATGTGTGAAAGTGTGGAAGCGATACCATTAACGGCCTAGGAGGAGATAGATTTTGTTTGGGGAGATCAAAAACTCCTCATTTTGACAGTTTTGTCCAATTTGTGGACTTTCTGTTGCAGATAGGTCAGAGGTCAGAGTGTACGAAATTTTCGTCTTGATGAGACGAGTCCAATGATGTTGGTCCCATGTCTGTCGGACATTCGTGCAAGCAGTTATAGCGCTCCAAATTTTTTGCGAGTTTTTTGACTCCCTAGGTGGCGCTATTGAGTTTTTGCAAATTTTTTTTTTTAAATATCGAATTTTTCGCCGGACCGGACGTGCGTGCCAAATTTCAGCGAATTTCATATATGTTCAGGGGGTCAAATTAAGGATTTAAGAGTTCGCGGAAGAAAGAAAGAATAATTAAAGCTGCAAGCAGCGTTGTTAGGGCCTGAGCCCCCGCCTAACCGCGGCCGGATCGCCGGCCCCAATCCAACGGTGTAATCGGCAAATCCCTAGGCCTTGTAGTTTAGGAGATACGAGCCTCAGTTCGCTGCACAGTGTGAGTGCAGAGCTGAGAGCCGGCCCTTTAAGAGCCCCTCCCTTCTCTGCTCGCTCTCTGCCATCTCTGTCAGAGTGGAGAGCAGAGGAGGATTTGGCAGTTTAACTGTGAAACACAGTCATAACTCAGCATATGTTGGTCAAAAGTGGAATGTAAAGACATCAGTGCGTAGAGTTTTTTCTCAGGAATTCAATGGTGTGCTTTTTGAACGTGTGGGTCTTTTAATTTAGAAGCTAGAAGTGTTTGTCTGATAGTATGTACCATGAGAGCAGAGATGCTCCCCTTTCTGTTTCCATGACAACAGATAACAAATCTCTACCATCTGTATTAGACTGAAGGGCAGAGGAGGATTCTGCCAGTTTTACTGTTAAAAACAGTCATTAACTCTCCATATGTTGGCCAATAGTAATATTTTAGACCATCTTTTCCAGTTGTGACTCCAAGTGCTGAGCTGACAGCATTGATCTGTCTGCCTGTCATCTTCTGTCCTACCTTTGTCTAAGTTTGATGTGCTTCTCCTAGTGAAGGTGTTGAATGACATCATCAATCCCAGGGTGATGGAGAAGTGCTCCTCCATCCATGTTGGTATCAAAGTGGTGAGAGTTGAAGTTGAGGAGGTAGAAGCTCCAGTTGGACCCAAAGTGTGACTGCAGATGTGACAGCTTCATATTGACCCTTGTGTTCATCATTGTCTGTGCTACCTGTTGGCTGTCACTTTACTGTGGTTCTTCCAGTTAAGTTGCTGAATATCATCAAGCATGAATGTGGCAAAATACAGCATTGAAAACAGGACATTTGACTGGATTAGAAAGTTCAACATTCATTGTCCATGTACACTGTTATTGTGACAATAAAAGACAGACATCAGCTGTGGTGAACATGTGAATTTATTAACTGATTAATTTGAACAAAAGGTCAATTAGAAACAGTCACTGCATGTGTAACAAAATGGAAATTATAAATCTGAAGTCAAACAAAAATGCTTTTAGAACATACAGTGAACATAATTAATGAAAGTAATTTAGAACTTAAATGAAATTTCTCCCTGTTGGGGTTCAATAAACCAACTATTTACAAGTTTAGTGAAAGAAACCCAACATTCCCACATGAGCAAGCACTTGGCGACGGTGGTGAGGAAAAACTCCCTTTTACAGGAAGAAACCTCAGGCAGAACCAGGCTCAAAGTGGGCGGCCACCTGCCTGGACCGGTTGGGGTTGAGAGGGAGAGGGAGAGAGATGGGGCTGGGGTGGAGAGGGGAGATAGACTTGGGGGTGAGGGGCGGGGGCAGTGGGAGAAGAGGAGAGAGATACAGAGAGAGAGAGAGACAAAGAGGGAGGGGGCTGAGAGGAGAGACAACAGGCAAAAATATACATGCATGATACATTGATAAAACATTCATAAGAGACCAACAGCAATAATGTGACAGACAGTGACTCACAACAACTATAAATAACAAACTACAACTATAAATAACAACAACGTGCTGTGACCCATGATTGTCACGCAGCACCAGTGGAACCATGATTCGTGGAGCTAAACTACCAAGTCATAGTCACTACAAAGCTGCAGTAAGTGCAGTGCGTGACAGTGGAATAAGTTAATAATAAATACATGAATAAATACCTTAAAAACCGTGCATGTCAAGACATGCACAGAATAAATAGCCAAAGTTAAAAAGGTTAAAAAAGTTAAAAGATTAAAAAGGGCACAGAGAGGCGGAGTGGGACTTTCTACACTAACAAATGCCAACAGTCATGCCAGGCTTCCTATCAACAACAGGTCCGAGTCAACTTGTCCTACCAGCACACACAGAGCCAACTGAGCTGACATGAGGCTAGTATTTGACCTGGGACAGCCATGTAGCTTTGACACTCAGTCATCCTGGTGGTCAGAATCGCCCTGGAAATCCTCAAAGTCATCCAAGCTAAACAAACTGGCGAGGTCATCTAACTCCCCCTGATCATCTGAAACAGAAAACCTACACAGGATCCCTTCGTGATCGCTGAAGTAGGCTGGCCAGACTGCACATTCCACGTCGTACTGTGACGTTTTGACGTAAACGTGGTCAATTAGCGTCCCCTTTTCTGTGGTCTCTTGTGTCACGTGTTGGGTGAACCCTTTTTCTTCCATAAATTTACAAATTGATGACCCTTTCAAAATATTCTCGTTAAAGTCTCCCATGACTACAACAGTGTTACTTGTCGGAGTTAACCAGTCAAGCAACCTCCCCACATTGCCTTTGAACAGCAAATTTGGATACGCTGGTGGACGGTAAATGACGGCCAGGGAAATGCTCAATTTTTTGTGCAGGCACACCAAGCACTCCAGATTGAAATCGGGTACCTGCAGAATGTCGACATCCGAATGGGCTAAACTATACAGGCCGACGCCACCGCGTTCTAACTGCTGGAATTTGGAGAATGTGGGGTCAGCGGCGCTGTAACACAGAGACCGAGGACGACTGTGGAAATCGTAGCCAGAAATTTGCACACAGTCCAATGAGGACTGTGCAGTGAGCCATGTTTCTGTGACAGCAATGCAGTTAAGCTGCAAATGCTGCGTGCAGGACACCAAGTCTAGCAGGTGGCGACTTAAACTTTGTACGTTCATCAAATACACCGCGAACTGTGTATTTGATGAAGGCTGCTCAATCAAAAATGGAGGCATGCTAGCCATGGCCTCCTTAATGGTGTCCTTGCAGTAAATGGCCTTTTCTTCAAAGTCTTTGATGATCAGTCCCGACAAGGCCCTAACACGACTGAGAGCTACATACGCCTGCCCAGGTGCAAATACCTTCTTTAAACACACAACAGCCTGGTCTACAGTCAACCCCTGCACTTTGTGGACTGTACAAGCCCACGCTAGCCTGAGGGGAAACTGCACCCGCACACAACCGCGCTTCCTGGTCTTCTCCCTGTCTGGTTCAATAGCAGTAGAATGCCTGTATTCTACTGCTGCGTGTGGACGCTCTGTCCTCCTCTGTCTGCCAATGTTGTCGTCATCGAACTTGACGTAAATTCTCAGAGGAAATGTGGGGTCGGGGCCAAATTCAATGTAGCTGACAGTGCCACACGCGCCATTGACCAGACCGTCCTGGACGTCGACGTTACGACAGAGCATAACCCTGGCGTTTTTGGCCAAACACAATTTAGATTCCAAACACGTGCCCTGCCCCTTGCTAATGATTCCAGGTTCCAATTTGCCGGTTTTGCGGTTCGGCGTAAAGTCTTTAGCGTCAATCTCAACATAATCTGGGCACGTGCGGAACAACTGGTTCAAATTAAATTCTTCCACTTGCACATTTGTGGTGAAAATATGCAAGGCCGAGCTATCTTCCCCTGTCTCTCGCGATTTCAAAATTTGGACGTCGCCGTCTAACATGGGGGTTTTCTTTGAACGCACCCGAAGCCTGTTCAACATCTCAGCAAAGGAGCTGTCCTTCTGTCTGACGACAGTAGTCAGCTCCACCACGCTAAAGTGGCACCACAGGTCCACACCAACCTGACCAGCGTACAGCGGCTTCCCTTTAACGGGAGGCAACTGGTAGAAGTCACCGACGGCTATGATGCTAACATTACCGAATGGGGAAAAGTCACCGGTCTGTTTTAACTGCCTCAACCTGCCGTGAACGTATGCCAACAGATTGTGATCAACCATGCTAATCTCATCAATGATGACAATTTGGAGGTCTCTAAATGTGGCCCTTAGAGAGTTCAGTTTGTCTTCTCCCAAGGGTGTGTAGGGCAAGCTGGAGTGTGTGCCAATACTCAGCGAGTGATGAATTGTTGCTGCATTTAAAGTGTATGCAGCTATGCCCGTGGAGGCCATTAACAGAACCGAAATGCTATCTGGTTGATGACAAAGTGTTGCCAGCAGTCTCCCGGCCTCGTACTGAATGGCCCTGATTAAGTGACTTTTCCCCGTCCCTGCACCGCCTGTCAAAAACACATGCAGAGGCTCTGGGTTCTTACCCATGGCCTTCTGCAGACACCACTGTCTAACTTTGTTGAAGACAGCCATTTGCGTCTCGTTCAGAGACCTAACTAAGGCCAAGCCGTCACTTCTGGGCAAAATGCTCCTGTTCCTCTCCAAAAACACATCTGTTTTTGGTTTGGCAGCCGCCAAATCGGGAACATTTTGTAAGGCGTCGGCCAAATGCTCATCAGCATTTTCGCCTTGCCGTTGCTCTTTCATCTCCTCTAAACACTCGATGCGTTCCGCTTCCAGCTCAGGACAGAGCTCCCCCCAAACATCCTCATCCACCTGACCTTGCTGAGCAATCTCCTCAGCGTGATCCAACTCAGGACAATCGACCTCAAACCTGGCCCTGTTCTCATCGACGACGCTTTGAACCGGCTTCAACGAACCGTCCCTAAACCTAACCTCTCCATCCTTATAGAACTGACTGAACAGATGAAACCCCTCAGGTTTCAGATCTGCGTCAATTCTGTAATGGAGATACATCTGAAGCAGACTCTGATAGTGTGCTTCCTCCTGTTTTTCTAGGTCGAAGCGCATGTAGCGCACAACAGCGAACTGAGACCGCGTTCTCCTCAAGATGAAGCCAAGTCCATTCTTCAGTTGAATCATGTTCTTGGGCTTTTCATTATTGCTGAGAAGACGATACTCAGACGCAAACGTAGCCATACACATGTCTTCAAACACCTGGTCATCTGGCCTGCTCCTATACCTATCTACGATATTTGGCATCCACATATCCTCTGACCTCATGTCACCACAAGCGGCTTTCTGCCTCAACACACTGAGGGGTAAACTCATCCTAACTACATTTGCCCCTGTTGGCACAAAAACAACCTTCCTGGAACACTCCCTGAGATGCATGTTCGTTAGCCTGTACACCGACTCCTGGGCACAAACGTCCCTGTTGTGCAAATACACACTTCCTAATTTTTTCAAAGCCTCTCTAGCAGAGAGATTTGATTGTTTGGATGCTTCTTTTTGTGCGTTGGCCAATAAAAGCCCAATTTCTCTCTCGGCTTTGGTTATATACGAAATGATATAAATGATTACTGCATAGGCATCGGTGACAAAGCTAATGTCCATGTTAGCATTCCAGCACTTCAACAATTTCTTATTATACTGGTTCACCCAGACGTCCTTTACCCCTCTTTTATAGACTACCCTAGTCTTTGTGTGCAGGCGCTTATAAGCCAGCTCAAAAATGTCCTGATTAATGCCCAGAGTCTGGAACAAGTGGTCCACGCTAGCGTAGGCCACTTCTCCTGCGTCCGCTTTTTTAACAGCCTTCTTCACGGCTTTCAAAATGGCGTGTGCCGTCTCCTTATTAATGGGATTCGTGTCTTGGAAACAATTACAGACCGGCACGCTTGTTGACTGAGGATTCTCTCTTGCCTTCGGATCACAGGTACAGGTTTTAATTTCCGTTTTACAAACAAAAGTTCGTGCCGAAACAACTTTTGGGAAATGGAAGCGACACGTTCCGTGTTTCAGACAGGATTTGGTGTGTCGCCTGGAGTGGGCTTGAACCGATGCCACGATAGCCGATAACGTGTCATCGTCAGGGTTTAAGTCGCAGGTGACATATTGGTCAATAAATGCCACCACTTCCTCATCTGTGTTCTTATCAATTTGGGGAGCCCCCTCAATCCAAAACAGACAGTGGACATGAGGGGAGCCGCGCTGCTGAAATTCTACCCTATAAAAGTAATCTGTGATTTTGCCAATCGGTTGTGAAGGAGACTTGAGAACCTCATTCAAAAAGCAATGCCACCTGTAATCAAACATCCTCGCGGCTGTCACGGGGTTCCTACGCAACAGCTCGCACCTGTCTGCCCACTCCAAATCCTCTACCGTCTGCGTTCTGCCCTCCTGCTTCAGGATACTGGTCAGGAGATTCTGCCAGCGCAGATCAGCAGACGAAAACGAACAGAACCACGTCGGAATCCCCAACTGACGGACGCATGCTAACAGGTCCTTCTGAACCGACTGCCAAAAGGCAGGCGTTCCTCGAATGGGCTTCAGAAATCTGAAGCCCTCGTCGACCTGCAACATCTGCTTCAAAGTGTCCTCGTTCATCAGCATCGCTGCTCTAACCTTCTGGGACTTGTGACCTGCCCTACCCTTACGCCCTGCCACGGAAACTTTAGAGGACACTTGCTCAGCCTCAGACATGTACTGACTGAAGAAAATGTACTCAACGTTGCCGGAATAGCGGCCATCCGCATGCATAATCCGGTTGTTGAAGTACCGCGTCAGAGTCAACGCTTGCGAGCGCCCGTCGTGAAATGTTTTCCTACCCAGAGGAAACAAGACGGGGAAACACTTGGCCTCGTTCGTGTGGTCAGAAAGCAGCCTAACTGGACTATTCCCTTCCGCAGGCGCCACGTTGATTATGTCCTCGAAATACTGGTCTAATGCTTCCTGACCAATATCAACAGGCATAAGACAAGTGTCCTGAAACATGCAGTGCTGCTGTCTGTCATGCAACAGTTCATCTTGAATTATTTCTGTTGAATCATCTATCACGTCGTCTTGACCACCTGACGGAGCTGTCACCGCACCCTCTGAAATGACCTGCTTCTGCTCACAAGACTCTGCCCCATCTACGACAGCTCCGTCCTCACCGTCAGACTGAACCTCCTCAGTCTCGCCATCGTCCTGGCGACAAAAGTCATTGACCCAATCCTCATTGAAGTCAATGTCCTTGTAGAAAGGATTATTCCTTTTCAAAAAGTGCAGCGCCTGTCTTACTCGTGTACTCTCGACAAACTGATACCGATAATGCCCTTTGTAGGTCAACTTGCGTTTAAGTTTGACCTGCATCATGGACCCTTCCACGCTAGTCCTAGGCAACACATTGGTTGTCTGCACGACATTAGCCGGAACGCATGTTACCGGCCCATGTACTCCGTTCTGCCCCCCTTTTGGCAATGCCAACAATTTCATGAACGGAATATGCAGCGCAATCAAGTGTTGCTCCAAGCTATTCAAGCATCCCAGTTCCGGCGGAATGGGATCCGGTGTCAGGTTGTTGACCCAACACTCAGCTGGAATCTGCCCTTTGGAAATTTTACTGTGACACGTATGGCAGATCCAAAGTTGACCCCTACAAGCTGCCAACCCACAAGGCACAACACAATCACTACCACACCTATGCAAATACGTGTCACTAATGCATCGGTTAGCAACGGCAACTCTAGCAGAATTTCCAGCATACATTTCATAGCTACAACCCAGCACCTGAGTTCTGAACAACAACCGATGACAGACACAACAGATGAACTCAGGGCCGTCTCTAACCTTATCCAAAAAGCGTTCCATGACAAAGGTGAAATCTTGACACCTTACAGCTGTGCTTTTTCTACTTAATTGAACATTAGTAAGAACTTGCTGTTTAAATTTGGAGCTTTCGTGATACTTTCTTTTCACAACTTCCTTATTTTTGGCTCTGACTTTCATTCTATGTTTGATATTTAATTGATACTTAATGAATTGTGTGTGTTTAAGTTTTTGTCTAAGCACATTGCTGTGTCTATACTTGTCAATACTCCTGGCTCTAACTTGCTTTCTATGATGTGTATTATGTTTGTATTTTGCCACACTTTTTGATTTGAGACCTTGTTTGTACTGTAGGTTTTGTCTATATTTCAGCATACTTTTAACTTTACTCATTTCTTTAACTCTTTGTCTATGCTGGGGGTTGTGCTGGTATTGTGTTAAACTCCTTGCTTTACTCTTTGCCTTCACATGCTGCTTATGTTCCAATTGTGTGTGATATTTAATGTGACTAAAGAATTTCATCCTTTCCCTATACAGAACATTTTTGGAATAAGTTGTTCTGTAAAATTTGGTATTTTGCTTTGCCAGCAACGTATTCAACTTTTCCTGTGTTCTTTTCTTTACTGTCAAATATTTAGATCTGGGATAAGAAGTATTAACTTTCATCTGAGTTTTGTCTTGCACAACCTTATCAGTGTCAAGTCCCTTGTCAAAAACTACAAATGGAAAGCTACATCTTATTGATTCAGTATCACCAACATCCTGCTTCCTAGTCCTCAAGGTGTAAGTGCCAACATCCACAAATTTACAATAACCGTAACAGGTCTGTAGTCCAGGCTTAGACACACAGACCACATTCTCAAAATGCCTATCCAGGATGTTTTGTAAATAAATGCACTGAGAGTGCAAAAGGTCACCAGCACTGCTATACTTAATCCAACGTCCATCCACAAATGTACAAACACTAAATCCTAAGAAATCTGCTGTGACCTGTATTTCCACCTCTGTGGCCCAAGTGTTAACATATTTCATCCTGGACTGCTGGAGGTACTGTGACACAGACGAATACTGTGTTCTCAAAAGAGACACATATTTTTGAGCATTTCTCTCCAGCTCTACACAAACAGCAGATCTAATCTTGCGATGGTGCTTCTGAGAGCCACTCACTGCCTGAGAGATGGCTCTGAAGAAGCAGTTCCCATCAGCAACGATCCTCTCATTCTTACATGGAGGACCGATCAATCCAACTTCTGTGGAGAGTAGAGGATTGACCTTGTCAAAGTTAACATGTAACTTTTGACATAAAGATTTACAAGTATCTACACCAAGAGGACAAAACATCAGCGCACCATTTGTGGCAACGCCAATAATTTCTATGTCTGCACTACGTGTATTCTCATGACGTGTCTTTAATTTCTTTGACACATGGATGTCAGGAGAAATGTTGCGGTCCATGCCATGACTACAGTGTGGTTCTTCCTGTACTGCAGTGCTGCCATCATGGGATGAAGTCTGGTCAGCAATGTTAAACATTGGCAGACTTTCACCTACAGTAAGAACATGGTCAGATATGTGTACAGAGTCATCATGTACTGTTTGCCTAGTGACAGTAGGCTGTGTTGATTTACTACACTCAATGGAACGCCTGTCTTGAGACACACCAGATGGAACTGGATTTACATCCAGACACACAACAACACCACAGAGTTCAAAAAGTTTTTGGTTTGAACTGAGACTCTCAGCCAAACAGCAGATGTAGTGATGGAGGTCATCAAGACATGCAAAATGCAGAACCACACTGGTACCATGGCAATGTGACAAGCCACTATAATTACGTGAGTGACTGTCGACAACAGCAAACTGTCCATCCTGATGGATGATCGAAGTGGTGTTACCACACAGTGTCATAAGACATGTGCTGTACTCACTGAAGATCCTGGCCAGTCCATCACGCAGACTGATAAAGACACCAAAGTCAACCAGCTCCCCTTCAGTCACACCAACTTCCCCTAACAGTACATCCCCAAAATGGAAACTGCATATCTGTCCATCAACTTCCAAGTGCTGTGGCAGATCAGGAACAGATAGCAGGTTTGAGGGATGTGTAAAAGAGCCACTGTCACGCAGGAAGGTGTATAACTGATCTCCTTCAAATAGGACGTGATCTACATCACACGTTTTCCATGAGAACACATTGCTCAAAGTGTGTTTGGCTAAGCTGACCAAAGCAATAGCCATACACTGCAGTCCTCCATACTTAAACTGCTCATGTCCCTGGTGAAATGAGCCCTTCACAAGCTTAAGTACCTTAATGCCTCTGCTATTAGGAGCCACCATTGCCACATCATTGCCATTGGAATCTGCTTTAGCTGCTCTTACATCATGCAAGGAAAACATTGAAAAGTCAGACTTAGCTTTGCTGGGCGTGTGCGTCGTCTGGGTTGGCTCCTTGACAGGCGACTCCGTCAGCAAGGCCGGGCAAGCTGCGGCAACCTCCCTCCTCCGACCCTCTGGCACCACGGCAGCAGTCAGTGGCACCGCAGAGTCCTCCACGCACGCCTTGGCTGCCACCTCCACCTGATAAAAAGATGAAAAGAGAATGTTAAATGTGAATGAAGTAGGAGAGGAAATGTTGGTGATTTGAATGAGCCACAAGGAGTAAACTGTATGTAATTAAATCAAGGCGAACCTGCTGCGCTGCTGGACGGGGCTTGGAGGCGGACACGGTCAGACGGGAAGGTGGTGTTGCCAGCACCTAAAGAAAGAAAAGGAGTGCAAGTACAAAATAAGTGGATTTACATGTATAAAGTTAAAATGCAGGTCTAAGGTATAGTGCAGTTATTGGAAGAGAAGATCAAATTACCAACCTGTCGCTTTCCTCCTTTGCGCTTTGAGGCAACACGTTGGCGCTGGCGCTTCCCGTGCCCAGGGGAAGGCTGAAGGAAGGAGAGAATTTTTGTTTACAAAATCTGATATGAATGTAGGCTTGAAAGAAGTACATGTAATGGGTGGTATAGTTACCTGGCCAGCTGGTGGCGCAGCAGTGCAGCCAGAGCCAGAAGAAGGTGAAACCTTCTCCATGGCATCCAGCATGTCACTGCTGAACCACACCGGGTTGGAGGGGATGGCAGACCGTCGGGCCGGAGGTGTACCAGTCTTTCAAATAGAAAGCAAAGAGGGGAAGGAGGATATATATTAGATGTTGCTTATGACAAAAAGCGTAAGGAAATGTGCATTTGGATAACGTAGTAGTGAAATACATTACCGCGCATGCCCGTCCAACGAGGGTCCACTCCCGGGGGTCACGACGACGAGGCACAGGAACGTGTCCCGTCACGATCACCCTGGGAGACACCCTCACACGTGGCGATGTGCGGGGTGACACGGTGGGCTGTGGTGGAGGGGGGGCGAGCTGACGGACCGCGGCGTTCCACAGCAGGTCCACCACAACCGGCATGCCATCGGAGTCGCTGAGATGCACCTGAAAGACAGGAAAACAAAGCAGACTTTAATGGCGTAGGGTCATGTAGCATGGGAGAAGAGGGCAGTTAAAGAATGTGACATATGTAAACGAAGACAAAAAGCTGTACTTACACCGTCGTGGCACCACAGCTCCAACCGATGGACTGGGAGGTGCTCCGCCATAGACACGTATGGGATACCTGACAGATGTGGAAAGCAGAAATACCTATTATAATGGTGTACTGTACATTAAATAGAAGTATGCAATTGATTGGACAAGAAGATGTGTAAAAGTTTAACATACCCATGCGCGCTGTGACACGGCGGTATTCCTGACGTAGCAGGTCCTGCAAGGCCGGATCGATAGTTAAGCGTGGAGGGAAATCCATCACTAACACCTTGAAGGGCGAAATGAAAAAAATGTTAAGTGTGAATGTAAATAATGACATAAGTAACAAGTGTGACTGTGTAGGAGGAAAGACATAATAGTAACAGTATATGACAAAGAGAAGCTCACCGTCGGCCAGAGGCTGCTGACTGTGGTCAGGAGAGCACGGAAGTCCAACGACGCCTCACCAACAGTCCTGCTGGCTGTGAGGTTGTTGCTGGGGGCCCCCACGCACACCAAGTCCGGGGTCCAGGGGAGGGTAGCATGCATGACCTCGGTCCTGAGGTCAGAGGCGGCTCCACCTGGAACGGATAAGAAGCCAAAAGTGAGAGAACCCTGCGGCATACTCACGAACCCGTCGACGATGGCGCGCAGGTGGGAGTCTCCGAGGACGAACACCATCTGTCACAAAAGCAAATTTTTAGAACACACACCAAGCATGAGTGCATAGATGCATGCAATGATGTAGAATGAGAAAGATCAGTACCTTCTGGCCGGGGGACTGTGCAGGAGTGACCAACTTCACGGAGTGGTTGGTGTAGAGTGAAGTTGGCCATCTCCGCACGCGATGGCGGCGTCCGGTACCGCGCCCTTTTAGGATGGAGACAATGTTAGAATGTGAGGCAATGGCAGACATGGTTTTTGTAGCACATGTTAGAGTAGCAGGAGTGTGGTATTTCAAAAAGTGTTGATACATACGAGCAACAAACTCGGGGACAGGCGGCCCAGGGGTCCAAGGCTCCCGCTGCGCCATCCTCCGCTTGGCCGCCTGGGCAAGCCGGTGGGACTTGGAACGGGGCATCTACTAAAGACAAATAGTGAAAGTAAGCATTCACAGACAAAGTGTACAAGTATAGAATGGTAGTTGTACTCACAAACGGGAGGGCCGTGATTGTCAGAAGTGGGTGAATTAAAGAAGTGCAACTTACCTTGGTTGTGGGAGATGAGCAATCAGTAAAATAGAGTGTGAGTGAGTGAGTGAGTGAGTGTATGAGTGTGTGTGTGTGTGTGAGTTTGCAACCAAATGCAAAAGTGGTGAATTAGACAAAAGATATGTGTTATACTAAATTAAGTAACTGTGTATGTGTGTATTTTTCAAAGTAGAGATTTCCTGAAGAACAGTTGTAGATGTAGCACAAAGCAGCAGAGCAGCAAGGGACAAGTCAAGATCTGTAAAGTAAACATCAGGGTGTTTTTACAATATAATAATAGCACCAATGCAATGAATAATATTGTGACATATACTAATAGGTAATAAAAATAGAAATAAGATGTAGATATAAAAAAGATGTGCAATATAACATGTATGCACACATACATGTAGACACATACATGCAATGTTACAGATATGTTTTTACTAAGATAAAAATACACAAAACCATACAGATGTAGATAGATTATCTAAAATGGCCGACGACGAGGTTGCGGCCCAGTCGCGTGGATGCGAAATGGCCGACGACGAGCTAGCGGCCCAGTGGCGGTGATGCGAAATGGCCGACGACGAGCTAGCGGCCCAGTGGCGGTGATGCGAAATGGCCGACCACGAGCTAGCGGCCCAGTGGCGGTGATGCGAAATGGCCGACCACGAGCTAGCGGCCCAGAGGCGGTGATGCGAAATGGCCGACGACGAGCTAGCGGCGGTGATGCGAAATGGCCGACAACGACGAGCTAGCGGCCCGGTAGCGGTGATGCGAAATGGCCGACCACGAGCTAGCGGCCCAGTGGCGGTGATGCGAAATGGCCGACCACGAGCTAGCGGCCCAGAGGCGGTGATGCGAAATGGCCGACGACGAGCTAGCGGCGGTGATGCGAAATGGCCGACAACGACGAGCTAGCGGCCCGGTAGCGGTGATGCGAAATGGCCGACGACGACGAGCTAGCGGCCGAGTATTGGTGATGCTAAATGGCCGACAAGGAGCTAGCGGCTTTGTCGCATCAAGCGGGCGGAGTGCGGAGTTTAGGGTTGTAAGTGCACAATAACATTACTGCATAGACGGAGCACATGTAAGTAGGGGAAATACATATTGATGAACCAAATGAAAAGACTGAATTAAGGGCAGCATGGCTGAAGCTAACAGTATGTCATGCAAATCGGGAAAAAGCACTTACCTCCAGTCGCGAGAGCAAGAGAAAATGGTGACCGCAGCCTTCAGCTTTTATGAGCTCGTATGAGGAGACGTCACGGAGTGCATTGCAGCACAGCAAGTGATTGGCAGAGAGGTGGCATGATGACACGTCATGAGTTGCATCGTAGCACAGCAACTGATTGGCAGAGAGCTGTCAGATCTGACCATAGAGGAGAGAGCTGAGACTTCACAGAGCCTTGTTGCTAGGGTTTGAGAGCCCCTCCCTTCTCTGCTCTCTCTCTGCCGTCTGTGTCAGAGTGGAGAGCAGAGGAGGATTTGGCAGTTTTACTGTGAAAAACAGTCACAAATTACCATATGTTGTTCAAAAGTGGAATGTAAGACCATATTGTCATAGAGTTTTTTGTCCGGAATTCAATGGTGTGCTTTATGAAGGTGTGGGGGTTGTATTTTAGATGTTGTAATCGTTTTTTTGAGAGTATGTACCGTGAGGGAAGATATGCTCCGCTTTCGGTTTCCATGACAACTGACGGCAAATGTGTACTGTGTGTTAGTGTGGATAGCAGAGCAGGATTTGGACGTTTGTAGTGTGTGAAAAGCAAGTAACTCTGCACATGTTTCTTAAAAGTGCAATGTAATACCATAATTAGATGGATATTTTTCCGAAGAAGCGCGATTTGAACTTTGTGAGTTGTGATGTCTGTGTTTGAGAGCATGGAGTTGATAAAGATGTAGGTTCTCCCTGTCCAATCACGGGCGACAGCTGTTGCTGCAGCTGCACCTCCCCCGCTGCTCTCCCTTATCTGTGCGAGAGTGTAGAGGTAAAGAGTGGGGGTTTCCATGACAACCGTAAACAAATCTCTGCCATCTGTGTTAGAGTGGACAGCAGCTGAAAATTGGATATTTTTAGTGTGTGAAAATAAAATATCTCTGCATATGTTTCTTCAAAGTGCAATGTCATAACATATTTTTGTAGGAATTTTTTTCAGGAATCCAGTGGTGTGTTTTGTGAAGCTGTGTGAGTTTCAGTGTAGACGTGACAAGCATTTGTTCGAGAGTATGAACCATGAGAGGACACGGCCTCCCCATTGACTTCCATTGTAACGTAAAACGTGTCTCCCCGACTTAGACGGCTTATAAAATGGAACCGAGTGAGTTTTATAAAAACCTTTAAAGATTTTAGAAGAGCAGAGTTGGGAGAGTAATGTGTGAAAGTTTGGAAGCGATACCATTAACGTTAAGGAGGAGATAGATTTTGTTCGGGGAGTAGAAAAGTCCTGATTTTGACAGTTTTGTCCAATTTGTGGACATTGTGTTGTAGATAGGTTAGTGGTCAGAGTGTATGAAATGTTTGTCTTGATGAGATGAGTGCAACGGTGTTGGTCACATGTCTGTGTGACATTCGTGCAAGCAGTTACAGCGCGCCAAATGTTTAATTTTTGTTTTGGCTCTCTAGGTGGCGCTGTCGACTTTCTCCCATATTTTTTGTCAGAATATCAAACTTTTCGCCAGACCGGACATGCGTGCCAAATGTCATCGAATTTCATGCATGTCTAAGGGGGTGTAATGATGCGATGTATTGGCTTTGGCCTTCTATCTGACTTTGGGAAAAGTGGAATGTAAGACCACATTTTGGTAGTTTTTTGTCAGGAATTCAATGGTGTGCTTTATGAAGGTGTGAGGGTTGTATTGTAGATGTTGTAAGCATATTTTTGAGAGTATGTAGCATGGGGGAAGATATGCTCCCCCCTTTCCATGACAACTGACAACAAATGTCTGATATAACTCTGCATATGTTGATTAAAAGTACAATTTGTATAACATAAGAGGTCATTACAGGTGACAGCTGTCACTGTAGCTGCACCTCCCCCACTGCTCTCTGCCATCTGTGTCAGAGTGGAGAGCAGAGGAGGATTTGGCAGTTTAACTGTGAAACAGTCATAACTCTGCATATGTTGGTCAAAAGTTGAAAGTAAAGACATCAGTGCGTAGAGTTTTTTCTCAGCAATTCAATGGTGTGTTTGTTGAAGGTGTGAGTGTTTTAGTTTAGAAGCTACAAGTGTTTGTTTGAGAGTATGTACATGAGGGCAGAGAAGCTCCAATTGTGGTTTCCATGACTACAGTAAACAAATCTCTGCCATCTGTGCTAGAGTGGAGAGCAGCTGAAAAATTGACATTTGTAGTGTGTGAAAAGCAAACAACTCTGCGTATGTTGCTTAAAAGTGCAATGTAATAGCATACTTTTGTAGGGATTTTTCTGAGGAATCCAGTGGTGTATTTTGTGAAGCTGTGAGAGTTTCAGTGTAGACGTGAGAAGCATTTGTTTGAGAGTATGTACCATGAGAGGACACAGCCTCCCCATTGACTTCCATTGTAACGTAAAACGTGTCTCCCCGACTTTGACGGCTTATAAAATGGGAACCGAGCGCGTAGTATATTAGCCTTTAAAGATTTTTGAAGAGCACAGTTGGGAGAGTAATGTGTGAAAGTTTGGAAGCGATGCCATTTACGGTTTAGGAGGAGATAGATTTTGTTCGGGGAGGAGCAAAAGTCCTCATTTTGACAGTTTTGTCCAATTTGTGGACATTGTGTTGTAGATAGGTGAGAGGTCAGAGCGTATGAATTTTTCGTCTTGATGAGACGAGTGCAACGGTGTTGGTCCCATGTCTGTGGGACATTCGTGCAAGCAGTTATAGCGCTCCAAATTTTTTGCGAGTTTTTTGGCTCCCTAGGTGGCGCTATTGAGTTTTTGCGAATTTTTTTTTTTAAATATAAAATTTTTCGCCAGACCGGACGAGTGTGCAAAATTTCAGCGAATTTCATACATGTTCAGGGGTTCAAATAAAGGATTTACTTGGCGTGAAAGAAAGAAAGAATTAAAGCTGCAAGCAGCGTTGTTAGGGCCTGAGCCCCCGCGCGGCCTACGGCCGCGTCCTTGACACCGGCCCCAATCCAACGGTGTAATCGGCAAATCCCTAGGCCTTGTAGTTTAGGAGATACGAGCCTCAGTTCGCTGCACAGTGTGACTGCAGAGCTGAGAGCCGGCCCTTTAAGAGCCCCTCCCTTCTCTGCTCGCTCTCTGCCATCTGTGTCAGAGCTGAGAGCAGAGGAGGATTTGGCAGTTTTACTGACAAACACAGTCATAACTCTGCATATGTTGGTCAAACGTGGACTGTAAAGACATCAGTTCGTAGAGTTTTTTCTCAGGAATTCAATGGTGTGTTTTCTGAAGGTGTGAGTGTTTTAGTTTAGAAGTTACAAGTGTTTGTTTGAGAGTATGTACATGAGGGCAGAGAAGTGCCAATTGTGGTTTCCATGACTACAGTAAACAAATGTCTGCCATCTCTGTCAGAGCTGAGAGCAGAGCTGAGAGCAGAGCTGCCAGCTGGCCCATTAAGAACCCCTCCCCCGCTGCACTTTCTTTGATCTGTGCTAGAGTGGAGAGAGTGGAGGATTAAGAGAAATGTAGTGTGTAAAAGCTGAATAACTCGGCCTACGTTGGTGGAAAGTAACACAAAATACCATATTTTTGTAGGGATTTTTGTCAGGAATACAGTGATATGTTTTTAAAAGCTGTGCGATGTATGGTATAGACGTGAGAAGCATTTGTTCGAGAGTATGTACCATGAGAGGACACGGCCTCCCCATTGACTTCCATTGTAAGCGTAAAACGTGTCTCCCCCACTTTGAGGGCTTATAAAATCCAAACCGAGCGCGTAGTATATTAGCCTTTAAAGATTTTTGAAGAGCACAGTTGGGAGAGTAATGTGTGAAAGTTTGGAAGCCCTGGCATTTACGGTTTAGGAGGAGATAGATTTTGTTCGGGGAGTAAAAAAAGTCAAGATTTTGACAGTTTTGTCCAATTTGTGGACATTCTGTTGGAGATAGGTGAGGGGTCAGAGTGTAAGAATTGTTCGTCTTGATGAGACGAGTCCAACGGTGTTGGTCCCATGTCTGTGGGAGTTTTGTGTGAGGAGTTATAGCGCGCGAAATTAAAAAAAATTATCTTTTTTTTGTGTGGCTCCCTAGGTGGCGCTATAGACTTTAGTGGCGTTTTTGTTTTTGATTAGTGAATGTTGAGACATACCGAACGATTGTGCCAAATTTCAGCGAATTTCATGCATGTTCAGGGGGTCAAATTAGATTATGCGCGTTATGCGCATTATGCGCATTATGCGCATATAGCGCGCACTCATTGAGAGCAAGAACAGTATAATACCAGGTTTTGAATGGGTGTGTATGTGAAAACTGGCTCCGGGCCGTCTGGCCCAGTTGCCTCATGGGTGTTGGGGGGGCCTGGGACACTGTTTAGTGTGTGTTTTTAGTGTTTTTAGTGCTGCTAATGTGTTGCTCTGCCGAGCAAACATAATAGGGTCTTCGCCAGAAGTACCTTCTGGCTCAGGCCCTAATAATAGTGAAAAAAACTTAACAGTTTCAGATATAATTTTTGCCACCATAGGTTTCAATGGGAGACCTCACCCCCCTGTCCCCCCCCGGACCCTCCTGTGATGTTTTTAGAGGCCTGTGATCCTCCTAAGTGTGTATTTTTACTGCTTTTAGCGCTGACTTCGTGTCTCTCTGACTTCGAAACATAATAGGGTCTTCGCCCAGAAGTACCTTCTGGCTCAGGCCCTAATAATAATAAGAAAAAAACGAAGCAATTTTAGATACAATTTGTGCCACCATTGTTTTCAATGGGAGACCTCACCCCCCTGTCCCCCCCCCCCGGACCCCCCTGTGATGTTTTTAGAGGCCTGTGATGCTCCTAAGTGTGTGTTTTTACTGCTTTTAGCGCTGACTTCGTGTCTCTCTGACTTCGAAACATAATAGGGTCTTCGCCCAGAAGTACCTTCTGGCTCAGGCCCTAATAAGAAAAAAACTTAACAATTTCAGATATAATTTTTGCCACCATAGGTTTCAATGGGAGACCTCACCCCCCTGTCCCCCCCCGGACCCCCCTGTGATGTTTTTAGAGGCCTGTGATGCTCCTAAGTGTGTTTTTTTACTGCTTTTAGCGCTGACTTCGTGTCTCTCTGACTTCGAAACATAATAGGGTCTTCGCCCAGAAGTACCTTCTGGCTCAGGCCCTAATAAGAAAAAAACGAAGCAATTTTAGATACAATTTGTGCCACCATTGTTTTCAATGGGAGACCTCACCCCCCTGTCCCCCCCCCCCGGACACCCCTGTGATGTTTTTAGAGGCCTGTGATGCTCCTAAGTGTGTGTTTTTACTGCTTTTAGCGCTGACTTCGTGTCTCTCTGACTTCGAAACATAATAGGGTCTTCGCCCAGAAGTACCTTCTGGCTCAGGCCCTAATAATTAAAGCTGCAAGCAGCGTTGTTAGGGCCTGAGCCCCCGCCTAACCGCGGCCGGATCGTCGGCCCGAATCCAACGGTGTCATCGGCAAATCCCTAGGCCTTGTAGTTTAGGAGATACGAGCCTCAGTTCGCTGCACAGTGTGAGTGCAGAGCTGAGAGCCGGCCCTTTAAGAGCCCCTCCCTTCTCTGCTCGCTCTCTGCCATCTGTGTCAGAGCTGAGAGCAGAGGAGGATTTGGCAGTTTTACTGTGAAAACCAGTCATAACTCAGCATATGTGGGTCAAAAGTTGAAAGTAAAGACATCAGTGCGTAGAGTTTTTTCTCAGGAATTCAATGGTGTGATTTCTGAAGGTGTGAGTGTTTTAGTTTAGAAGCTACAAGTGTTTGTTTGAGAGTATGTACATGAGGGCAGAGACCCTCCAATTGTGGTTTCCATGACTACAGTAAACAAATCTCTGCCATCTGTGCCTGAGTGGAGAGCAGCTTAAAAGTGTACATTTTTAGTGTGTGAAAATCAAATAACTCTGCATATGTTGCTTGGAAGTGGAATATAATACCATATTTTTGTAGAGATTTTTCTGAGGAATCGACTGGTGTGTTTTGTGAAGCTGTGAGAGTTTTAGTTTAGACGTGAGAAGCGTTTGTTCGAGAGTTTGTACCATGAGAGGACACGGCCACCCCATTGACTTCCATTGTAAGCGTGTAACGTGTCTCCCCGACTTTGACGGCTTATAAAATGGGAACCGAGCGCGTAGTATATTAGCCTTTAAAGATTTTTGAAGAGCAGTGTTGGGAGAGTAGTGTGTGAAAGTCTGGAAGCGGTGCCATTTACGGTTTAGGAGGAGATAGATTTTGTTCGGGGAGGAGCAAAAGTCCTCATTTTGACAGTTTTGTCCAATTTGTGGACATTGTGTTGTAGATAGGTGAGAGGTCAGAGCGTATGAATTTTTCGTCTTGATGAGACGAGTGCAACGGTGTTGGTCCCGTGTGTGTGGGACATTCGTGCAAGCAGTTAGAGCGCTCCAAATTTTTTGCGAGTTTTTTGGCTCCCTAGGTGGCGCTATTGAGTTTTTGCGAATTTTTTTTTTTAAATATAAAATTTTTTGCCGGACCGGACGTGTGTGCAAAAATTCAGCGAATTTCATGCATGTTCAGGGGGTCAAATTAAGCGTCAAAGTGGCGGGAGAAGAAAGAAAGAATAATAATATTAAAACGTTACAATTTCAGATAAAATTTTTGCCACCATTGGTTTCAATGGGGGACCTCACCCCCCTGTCCCCCCCCGGACCCCCCTGTGATGTTTTTAGAGGCCTGTGATGCTCCTAAGTGTGTGTTTTTACTGCTTTTAGCGCTGACTTCGTGTCTCTCTGACTTCGAAACATAATAGGGTCTTCGCCCAGAAGTACCTTCTGGCTCAGGCCCTAATTAAAGCTGCAAGCAGCGTTGTTAGGGCCTGAGCCCCCGCGCGGCCTACGGCCGCGTCCTTGACACCGGCCCGAATCCAACGGTGTAATCGGCAAATCCCTAGGCCTTGTAGTTTAGGAGATACGAGCCTCAGTGCACTGCACAGTGTGAGTGCAGAGCTGAGACCCGGCCCTTTAAGAGCCCCTCCCTTCTCTGCTCGCTCTCTGCCATCTCTGTCAGAGCTGAGAGCAGAGCTGAGAGCAGAGCTGCCAGCTGTCCCTTTAAGAACCCCTCCCCCGCTGCACTGTGTCTGATCTGTGCTGGAGTGCAGAGTGGAGGATTCAGAGAAATGTAGTGTGTAAAAGCTGAATAAGTCGGCATACGTTGGTCAAAAGTCACACAAAATACCATATTTTGTAGGGATTTTTGTCAGGAATACAGTGGTGTGTTTTTAAAAGCTGTGCGATGTATGGTGTAGATATGAGAAGCATTTGTTTGAGAGTATGTACCCTGAGAGGACACGCTCTCCCCCTAGACTTCCATTGTAAGGCGAAAAGTGTCTCCCCCACTTTGACGGCTCATAAAATCCAAACCGAGCGCGTAGTATATTAACCTTGAACAACTTTTAATCAGCACAGTTGGGAGAGTAATGTGTGAAAGTTTGGAAGCCCTGGCATTTACGGTTTAGGAGGAGATAGATTTTGTTCGGGGCGCAAAATTGTCCAAAATTAGACATTCGTGTCCAAATTGTGGACATCCTGTTACAGTTAGGTCAGGGGTGTGAGTGTATGATTTATCCGTCTTGATGAGACGAGTTCAATGGTGTTTGTCCCATGTCTGTAGGACATTCCTACAGTCTGTGGCGTGGTTTTTTGTGTATGTAGGTGGCGCTATTGAGTAGAGCGCCTCTTTTTTTTTTAATTATCGAATTTTTCGCCGCACCCGATGTGCTTACCAAATTTGGTGAGTTTTCATGCATGTTTAGGGGGTCAAATTTTCTTTTGAAGTGGCGAGTGTGACTTCGAAACATAATAGGGTCTTCGCCAGGGACTGGCTCAGGCCCTAATTAAAGCTGCAAGCAGCGTTGTTAGGGCCTGAGCCCCCGCCTAACCGCGGCCGGATCGCCGGCCCGAATCCAACGGTGTAATCGGCAAATCCCTAGGCCTTGTAGTTTAGGAGATACGAGCCTCAGTGCGCTGCACAGTGCGAGTGCAGAGCTGAGAGCCGGCCCTTTAAGAGCCCCTCCCTTCTCTGCTCGCTCTCTGCCATCTGTGTCAGAGCTGAGAGCAGAGGAGGATTTGGCAGTTTAACTGTGAAACACAGTCATAACTCAGCATATGTGGGTCAAAAGTGGAATGTAAAGACATCAGTGCGTAGAGTTTTTTGTCAGGAATTCAATGGTGTGCTTTTTGAAGGTGTGAGTGTTTTAGTTTAGAAGCTACAAGTGTTTGTTTGAGAGTATGTACATGAGGGCAGAGACCCTCCAATTGTGGTTTCCATGACTACAGTAAACAAATCTCTGCCATCTGTGCAGGAGTTGAGAGCAGCCGAAAAGTGTACATTTTTAGTGTGTGAAAATCAAATAACTCCGCATATGTTGCTTGGAAGTGGAATATAATACCATATTTTTGTAGAGATTTTTCTGAGGAATCCAGCGGTGTGTTTTGTGAAGCTGTGAGAGTTTTAGTTTAGACGTGAGAAGCATTTGTTTGAGAGTATGTACCATGAGAGGACACGGCCTCCCCATTGACTTCCATTGTAAGCGTGAAAAGTGTCTCCCCCACTTTGACGGCCTATAAAATGGGAACCGAGCGCGTAGTAGATTAGCCTTTAAAGATTTTTGAAGAGCACAGTTGGGAGAGTCATGTGTGAAAGTTTGGAAGCGATGTCATTTACGGTTTAGGAGGAGATAGATTTTGTTCGGGCGTAAAAAAAGTCCTAATTTTGACAGTTTTGTCCAATTTGTGGACATTGTGTTGTAGATAGGTGAGAGGTCAGAGTGTATGAATTGTTGGTCTTGCTGAGACGAATGCAACGGTGTTGGTCCCATGTCTGTGGGACATTCGTGCAAGCAGTTATAGCGCTCCCAATTTTTTTTGAGTTTTTTTGCTCCCTAGGTGGCGCTATTGAGTTTTGGTGAAATTTTTTTTTAAAATATAAAATTTTTTGCCAGACCGGACGTGCATGCAAAAATTCAGCGAATTTCATGCATGTTCAGGGGGTGAAATTAAGGTTTAAAGTGGCGGGGAAGAAAGAAAGAAAAATAATAATAAATTAAAGCTGCAAGCAGCGTTGTTAGGGCCTGAGCCCCCGCCTAACCGCGGCCGGATCGCCGGCCCCAATCCAACGGTGTAATCGGCAAATCCCTAGGCCTTGTAGTTTAGGAGATACGAGCCTCAGTGCGCTGCACAGTGTGAGTGCAGAGTTGAGAGCCGGCCCTTTAAGAGCCCCTCCCTTCTCTGCTCGCTCTCTGCCATCTGTGTCAGAGCTGAGAGCAGAGGAGGATTTGACAGTTTAACTGTGAAACACAGTCATAGCTCTGCATATGTGGGTCAAAAGTTGAAAGTAAAGACATCAGTGCGTAGAGTTTTTTCTCAGGAATTCAATGGTGTGTTTTCTGAAGGTGTGAGTGTTTTAGTTTAGAAGCTACAAGTGTTTGTTTGAGAGTATGTACATGAGGGCAGAGACCCTCCAATTGTGGTTTCCATGACTACAGTAAACAAATCTCTGCCATCTGTGCCTGAGTGGAGAGCAGCTGAAAAGTGTACATTTTTAGTGTGTGAAAAGCAAATAACTCTGCATATGTTGCTTGGAAGTGGGATATAATACAATATTTTTGTAGAGATTTTTCTGAGGAATCGACTGGTGTGTTTTGTGAAGCTGTGAGAGTTTTAGTTTAGATGTGAGAAGCATTTGTTCGAGAGTTTGTACCATGAGAGGACATGGCCAC
The DNA here is from genome assembly GCF_037954235.1 of Aulostomus chinensis. Taxonomy (NCBI): domain Eukaryota; kingdom Metazoa; phylum Chordata; class Actinopteri; order Syngnathiformes; family Aulostomidae; genus Aulostomus; species Aulostomus chinensis. Next base: position 15,645,451 of record NC_141340.1, read on the forward strand.
CCCATTGACTTCCATTGTAAGCGTGAAACGTGTCTCCCCGACTTTGACGGCTTATAAAATGGGAACCGAGCGCGTAGTATATTAGCCTTTAAAGATTTTTGAAGAGCAGTGTTGGGAGAGTAGTGTGTGAAAGTCTGGAAGCGGTGCCATTTACGGTTTAGGAGGAGATAGATTTTGTTCGGGGAGTAAAAAATTCCTTTTTTTGACAGTTTTGTCCAATTTGTGGACATTGTGTTGTAGATAGGTGAGAGGTCAGAGTGTATGAATTTTTCGTCTTAATGAGACGATTCCAACGGTGTTGGTCCCATGTCTGTGGGACATTCGTGCAAGCAGTTATAGCGCTCCAAATTTTTTGCGAGTTTTTTGGCTCCCTAGGTGGCGCTATTGAGTTTTTGCGAAAATTTTTTTTAAAATATAAAATTTTTCGCCAGACCGGACGTTCGTGCCAAAATTCAGCGAATTTCATATATGTTCAGGGGGTGAAATTAAGGTTTAAACTGCAGCGGAAGAAAGAAAGAAAAAAAAGAATAATAAAACGCAGCAATTTCAGATATAATTTTTGCCACCATTGGTTTCAATGGGGGACCTCACCCCCCGTCCCCCCCCGGACCCCCCTGTGATGTTTTTAGAGGCCTGTGATGCTCCTAAGTGTGTATTTTTACTGCTTTTAGCGCTGACTTCGTGTCTCTCTGACTTCGAAACATAATAGGGTCTTCGCCCAGAAGTACCTTCTGGCTCAGGCCCTAATTAAAGCTGCAAGCAGCGTTGTTAGGGCCTGAGCCCCCGCCTAACCGCAGCCGGATCGCCGGCCCCAATCAAACGGTGTAATCGGCAAATCCCTAGGCCTTGTAGTTTAGGAGATACGAGCCTCAGTTTGCTGCACAGTGCGAGTGCAGAGCTGAGAGCCGGCCATTTAAGAGCCCCTCCCTTCTCTGCTCGCTCTCTGCTATCTGTGTCAGAGTGGAGAGCAGAGGAGGATTTGGCAGTTTTACTGTGAAAACCAGTCATAACTCAGCATATATGGGTCAAAAGTGGAATGTAAAGACATCAGTGCGTAGAGTTTTTTGTCAGGAATTCAATGGTGTGTTTTCTGAAGGTGTGAGTGTTTTAGTTTAGAAGCTACAAGTGTTTGTTTGAGAGTATGTACATAAGGGCAGAGACCCTCCAATTGTGGTTTCCATGACTACAGTAAACAAATCTCAGCCATCTGTGCCTGAGTGGAGAGCAGCTGAAAAGTGTACATTTTTAGTGTGTGAAAAGCAAATAACTCTGCATATGTTGCTTGGAAGTGGAATATAATTCCATATTTTTGTAAGGATTTTTCTGAGGAATCCAGTGGTGTGTTTTGTGAAGCTGTGAGAGTTTTAGTTTAGACGTGAGAAGCATTTGTTCGAGAGTTTGTACCATGAGAGGACACGGCCACCCCATTGACTTCCATTGTAAGCGTGAAACGTGTCTCCCCGACTTTGACGGCTTATAAAATCCAAACCGAGCGCGTAGTATATTAGCCTTTAAAGATTTTTGAAGAGCAGTGTTGGGAGAGTAATGTGTGAAAGTCTGGAAGCGGTGCCATTTACGGTTTAGGAGGAGATAGATTTTGTTCGGGGAGTAAAAAAATCCTTTTTTTGACAGTTTTGTCCAATTTGTGGACATTGTGTTGTAGATAGGTGAGAGGTCAGAGTGTATGAATTTTTCGTCTTAATGAGACGATTCCAACGGTGTTGGTCCCATGTCTGTGGGACATTCGTGCAAGCAGTTATAGCGCTCCCAATTTTTTTTTTAGTTTTTTGGCTCCCTAGGTGGCGCTATTGAGTTTTGGTGAAATTTTTTTTTAAAATATAAAATTTTTCGCCAGACCGGACGTGCGTGCCAAAATTCAGCGAATTTCATGCATGTTCAGGGGGTGTAATTAAGGGGTTTTTTGGCGGCGGAACCGGAAAGAATAAGAATTAAAGCTGCAAGCAGCGTTGTTAGGGCCTGAGCCCCCGCGCGGCCTACGGCCGCGTCCTTGACACCGGCCCGAATCCAACGGTGTAATCGGCAAATCCCTAGGCCTTGTAGTTTAGGAGATACGAGCCTCAGTGCACTGCACAGTGTGAGTGCAGAGCTGAGACCCGGCCCTTTAAGAGCCCCTCCCTTCTCTGCTCGCTCTCTGCCATCTCTGTCAGAGCTGAGAGCAGAGCTGAGAGCAGAGCTGCCAGCTGTCCCTTTAAGAACCCCTCCCCCGCTGCACTGTGTCTGATCTGTGCTGGAGTGGAGAGAGTGGAGGATTAAGAGAAATGTAGTGTGTAAAAGCTGAATAAGTCGGCATACGTTGGTCAAAAGTCACACAAAATACCATATTTTTTTAGGGATTTTTGTCAGGAATACAGTGGTGTGTTTTTAAAAGCTGTGGAATGTATGGTGTAGATGTGAGAAGCATTTGTTTGAGAGTATGTACCCTGAGAGGACACGCTCTCCCCATAGACTTCCATTGTAAGGCGAAAAGTGTCTCCCCCACTTTGACGGCTCATAAAATCCAAACCGAGCGCGTAGTATATTAGCCTTTAAAGATTTTTGAAGAGCACAGTTGGGAGAGTAATGTGTGAAAGTTTGGAAGCCCTGGCATTTACGGTTTAGGAGGAGATAGATTTAGTTCGGGGCGCAAAATTGTCCAAAATTAGACATTTGTGTCCAAATTGTGGACATCCTGTTACAGTTAGGTCAGGGGTGTGAGTGTATGATTTATCCGTCTTGATGAGACGAGTTCAATGGTGTTTGTCCCATGTCTGTAGGACATTCCTACAGTCTGTGGCGTGGTTTTTTGTGTATGTAGGTGGCGCTATTGAGTAGAGCGCCTCTTTTTTTTTTAATTATCGAATTTTTCGCCGCACCCTATGTGCTTACCAAATTTGGTGAGTTTTCATGCATGTTTAGGGGGTCAAATTTACTTTTGAAGTGGCGAGTGTGACTTCGAAACATAATAGGGTCTTCGCCAGGGACTGGCTCAGGCCCTAATTAAAGCTGCAAGCAGCGTTGTTAGGGCCTGAGCCCCCGCCTAACCGCGGCCGGATCGCCGGCCCGAATCCAACGGTGTAATCGGCAAATCCCTAGGCCTTGTAGTTTAGGAGATACGAGCCTCAGCGCGCTGCACAGTGTGAGTGCAGAGCTGAGAGCCGGCCCTTTAAGAGCCCCTCCCTTCTCTGCTCGCTCTCTGCCATCTGTGTCAGAGTGGAGAGCAGAGGAGGATTTGGCAGTTTTACTGTGAAACACAGTCATAACTCAGCATATGTTGGTCAAAAGTGGAATGTAAAGACATCAGTGCGTAGAGTTTTTTGTCAGGAATTCAATGGTGTGTTTTCTGAAGGTGTGAGTGTTTTAGTTTAGAAGCTACAAGTGTTTGTTTGAGAGTATGTACATGAGGGCAGAGACCCTCCAATTGTGGTTTCCATGACTACAGTAAACAAATCTCTGCCATCTGTGCAGGAGTTGAGAGCACCCGAAAAGTGTACATTTTTAATGTGTGAAAATCAAATAACTCTGCATATGTTGCTTGGAAGTGGAATATAATACCATATTTTTGTAGAGATTTTTCTGAGGAATCCAGTGGTGTGTTTTGTGAAGCTGTGAGAGTTTTAGTTTAGACGTGAGAAGCATTTGTTTGAGAGTATGTACCATGAGAGGACACGGCCTCCCCATTGACTTCCATTGTAAGCGTGAAACGTGTCTCCCCGACTTTGACGGCTTATAAAATGGGAACCGAGCGCGTAGTATATTAGCCTTTAAAGATTTTTGAAGAGCACAGTTGGGAGAGTAATGTGTGAAAGTTTGGAAGCGATGCCATTTACGGTTTAGGAGGAGATAGATTTTGTTCGGGGAGTAAAAAATTCCTTTTTTTGACAGTTTTGTCCAATTTGTGGACATTGTGTTGTAGATAGGTGAGAGGTCAGAGTGTATGAATTTTTCGTCTTAATGAGACGATTCCAACGGTGTTGCTCCCATGTCTGTGGGACATTCGTGCAAGCAGTTATAGCGCTCCAAATTTTTTTTTAGTTTTTTGGCTCCCTAGGTGGCGCTATTGAGTTTTGTTGAAATTTTTTTTTAAAATATAAAATTTTTCGCCAGACCGGACGTGCGTGCCAAAATTCAGCGAATTTCATGCATGTTCAGGGGGTGTAATTAAGGGTTTTTTTGGCGGCGGAAGAAAAAAGAATAATTAAAGCTGCAAGCAGCGTTGTTAGGGCCTGAGCCCCCGCCTAACCGCGGCCGGATCGCCGGCCCCAATCCAACGGTGTAATCGGCAAATCCCTAGGCCTTGTAGTTTAGGAGATACGAGCCTCAGTGCGCTGCACAGTGCGAGTGCAGAGCTGAGAGCCGGCCCTTTAAGAGCCCCTCCCTTCTCTGCTCGCTCTCTGCCATCTGTGTCAGAGCTGATATCAGAGGAGGATTTGGCAGTTTTACTGACAAACACAGTCATAACTCTGCATATGTTGGTCAAAAGTGGAATTTAAAGACATCAGTGCGTAGGGTTTTTTGTCAGGAATTCAATGGTGTGTTTTCTGAAGGTGTGAGTCTTTTAGTTTAGAAGCTACAAGTGTTTGTTTGAGAGTATGTACATGAGGGCAGAGACCCTCCAATTGTGGTTTCCATGACTACAGTAAACAAATCTCTGCCATCTGTGCTAGAGTGGAGAGCAGCTGAAAAGTGTACATTTTTAGTGTGTGAAAAGCAAATAACTCTGCATATGTTGCTTGGAAGTGGAATATAATACCATATTTTTGTAGAGATTTTTCTGAGGAATCGACTGGTGTGTTTTGTGAAGCTGTGAGAGTTTTAGTTTAGACGTGAGAAGTGTTTGTTCGAGAGTTTGTACCATGAGAGGACACGGCCACCCCATTGACTTCCATTGTAAGCGTGTAACGTGTCTCCCCGACTTTGACGGCTTATAAAATGGGAACCGAGCGCGTAGTATATTAGCCTTTAAAGATTTTTGACGAGCAGTGTTGGGAGAGTAGTGTGTGAAAGTCTGGAAGCGGTGCCATTTACGGTTTAGGAGGAGATAGATTTTGTTCGGGGAGGAGCAAAAGTCCTCATTTTGACAGTTTTGTCCAATTTGTGGACATTGTGTTGTAGATAGGTGAGAGGTCAGAGCGTATGAATTTTTCGTCTTGATGAGACGAGTGCAACGGTGTTGGTCCCGTGTGTGTGGGACATTCGTGCAAGCAGTTAGAGCGCTCCAAATTTTTTGCGAGTTTTTTGGCTCCCTAGGTGGCGCTATTGAGTTTTTGCGAAATTTTTTTTTTAAATATAAAATTTTTTGCCGGACCGGACGTGTGTGCAAAAATTCAGCGAATTTCATGCATGTTCAGGGGGTCAAATTAAGCGTCAAAGTGGCGGGAGAAGAAAGAAAGAATAATTAAAGCTGCAAGCAGCGTTGTTAGGGCCTGAGCCCCCGCGCGGCCTACGGCCGCGTCCTTGACACCGGCCCGAATCCAACGGTGTAATCGGCAAATCCCTAGGCCTTGTAGTTTAGGAGATACGAGCCTCAGTGCGCTGCACAGTGTGAGTGCAGAGCTGAGAGCCGGCCCTTTAAGAGCCCCTCCCTTCTCTGCTCGCTCTCTGCCATCTCTGTCAGAGTGGAGAGCAGAGGAGGATTTGGCAGTTTTACTGACAAACACAGTCATAACTCTGCATATGTTGGTCAAAAGTGTAATGTAAAGACATCAGTTCGTAGAGTTTTTTCTCAGGAATTCAATGGTGTGTTTTCTGAAGGTGTGAGTGTTTTAATTTAGAAGCGACAAGTGTTTGTTTGAGAGTATGTACATGAGGGCAGAGAAGCTCCAATTGTGGTTTCCATGACTACAGTAAACAAATCTCTGCCATCTCTGTCAGAGCTGAGAGCAGAGCTGAGAGCAGAGCTGCCAGCTGGCCCTTTAAGAACCCCTCCCCCGCTGCACTGTGTCTGATCTGTGCTGGAGTGGAGAGAGTGGAGGATTCAGAGAAATGTAGTGTGTAAAAGCTGAATAAGTCGTCATACGTTGGTCAAAAGTCACACAAAATACCATATTTTTGTAGGGATTTTTGTCAGGAATACAGTGGTGTGTTTGTAAAAGCTGTGGAATGTATGGTGTAGATGTGAGAAGCATTTGTTTGAGAGTATGTACCCTGAGAGGACAGGCTCTCCCCATAGACTTCCATTGTAAGGCGAAAAGTGTCTCCCCCACTTTGACGGCTCATAAAATCCAAACCGAGCGCGTAGTATATTAGCCTTTAAAGATTTTTGAAGAGCACAGTTGGGAGAGTAATGTGTGAAAGTTTGGAAGCCCTGGCATTTACGGTTTAGGAGGAGATAGATTTTGTTCGGGGCGCAAAATTGTCCAAAATTAGACATTCGTGTCCAAATTGTGGACATCCTGTTACAGTTAGGTCAGGGGTGTGAGTGTATGATTTATCCGTCTTGATGAGACGAGTTCAATGGTGTTTGTGCCATGTCTGTAGGACATTCCTACAGGCTGTGGCGTGGTTTTTTGTGTATGTAGGTGGCGCTATTGAGTAGAGCGCCTCTTTTTTTTTTAATTATCAAATTTTTCGCCGCACCCGATGTGCTTACCAAATTTGGTGAGTTTTCATGCATGTTTAGGGGGTCAAATTTACTTTTGAAGTGGCGAGTGTGACTTCGAAACATAATAGGGTCTTCGCCAGGGACTGGCTCAGGCCCTAATTAAAGCTGCAAGCAGCGTTGTTAGGGCCTGAGCCCCCGCGCGGCCTACGGCCGCGTCCTTGACACCGGCCCGAATCCAACGGTGTAATCGGCAAATCCCTAGGCCTTGTAGTTTAGGAGATACGAGCCTCAGTGCGCTGCACAGTGTTACTGCAGAGCTGAGAGCCGGCCCTTTAAGAGCCCCTCCCTTCTCTGCTCGCTCTCTGCCATCTCTGTCAGAGCTGAGAGCAGAGGAGGATTTGGCAGTTTTACTGTGAAAACCAGTCATAACTCAGCATATGTTGGTCAAAAGTTGAAAGTAAAGACATCAGTGCGTAGAGTTTTTTCTCAGGAATTCAATGGTGTGTTTTCTGAAGGTGTGAGTGTTTTAGTTTAGAAGCTACAAGTGTTTGTTTGAGAGTATGTACATGAGGGCAGAGACCCTCCAATTGTGGTTTCCATGACTACAGTAAACAAATCTCTGCCATCTGTGCTAGAGTGGAGAGCAGCTGAAAAGTGTACATTTTTAGTGTGTGAAAAGCAAATAACTCTGCATATGTTGCTTGGAAGTGGAATATAATACCATATTTTTGTAGAGATTTTTCTGAGGAATCGACTGGTGTGTTTTGTGAAGCTGTGAGAGTTTTAGTTTAGACGTGACAAGCGTTTGTTCGAGAGTTTGTACCATGAGAGGACACGGCCACCCCATTGACTTCCATTGTAAGCGTGTAACGTGTCTCCCCGACTTTGACGGCTTATAAAATGGGAACCGAGCGCGTAGTATATTAGCCTTTAAAGATTTTTGAAGAGCAGTGTTGGGAGAGTAGTGTGTGAAAGTCTGGAAGCGGTGCCATTTACGGTTTAGGAGGAGATAGATTTTGTTCGGGGAGGAGCAAAAGTCCTCATTTTGACAGTTTTGTCCAATTTGTGGACATTGTGTTGTAGATAGGTCAGAGGTCAGAGCGTATGAATTTTTCGTCTTGATGAGACGAGTGCAACGGTGTTGGTCCCGTGTGTGTGGGACATTCGTGCAAGCAGTTAGAGCGCTCCAAATTTTTTGCGAGTTTTTTGGCTCCCTAGGTGGCGCTATTGAGTTTTTGCGAATTTTTTTTTTTAAATATAAAATTTTTTGCCGGACCGGACGTGTGTGCAAAAATTCAGCGAATTTCATGCATGTTCAGGGGGTCAAATTAAGCGTCAAAGTGGCGGGAGAAGAAAGAAAGAATAATAATATTAAAACGTTACAATTTCAGATAAAATTTTTGCCACCATTGGTTTCAATGGGGGACCTCACCCCCCTGTCCCCCCCCGGACCCCCCTGTGATGTTTTTAGAGGCCTGTGATGCTCCTAAGTGTGTTTTTTTACTGCTTTTAGCGCTGACTTCGTGTCTCTCTGACTTCGAAACATAATAGGGTCTTCGCCCAGAAGTACCTTCTGGCTCAGGCCCTAATTAAAGCTGCAAGCAGCGTTGTTAGGGCCTGAGCCCCCGCCTAACCGCGGCCGGATCGCCGGCCCGAATCCAACGGTGTAATCGGCAAATCCCTAGGCCTTGTAGTTTAGGAGATACGAGCCTCAGTTCGCTGCACAGTGCGAGTGCAGAGCTGAGAGCCGGCCCTTTAAGAGCCCCTCCCTTCTCTGCTCGCTCTCTGCCATCTGTGTCAGAGTGGAGAGCAGAGGAGGATTTGGCAGTTTTACTGACAAACACAGTCATAACTCTGCATATGTTGGTCAAAAGTGGAATGTAAAGACATCAGTGCGTAGAGTTTTTTCTCAGGAATTCAATGGTGTGCTTTTTGAAGGTGTGAGTGTTTTAGTTTAGAAGCTACAAGTGTTTGTTTGAGAGTATGTACATGAGGGCAGAGACCCTCCAATTGTGGTTTCCATGACTACAGTAAACAAATCTCTGCCATCTGTGCCTGAGTGGAGAGCAGCTGAAAAATCCACATTTTCAGTGTGTGAAAGTCAAATAACTCTGCATATGTTGCTTCAAAGTGCAATGTAACCCCATATTTTTGTAGAGATTTTTCTGAGGAATCCAGTGGTGTGTTTTGTGAAGCTGTGAGAGTTTCAGTGTAGACGTGAGAAGCATTTGTTTGAGAGTATGTACCATGAGAGGACACAGCCTCCCCATTGACTTCCATTGTAACGTAAAACGTGTCTCCCCGACTTTGACGGCTTATAAAATGGGAACCGATTGGATTTTGAAAAAACCTTTAAAGATTTTTGAAGAGCAGTGTTGGGAGAGTCATGTGTGAAAGTCTGGAAGCAATACCATTAACGGTCTAGGAGGAGATAGATTTTGTTCGGGGAGTAAACAATTCCTTTTTTTGACAGTTTTGTCCAATTTGTGGACATTGTGTTGTAGATAGGTGAGAGGTCAGAGTGTATGAATTTTTCGTCTTAATGAGACGATTCCAACGGTGTTGGTCCCATGTCTGTGGGACATTCGTGCAAGCAGTTATAACGATTCAAATTTTTGTGTACTTTTGTAGCTCTGTAGGTGGCGCTATTGAGTTTTTCCAGATTTTTTTTTTTAAATATCGAATTTTTCGCCGGACCGGACGTGCGTGCAAAATTTCAGCGAATTTCATGCATGTTCAGGGGGTCAAATTAAGCGTTTAAGATGTCGCGGAAGAAAGAAAGAATAATTAAAGCTGCAAGCAGCGTTGTTAGGGCCTGAGCCCCCGCCTAACCGCGGCCGGATCGCCGGCCCGAATCCAACGGTGTAATCGGCAAATCCCTAGGCCTTGTAGTTTAGGAGATACGAGCCTCAGTTCGCTGCACAGTGTGACTGCAGAGTTGAGAGCCGGCCATTTAAGAGCCCCTCCCTTCTCTGCTCGCTCTCTGCCATCTCTGTCAGAGTGGAGAGCAGAGGAGGATTTTGCAGTTTTACTGTGAAACACAGTCATAACTCAGCATATGTGGGTCAAAAGTGGACTGTAAAGACATCAGTGCGTAGAGTTTTTTCTAAGGAATTCAATGGTGTGCTTTTTGAAGGTGTGAGTGTTTTAGTTTAGAAGCGACAAGTGTTTGTTTGAGAGTATGTACATGAGGGCAGAGAAGCTCCAATTGTGGTTTCCATGACTACAGTAAACAAATCTCTGCCATCTGTGCCTGAGTGGAGAGCAGCTTAAAAGTGTACATTTTTAGTGTGTGAAAAGCAAATAACTCTGCATATGTTGCTTGGAAGTGGGATATAATACCATATTTTTGTAGAGATTTTTCTGAGGAATCCAGTGGTGTGTTTTGTGAAGCTGTGAGAGTTTTAGTTTAGATGTGAGAAGCATTTGTTCGAGAGTTTGTACCATGAGAGGACACGGCCACCCCATTGACTTCCATTGTAAGCGTGAAACGTGTCTCCCCGACTTTGACGGCTTATAAAATGGGAACCGAGCGCGTAGTATATTAGCCTTTAAAGATTTTTGAAGAGCAGTGTTGGGAGAGTAGTGTGTGAAAGTCTGGAAGCGGTGCCATTTACGGTTTAGGAGGAGATAGATTTTGTTCGGGGAGTAAAAAATTCCTTTTTTTGACAGTTTTGTCCAATTTGTGGACATTGTGTCGTAGATAGGTGAGAGGTCAGAGTGTATGAATTTTTCGTCTTAATGAGACGATTCCAACGGTGTTGGTCCCATGTCTGTGGGACATTCGTGCAAGCAGTTATAGCGCTCCAAATTTTTTGCGAGTTTTTTGGCTCCCTAGGTGGCGCTATTGAGTTTTTGCGAAATTTTTTTTTTAAATATAAAATTTTTCGCCAGACCGGACGTGTGTGCCGAATTTCAGCGAATTTCATAAATGTCTAGGGGGTCAAATTAAGCGTCAAAGAGGCGTCGGATGAAACAAAGAAAAAAAATAATAATAAAACTTAACAATTTCAGATATAATTTTTGCCACCATAGGTTTCAATGGGGGACCTCACCCCCCGTCCCCCCCCGGACCCTCCTGTGATGTTTTTAGAGGCCTGTGATGTTCCTAAGTGTGTGTTTTTACTGCTTTTAGCGCTGACTTCGTGTCTCTCTGACTTCGAAACATAATAGGGTCTTCGCCCAGAAGTACCTTCTGGCTCAGGCCCTAATTAAAGCTGCAAGCAGCGTTGTTAGGGCCTGAGCCCCCGCCTAACCGCGTCCTTGACACTGGCCCGAATCCAACGGTGTAATCGGCAAATCCCTAGGCCTTGTAGTTTAGGAGATACGAGCCTCAGTGCGCTGCACAGCGTGACTGCAGAGTTGAGAGCCGGCCCTTTAAGAGCCCCTCCCTTCTCTGCTCGCTCTCTGCCATCTGTGTCAGAGTGGAGAGCAGAGGAGGATTTGGCAGTTTAACTGTGAAACACAGTCATAACTCAGCATATGTGGGTCAAAAGTGGAATGTAAAGACATCAGTGCGTAGAGTTTTTTGTCAGGAATTCAATGGTGTGCTTTTTGAAGGTGTGAGTGTTTTAGTTTAGAAGCTACAAGTGTTTGTTTGAGAGTATGTACATGAGGGCAGAGACCCTCCAATTGTGGTTTCCATGACTACAGTAAACAAATCTCTGCCATCTGTGCAGGAGTGGAGAGCAGCTGAAAAGTGTACATTTTTAGTGTGTGAAAAGCAAATAACTCTGCATATGTTGCTTGGAAGTGGAATGTAATACCATATTTTTGTAGGGATTTTTCTGAGGAATCGACTGATATGTTTTGTGAAGCTGTGAGAGTTTTAGTTTAGACGTGAGAAGCATTTGTTTGAGAGTTTGTACCATGAGAAGACACGGCCACCCCATTGACTTCCATTGTAAACGTGAAACGTGTCTCCCCCACTTTGACGGCTTATAAAATCCAAACCGAACGCGTAGTATATTAGCCTTTAAAGATTTTTGAAGAGCAGTGTTGGGAGAGTAATGTGTGAAAGTCTGGAAGCGGTGCCATTTACGGTTTAGGAGGAGATAGATTTTGTTCGGGGAGTAAAAAATTCCTTTTTTTGACAGTTTTGTCCAATTTGTGGACATTGTGTTGTAGATAGGTGAGAGGTCAGAGTGTATGAATTTTTCGTCTTAATGAGACGATTCCAACGGTGTTGGTCCCATGTCTGTGGGACATTCGTGCAAGCAGTTATAGCGCTCCCAATTTTTTTTTAGTTTTTTTGCTCCCTAGGTGGCGCTATTGAGTTTTGGTGAAATTTTTATTTTAAATATAAAATTTTTCGCCGGACCGGACGTGTGTGCAAAAATTCAGCGAATTTCATGCATGTTCAGGGGGTCAAATTCAGCGTTAAAGTCGCGGCGGAAGAAAGAAAGAATTAAAGCTGCAAGCAGCGTTGTTAGGGCCTGAGCCCCCGCCTAACCGCGGCCGGATCGCCGGCCCGAATCCAACGGTGTAATCGGCAAATCCCTAGGCCTTGTAGTTTAGGAGATACGAGCCTCAGCGCGCTGCACAGTGTGAGTGCAGAGCTGAGAGCCGGCCCTTTAAGAGCCCCTCCCTTCTCTGCTCGCTCTCTGCCATCTGTGTCAGAGTGGAGAGCAGAGGAGGATTTGGCAGTTTTACTGTGAAACACAGTCATAACTCAGCATATGTTGGTCAAAAGTGGAATGTAAAGACATCAGTGCGTAGAGTTTTTTGTCAGGAATTCAATGGTGTGTTTTCTGAAGGTGTGAGTGTTTTAGTTTAGAAGCTACAAGTGTTTGTTTGAGAGTATGTACATGAGGGCAGAGACCCTCCAATTGTGGTTTCCATGACTACAGTAAACAAATCTCTGCCATCTGTGCAGGAGTTGAGAGCAGCCGAAAAGTGTACATTTTTAATGTGTGAAAATCAAATAACTCTGCATATGTTGCTTGGAAGTGGAATATAATACCATATTTTTGTAGAGATTTTTCTGAGGAATCCAGTGGTGTGTTTTGTGAAGCTGTGAGAGTTTTAGTTTAGACGTGAGAAGCATTTGTTTGAGAGTATGTACCATGAGAGGACACGGCCTCCCCATTGACTTCCATTGTAAGCGTGAAACGTGTCTCCCCGACTTTGACGGCTTATAAAATGGGAACCGAGCGCGTAGTATATTAGCCTTTAAAGATTTTTGAAGAGCACAGTTGGGAGAGTAATGTGTGAAAGTTTGGAAGCGATGCCATTTACGGTTTAGGAGGAGATAGATTTTGTTCGGGGAGTAAAAAATTCCTTTTTTTGACAGTTTTGTCCAATTTGTGGACATTGTGTTGTAGATAGGTGAGAGGTCAGAGTGTATGAATTTTTCGTCTTAATGAGACGATTCCAACGGTGTTGCTCCCATGTCTGTGGGACATTCGTGCAAGCAGTTATAGCGCTCCAAATTTTTTTTTAGTTTTTTGGCTCCCTAGGTGGCGCTATTGAGTTTTGTTGAAATTTTTTTTTAAAATATAAAATTTTTCGCCAGACCGGACGTGCGTGCCAAAATTCAGCGAATTTCATGCATGTTCAGGGGGTGTAATTAAGGGTTTTTTTGGCGGCGGAAGAAAAAAGAATAATAATAGTAGAAAAACTTAGCAATTTCAGATATAATTTTTGCCACCATAGGTTTCAATGGGGGACCTCACCCCCCGTCCCCCCCCGGACCCTCCTGTGATGTTTTTAGAGGCCTGTGATGTTCCTAAGTGTGTGTTTTTACTGCTTTTAGCGCTGACTTCGTGTCTCTCTGACTTCGAAACATAATAGGGTCTTCGCCCAGAAGTACCTTCTGGCTCAGGCCCTAATAATAGCCAAAAAAACGCAGCAATTTCAGATATAATTTTTGCCACCATTGGTTTCAATGGGGGACCTCACCCCCCTGTCCCCCCCCGGACCCCCCTGTGATGTTTTTAGAGGCCTGTGATGCTCCTAAGTGTGTGTTTTTACTGCTTTTAGCGCTGACTTCGTGTCTCTCTGACTTCGAAACATAATAGGGTCTTCGCCCAGAAGTACCTTCTGGCTCAGGCCCTAATAATAGTAGAAAAACTTAGCAATTTCAGATATAATTTTTGCCACCATAGGTTTCAATGGGGGACCTCACCCCCCGTCCCCCCCCGGACCCTCCTGTGATGTTTTTAGAGGCCTGTGATGTTCCTAAGTGTGTGTTTTTACTGCTTTTAGCGCTGACTTCGTGTCTCTCTGACTTCGAAACATAATAGGGTCTTCGCCCAGAAGTACCTTCTGGCTCAGGCCCTAAAAAACTTTGCAATTTCAGATAAAATTTTTGCCACCATTGGTTTCAATGGGGGACCTCACCCCCCGGTCCCCCCCCGGACCCCCCTGTGATGTTTTTAGAGGCCTGTGATGCTCCTAAGTGTGTTTTTTTACTGCTTTTAGCGCTGACTTCGTGTCTCTCTGACTTCGAAACATAATAGGGTCTTCGCCCAGAAGTACCTTCTGGCTCAGGCCCTAATAATAAGAAGAAGAAAAAAACGCAGCAATTTCAGATATAATTTTTGCCACCATTGGTTTCAATGGGGGACCTCACCCCCCTGTCCCCCCCCGGACCCCCCTGTGATGTTTTTAGAGGCCTGTGATGCTCCTAAGTGTGTGTTTTTACTGCTTTTAGCGCTGACTTCGTGTCTCTCTGACTTCGAAACATAATAGGGTCTTCGCCCAGAAGTACCTTCTGGCTCAGGCCCTAATTAGAATATGTCATGGTAGGTTTAGTTGACAGTTCGGTTTCTATAGTAATTTAACCTCAACCTTTAAAGGTACTTTTTAATGTGTGTGGTTGTGCAGGTGGTCAAATACAACCTAAATCCAGTATGGAGACCATTCCGAATCCCAATGCAGGCACTCTGTGGAGGTGACGTGGAAAAATCAATAAAGGTACTATTTACACACACACACACACACACACACACACACCGTAGATTTTACTTTTTTCCTTGGGGACCCATTTTTGGCACAGTGCAACCCCTACCCCCTCACGCTAACCTTAATAATCAATGCTACCACTAACCTAAATGTAACTCCAACCCCAAAGCCAAACCTTAACCCTGAAACAGGCCTTATCCCTTTTGGGGTCCAGCATTTTGGCCTCACAACAACTACTAGACCACAAGTATATTGCACTCCAAGGTTTTTGGACCCCACCAACAACGGTATTATTAACAAACTGTTCTTAATAAAAACAGTGAAGCACTCCCTCTGTTCAGACCTGGTATTTTTATGTGTCTGCTGAAGTGATTTGACCACAAGTACACGGCTCTAGGCACAGTTATGATTTAACTTAAAAGGCATAGCGGATGCTTTGAGATCCGGCCCCTCTGACCACATTTGGAGGTCGCAGAGAGCTAAATAGCAGTGTGCACACAAATGTGACCTGGGCCACCATGACAGATCGCCTAGACGAGTGATGCTGTCTGCTTAGGTAGAATTATATGATCATTTACATTCCAGCTTTGACTGTCACCACTGGCAATTAATTACAGTTAAATATTCTATTAAAAATGCACACTGGTTTGAATACAGGAATATTCAGATACCTAGTATGCACACATTGTGAAATAAGCAAATAGAATCATGCTATCCAATGATGTCACATTTGGAATTAGGACCGTAGATTGGATGACTTCATAGGCCATAACTGGAAACTGGCCGCTCCGTCTCAGCGTGTCCACTTACATGTCGGTCTAAGTAACAAGCGCAGACAGCATGAATGTCACACACCCCAGCGTGAAGATGCATGCAAAGCAGGCAGATCTAAGCTTGTCTCATTTAATGGTTCCTGTACCGCACCGCTGCGGTTTGTAACTTTGGAGCAGGCACACTCTTCATTAGATGTAGTAATAGAAATATAATCTGTGGCTGAATTCCTTGCGGTGTGTTCGAGAGCAACTTTTTGGCACAGACAGGCGACGCGACAAAGGCGGGATGACGCAACAGTCAACCTTTGTTGGTGCTCGTTCTTTTCTGTGGTTTTCGCGTGTCTGATAATCGTAGCTCCAACAAGGAAATGTGTGCTAGCGTTAGTTTATGTGTGTTTTTTTCATTTGTGTCCATCCTCTAACCCTGTTAAAGCACACTTGTCAGGAAGAGATGATATCCAGTCATCATTGCAAGTGAGTTTACTGTCCCCACCATGTGTGCTCTTCACACCAAGGATCCAGTGTCTGTAGCAGGGCAAGCCAAAATCCTGCATTCATCTACATCTGGAATACATCCAATTAAGATCACTGGCCTCCACCACAACCATCTTGTGTCCCTGGTCGATCCGAGTTTGAAGGATTTCTTTTTCCTATTGATGAAAAACGTAAACTGTTCTGTGCAACACAAAACAAATGTGTTGATTCGACCAAGCTTGTTTCCATGCGTGATAGAAGGCTAAACAGCAAAGCAACCCCAGAACAGTGAGCCAGCATGTGGCTAAGCATGATCAGTTTTCACACTTGGTTTGATGTTGACA
The DNA here is from genome assembly GCF_037954235.1 of Aulostomus chinensis. NCBI lineage: Eukaryota > Metazoa > Chordata > Actinopteri > Syngnathiformes > Aulostomidae > Aulostomus > Aulostomus chinensis. Next base: position 15,661,488 of record NC_141340.1, read on the forward strand.
ACATTTTGGTGTTTCTGCCATAAAAAAATAACAAATTTGCATGTCATTTCATGAAAAAAAAAAAAAAAATCAGAAGACTATTCTTTCTTTGTTTTTTGTTTTTTTTGCTTGCTATCATCCAGCACATATGGAGTGACAGAGGAATGAGTCCAATAAACAGGAAGTAAGTTAACGGAGCTTTGTTGATGCATTGTCCAGTTCCATCGTCTCAAAGTCAAAGAATTTTGGAAATGAGATCTGTGGTTAATAACACATGCTTCAGACATGCTGTTCGATGGCATAAAATGTATCAATTAAAAAAAACACACACACTTTTGAATGTAGAAGCTTTTGAATGTCTTAAAATGCACAGATTGTGTCGCTGACATGAAATCTCATCAAAACAGAAAAGGTGCATACCTAGTTTTACAGGTGGGTAGGTCTCATAAACTTGTGTCCCTCCATCGATCCGTACTCAATCGCGGATGTTGGATGTTTTACCGCAGTAGTAGCACCTTCATTGGGAAACCCCAAACCTCCCTTTACCTAGCTTGTAAATGTTTATTTGCTACAGATCTTATTTCCATCAATAGTCCAAAATCTCCTTGGCTTTAGGCTGAGGGAAACCATGGCAATGCTAACTAGCAACAAACATCCTTCCTGCAGCACTCTGTTATTCTTAGAGCCAACAAGCTACCAGGGACTCACTGATGGCCTCAACATTATAGTATGATGTAGATGCAGGTGTCACTGTCAGTTGTTAACTCTTCAGCCTAAGAGCAACTCTCAGATTGCCTAAACCACACTGGTTGCTTCATACTAGTCTAGACCCATTAGTCTTTTCCATGTTTTCTCTGAATGAAGGCACTCAGAATCTGCACACATGACATGAAGCTTGTGTGTGTAAATTCGGAGTCAAAACTCTGTGTGTCTGGCGTTAAAAGGGGAAGTGGGACCTTGCCTGCTCTCTTTGTTAGTTAGAAAGTGTCCATGTTTTTAATTGTTTTTCAACTTCAGGATGTTGCCTCCTCCTCATAACATGCTTTTTGTCTCATCTAGTCTGATTGCCTCTGTACAAATAATGAGAAATGTGATTTGAGTGACTTCATCTTGTTTCCTCGAACTCTGTGTCTCAGATAGATTGTTACGACTACAACAGCAGTGGCTCTCACAACTTAATCGGATCCTTTCAGACCACACTCTGCCAAATACAGCAGGCCTCACAAACATTCGCGGTGAGCACTCTTTGTGTGTTTTGCAAAAAAATGTCATTTGCTTCTTGTTAAGTTGAATCTTCACTGTACATGATGATGATGTGTGTGCAGTTTACTAGAAAACAATGTTCCATGTGTACCTGCTGACAGTTTCAATGTGATGACCACATGTCAAATTTAACTTCCAAGCAGCATATGTGACATCACAACTTGCTTGAAAGCCAATGAGTCTGCAGTACAACCAACACGCTTTAGTCTGGATTGCTAGGCGAGGATGCTAGAAGCTCTGCTGCTAATGACAGTGAGGCACATATATAACATGAGTCCCAGTCAGAAGACAGGAACTCTCTTACTCTGAACTTAGAAACTGCACCAAAAACAAGAGGACACCACCAGCATCATTAGAGCTGAATGCATTCGCTCCATCATCTCAGACTTTAACAATGGCCAAGGGGGGTCTCCTAAATCTGCTCTGAAATGTGCTATGTAGCAGAAAATATTTGAATATTTTTCATTGCCCATGAAAAAACATACTGGGTAACCTGCTGTCAAAATTGAGCTGAATAAATCAATTTCAAATTTAGAAAATAAAAATTGTGATATGGGCGGCACGGTGGTGCAGTGGTCAGCACTGTCACCTCACAGCAAGAAGGTTCTGGGTTCAAGTCCCAGCTCCAGCACAGGATCTTTCTGTGTGGAGTCTCCATGTTCTCCCTGTTCCTGTGTGGGTTCTCTCTGGTACTCCAGCTTCCTCCCACAGTCCAAAGACATCAAGAGAGGTCGAGGCTGATTGATACTCTAAATTGACTGTAGGTGTGACTGTGAGAGTGAATGGTTGTCTGTCTCTATGTTGGCCCTGTGATGGACTGGTGACCTGTCCAGGGTGAACCCTCCCTCTCACCTGAAGGCTGCTGGGATAGGGTCTGGAATGAAGAAAATAGATGGAATATTGTTATACAAAAAATTAAAATCAGAAAATTCTCTCAGTGCGACTTATGTGAATGGTATTTCATGAATCTTTTGTAGTCAAATCTTGACACTTATTCAACGTATTTTCCATCTTCCTCAGGCCGAGTTTGAATGCATCAATAGCAAGAAGAAACAAAAGAAGAAAGGATACAAAAACTCTGGTATAATAATCATAAAACACTGCAAGGTACTGCTCTATGTCCTTTTTTCTTTTAATTTATTGTGGTATTTCTTTTGAAGTCAGAAATCGCAGAGATTCCAAATGAATTAAAGGCTACATCTGCTTTTTCAAACAATCTATGTTGTTCAAAGTACTGTTTACAGCTCTAACAAATATTTTATCTTAGCACATATTTGCAAGAATACAACGTCGTAAGAAACAAAGCTGTAGTACAGAAATTGGATGAAATAATGATGCACTGATTTCCTGTAACCGCTATCTATTCACAGACAGTGAAGGAGTACACATTTCTTGACTACATATTTGGTGGCTGTCAGATTAACTTCACCGTGAGTGCATTTTTGTGGATCTTTTTACCAATGAAAAGGATATGATCCAACATTTCTAGTTTTTTAGATGCTGTTCAGACATTATTTGATGGGTTATTCACTGCAATCATGCCTCCTTCTCCGTTAGATCGCTATTGACTTTACAGGCTCCAACGGGGATCCCAATTCCCCCCAGTCCCTCCACTACATCAACCCTCATGGCTATAATGAATACCTGTCAGCTATCTGGGCAGTGGGAAATGTCATCCAGGACTACGACAGGTACATGAATTGGTGTAGTGAAGGACGAAGTAGCTTGGTTGTGGTTTTTAACGTTCTGTAACTTACCAAATAGGCCATAAAGGCCACATTTAGAACATATGTCATAAGTATAAACACTGCATGTCAGATTTAGGCTGCAGTCCTTCAGGGTTAAACATCCGAGGGTGTCAATGTGAAGACACATGCAGGTCAGCATAGTAAATGAAAAGGCCTGTGAAACGAGTCCTACACCAGATACCACAATAGACAAGTATATTATGTAATAGGGTGTTAATCTGAATAATGAACATAGTTGCCATACTAGAGCCACCATAGGACGTCTCCCAGGGAATGAGAGCCATCTGAACAGCTCAGGCACAATACTGGCGCAGCGATGAATACAACATGAGAAATGCTGTTTTTTTTTGTTTTTTTAATTTGTAATGTAACAAACTGTCATTTATGAAGAATAAGGCATGAAAGTCTTTCTTCTGTTCCAGTTTCTTGAACTTTGTGGCTGAAATAGCTGAACTATCATCTTCAGAAATATTGTGACGCAAATCTGATTTTCAGGGTTTACTTACAGGTTCTCAACATGAATTATAACTGATTTAATTCTGTTCCATCAAGTCTAACGTTCTGTATGTTGTACTTCTTGTGTGCAGTGACAAGATGTTTCCTGTTTTTGGTTTTGGAGCCCGGATCCCTCCAACATGGCAGGTGACTGTTTTTGGTTTAGCCGCAGTTATGCTGATGTAACTCGAGTCATTTTTTTTATGGAATCCAGATGAGGCTAACGTTTCCTGTCATGTCTGCAGGTCAGCCACGAGTTTCCCATCAACTTCAACCCTTCAAATCCATTTTGTGAAGGTAATGATTAACTACTAACTACTGTGAATTCAGATACGTTGAGACAGAATGTGCTGATGAGGCTATTTAGTTGAATTCATTCACAAGTCACAGCTCAATCACTGGTGCTCTCTAGTACAAGTCGTTGTCTCACCGATAGAACGGGTGCTGTGGTGAACTCACTGTTCCTGTGCTTGATTCGGCTCAGTATGATCCTCCACAGCACAGTTTTAAAAGGATTACTGGCTGATAATTTGAGAATTTAATTAGGCAGTGGGCTAATAATGTATTGACGGCTAGTTTGAAACAAGCTACATCCAAGTTGATTGAGATCGATGGATGTGAAAGGTTATCTTTCCTCTCAAAAAAAGCAGTGTGAACACGTCATCTTAGTGTCCAAGAAAGAAATAAACATAATGAATTACAGTTGCACTCATGAACACATCACAATTTGACTGTCAAAGGTAACGGGCACTGTGACCTCCAAGAACACCTTTCTGGCCTAATTTCTCAGAATTTTCCCGGTTGGAAATTCCTTCAGATGTAGCAGAGACATTGACTTGGACCCAATTACGACTTGTAACCTACTTACTGTAGGTAAGGTAGTCTGAGGGTATTCCCCAACCCTGGGTCCCTGAGGGCCAGCTCCACACAGGGTGTAGCTTGCCCTTGGTACCAATAACTGAGGCTGAGAGTTTCACACTGGTGCATATATTTTATTTCTTTCAAGCACTGTGAAAACTACAGGTAAAAAAAAAATCACAAATAATTTCCATAGCAACATGGTTCAGAAACGTCACTCAGAAATGAACTAATCAAAGGATGTATAATACACATAATTCAAATCGACATACCTCATTCCACAACCAAAGTATGAGGGGAACATCAAGATGTGGGTCTTTTGAGGGACTGTCATCTCCTTAATAACCTGACAGCAAAAGCCTGGCTCTACAAACATTAAGGACATGAGAATCACGTCGCAACTGTGCATAATTAAACATTGAAACAAACTTCCTGCGTGTAAATCATGGACGCTGCTAAACAAAGGGAAAATGAGCAGCACGCCGCACTGCAGCGGACAACAAGTGAGCAGTAGTGTGAGGAAAAAAAGACACAGGTGGCTCTTGTCCCTTAATTCATCACATCCTCCTCCTCCTGCCACCGCATCTTTGCCGACCCCGCACAACAGCGATCACCAGGTACAGTCTGAGCCAACCCGCTGTCATTTAAGCCGAGTTCGTCCTGTCAGAATCCTTTTTACCGCTCACTCCTCTGATGGCCTCACAACAAACCCTCCCACTTCCCGCCCCGTATGCAAAAGCAGACCGTAGACGTGAACCCAGGGTGCCAAACAAAGAGCCAGACTCATTGCCATGGGAACCAGAGTGCATATACAATCTTAGAGAAAGCACTCCATCACACTACCGTTTGTCTTTGCTACGTTTACTGCGCAAAGGCCTCCAAATTCCTGGGTCGTTAACGACTTCCACCCTTGTCTTTCATGGGCCACTCAGTCCTGAGAGGTCAAAGGTCACTGTGACCACACAAAACCCTGTTTTTGACCAGCACACTTTTTTGACTCACAAATTGCTGATTGTTATGACATGATGAAGTGGCGAGATTTGGTTCAGAAAGGTCCAAGATAAACTTCCATGTGACACCATAACGCTTCACTGGCAGTTCTATCTCAGTAACATGTTGAGTTCCACTCTTAAGTCTGCATCGCCTTATGTTTTTAGGTGAAGTGTATCTAGACTGGTTGGTGGAGGCCTAGTGGATATTCTAGTTTTATCAGGATGATTTCTTAGTTTCTGTGGGACAAAGGAATTTTGAGGCCTCTGTGGCCTAAAGATTAGAGAAGCGGGCTACGTGCCAAGAGTTTTCCAGTACAATTCCCTGGAAAAATGTGGGCGGGGAAATGGGGGATGAGCGCTTCACCCTTAACATGGTTGAAGGGGCCCTTAGCAAGGCACATAGCGGCTTGCCTCTCTGTGTGCATTATTATGAGGGATGGGTGAGAATTTAGAGTTAAGTTACCACCAGGAGTTGATAAACTATTCAAGCATCGAGTGAATAAATGATATCAACAAAACACACAAAGAAACCAATTTATTTTTGTCAAGTATCGGCTGTTTTTGTTTTAAACGGTGGTGTCTGCACATCCAAACATGCCAGTACAGAATTACGACTGTGACCAACATGTCTGGGTTCTCTGTGTTTTCTTTGTTTTTCAGGTATCGAGGGGGTTGTGCAGGCCTACCAGCAATGTCTGCCTCAAGTGAAGCTTTACGGTCCTACAAACTTTTCCCCCATCATCAACCATGTAGCCCATTTTGGGAGACAAGCCATGCAGCAGGAAACTGCATCCGTGAGTTGCCAAGAAGTCTAAAATCAATCAAGAGACTAAGTATAGCTTGTGTTTGTCACTGAATTTCCTTTTTGGTAAGAGGCAGGTAAAGGTTCTCATCAATAGCAGTCATTACAGATGAAAACCACTCATTCTGCTCTGCTGTTTCACAGCAATACTTTGTTCTGCTCATCATCACTGATGGAGTGATCACAGATATGGATGACACGCGTAGCGCCATCGTCAACGCCTCCTCACTGCCCATGTCTATAATCATCGTGGGAGTCGGGGGGGCCGATTTCAGTGCCATGGAGTTCCTGGATGGAGACGATGGGAATTTGCGCTCAGCTACAGGCCAGGCTGCCATGCGGGACATTGTGCAGTTTGTGCCGTTCAGGCAGTTCCAAAATGTAAGTTGTATTTTAGACACACTTTTTTTCTGGCTACTTGAGCGTCTGTGCAATTTTTGCTTCTCAGTCTAGCATTAACGCACATATTTGAATATTTGCACGTCTTATTTCAGGCAGGCACTGCAGCCCTTGCCCAAAGCGTACTGGCAGAGTTGCCTGACCAAGTGGCCTCCTTCTTCAATTTATTTGACCTGAAGCCCCCCAGCGAAACCAGTCCTCCTTAGACATGTAGGAACTCCCCCTCCCATTGACCCATTTGCCCCCTCACTTGTTGTATATATGCATATATATGTATGTGTATATATATGTATGTATGTGTGTATGTATATATATATATGTGTGTGTGTGTGTGTGTGTGTGTGTGTATATATATATATATATATATATATATATATATATATATATATGCATATATATATATATGCATATATACATACATATACACACACATATATGTATATATATGTGTGTGTATATATATATGTATACATATGCATATATATGTATATGATTGTTTATATGGAACCCTGCATGTGTCACCTCAAATAGATTAATTATTCAATATGTCCTTATATTGTGTGTGTTGTGCAGTTATGGCTCACAGTTAAACGCATCCCAAAAGGTTTGCCTGTTCCTTTGTTAGAGAAATGATCTGAAGGGCAGGCGTCTTCCTCTTACAGTCCTCTGCTTTGCTACCACACCAGAGCTCGTGGAGGTTTCCATAGGAAATCACTGGAATTCTCAGTGTATGAATGAGTTAACAGTCCCCAAGGTTCCGTATGTGGAAACTGCTGCTTTGTTTGGTGGCTACAGCTGCTCCCCCACTATCTCCTACTAAATGTCCCCCTCTTTGCACTCTGTCTCTCTCTCTCTCTCTCTCTCTCTTTCTCTCTCTCATCCTCTGTCTGTCTCTCTCTCTCTCTCTCTCTTTCTCTCTCTCATCCTCTGTCTCTCTCTCATCTCTACAGTGTCCTCAAGAAATGCTCGCTCAGAGTGTCTTAGCAGAAGTTCCAGGTCAGGTGGTGACCTTCTTCAGTACCATGCATTTGAAGCCCCCCCACAGTGACACACCACCCTCTGATGTTCCAGCACCAGCACAACCCCAGTGACGTGGCATTTGGACTCAGCCTGCTCATTCAACCACCTCCAAAGGATCAGTCTGTTACTCTCACATGCATTGTGAGAGACAAGATCAACTTTGACCTTATAACTGCAAATTAGATGTTCGTTTTCTGCCTTAAGTGGATTATAACTCAAACGCCTCTCTGGTCACGTGACCATCGTTTGGTCAGCCACTGTTGTAGTGGTGTGTCACTACTCTTTATGCATCTTTTTAATCGTGATCCTCAGGAGTCCTTCAGCCAAGGTTACATTACATGACCACCGTCGTGTTCATGCTGCACAACTTGCTGTCTTACATCAAGAATCTTGAAAGTCATGGTGGTTTACACGACAGTTCCAACCCATTATTCCAGACAACATCTCCGCCCCCAGGTCACCTCGAACCCTGTGTTTTCTACCTGTGGGCTCTCATGGCTAAAGCATGGCTGACGATAACAATTTTAGCCCGTTAGAAACACTAGCAGATGTCGTGCCATGTGCATTAGCAGCAAGAACAGCATCGTGAAAGAATGTTGTACACATCACTTGCATATGACCTTATGTATGTCAAAATAAGGGTTTGTTGAGAATGGATTACTTATGTAACGAGCATGCACAGTACAGGTAATGAACTGAGATCAGTGCAAGTGGGATTAAAAAAAGTCATGGGTTAGTCTGGTAATAAGTGCATGGCAGCGCTGAGGACTCAGTTACCGCTCCATATTCCAGCTTTACTTTGTATCTTGATCACATTTGGCCACAATAGCTTCATTTTAACAAGTATCACTTGCGTGTTCATGCCTTTGTTCCCAAATATGATTTGGAAACTGTCACTTTATTTAGGCGCTTCACTAATGTTTACATTTGAGAAGTTAGCTGGTTAAATGTTAAAGGTCTGTGTCTCTTTTTTTCTAGATTTTACACAACAAAACGTGCAGCGTTGTGTCACTGCTGCTATTTTCTACTTGGTTCAGTTGTTTTGAAAGATATAAATTCACTCATCTATATATTTGACTTGTTAGTGCTTCTGTTTGAGCATCAGACAAACAGAACCTCTCAAAGCGATAGTCATCTCAAACTAGAAAATTGTATATTTACCTCAATGCCGAGATGCTCACTGTCTTTAACATCAGTAGAACAATTTCTCACTGTTAGAATTATTGCCTGTAACTTACTCCTGTACTTGTCTTCATTGTTGTGATCACTTTTTGCACTGATCATTATTTCATCATTTTATGTCATACATTGTCTTGTCTAAGGAACAAGATTTTTTTTATATTTCATGTGGTATGACACTCAATCCAAGAGGCCGAAAGCCCACTTCAAATGACTTAACACAGCATCTGCTTACGTCTTCTTTTTGTAGAATTATAAGACATTTAGGAAGATTATTGTGCTACTGTCTTTGTGACAGTAAAGAAATCCTGTTGCCAGTGTCAACAATTCTTTGCATCTTGGAAATGTAATGAAATTCACGCCATGGAATACTAACTTGTGATTTAATCGGTAAATAATTTGAAATGTTAAATACATTTGTTCTGTTCACTTTATTTTGATGTTTGTGTCCCGGCTGTGGAGCGAGAGGCCTCTTTGGTCAGGTATGAGACCGGCTTTGTTTTGTGCTCATGTGATCCCAGTGAGCAAAATAAAAAGTCATTTATTTATTTCAGCTGTGAGCGTCCCTGCATTTTGCAGCCGTCTGCTGAGGATGTTTTTCATCATCGTGTACGCCACAAACCAAATGAAACCCAAAAACTGCAACAAATCAAATTGAGGTTTCGCTGAACCCCCCTTATCCTCTGTGTGTTGACTTGCACCTAAAATACCAGGCTGATTTACCTTAAACATGGACGAAGGTTCATCCATCCATCTATTTTCTATACTGCTTGACTTTTGTGTGTGTGTGTGTGTGTGTGTGTGTGTGTGTGTGTGTGTGTGTGTGTTGGGGGAGGGGCTGGAACCTAGGCAGGCATGGCAGAGGGAAAGGAAATTGGAAAAAGCAGTCTTCCTGATGCTGAACTGAACTAGAGCCAAATCTAATGCAGTACTTCTAAAAAGGAGACTGAAATGATGACAACTAGACTCATTTAGTATTTATTGCAGTTTATGATAGTGTATTGTAGTTTATTGTATTTTTTACTGGAGTTTATTAAAATTTCTGCCATTTATTGCTCTGTACTTTTTCTGCAGCACATCTCTGTTTCTGCTGCTGTAGCAGTGCCAAGTCCCCACTGAGGGACGAATTAAGGTGTATCTTATCTTAACTACAATTAAAGTGACAACAGGAACCAACCTTTAACCCTTATATAATTAATTAACAATATCATTCCACAGGCTAACATTTTGGTTGTGATGTGATTAATTGTGCAGCACTCATTCACAACTACTGTTGGCTTGCTTTGGCATTCTAATGAGACATTTTTAATGTATCGGGAGAATCGTTTTGATTTCCATGAAAAAAAATGTCAGATAGAAAATATTATTCTTGTACAATTATGTATCCCCTTCATCTGCTACAGTTATATCAGCATATTCTTCCAATATCTGTATGTACGTTTTGTGGCTCAGTTAGGTTTGATATTTCTGACATCGTTCCCCCCTGAAGCTTTTCTTTACTTAGAGTTGTTTAACAAAAGGGGCGGCATGGCTCAGGGGTAGAGTGGCCATCTAGTGACCGGCGGGTTGCTGGTTAGATGTATCAAACACAAGTAGCCATCATACTCACATTTTGTATTTGTACTTCAAGCAAATGTCCAGCAGATGGGGCTGTTTGCATTCGCACCCTTTGCTTTGTCAGATCTATGAAGGTTCTCATGGGTTTAGGGGGCCCCCTAGTGGTTTTAATTGGTAATAAGCTGATTAATTCGCTTGTGGGTTGGGCCATCCTATGTGTCAATAGGGCGTTACAACTTGGTGTACGCTCACCGTTAACGACCCGCCAGCAAACTGTTCTCCGATAAAAGCGGCAACGCCTGCCACACGGTAAGTGTAAACTTTTGTTTTATCACATGTGATTGAATCAATTATGTGACCGTGCGATGTCATGGAAAACTTGCTGCTTGCCCGTTGACGAGCATCTAACATTCCTAGCCACGTTAGCGTGTTCTGTTGAAAGTTAGCTTGCCATTATGTAATTGATTCTTTATGTGTCATGTTTTCCATCGGGGACAGACGTGTGTTTACCAGGCCGTTCTGGGGCTACTCGTTATGCTATATGGCTAACGGTTAGCATCCGGAGAAACTCTCCATGACGTAAGTGCTAGCTTAATTACTGAAATTAACGTAATTTATCCCACAGTGGGTTAAATTAAAGTGGTTTCGCTTTGAATTAGTCTCGTATAAAATATGTGTCGCAAAGATCGTCAGGATTTTCATCTGTACTACTAGTACACGTTCCCAACAGTAAGTATTTGGTTATTCACGTAGTACTAGTGGTGAAAGTGTTACATTGGCGATGTAAAACCCCAACTTTGCGAGAGGAAGTGTCGACGAACCATTTCCACTATTTCGTTCAGTATTTGTTCCCTTTTCATATGAGTAACACGGTAGTGAAGGCACCTGTACTCGGGCGCAGAGCGAGCTCTGATGCGTGGTACCCCCCTCTGTTTGTCTTGCAGCCCCCCGTGAGAGCTGTCAATCATGGCTGCTCAGTGTGTCACCAAGGTGGAGCTGACTGTCTCCTGTGACAATCTCCTGGACAAAGACATCGGCTCCAAGTCGGACCCCCTATGTGTGCTGTTGATGAGCAGCTCCGATTCCAAGTGGTACGAGGTCAGTGTGACGACACGACCTGCATCCGTTCAGTGTCAGATTTGTCGGCGGTTTATGGTGAACAGTTGGACGATTCGCTCTTTTCTGGACTCCAGCAATTAGTTAGGAAGAGTAACTTATTCCCTAAAGTAGTCTGCCCTTCTCTATGCGGCACATTTTCCTAGGTGTGTCAGTTACGTCACTAGTTCCTCTGCTGTTGAACCTTTCAGAGCACTATTAATTGTTAACCCAGTGATGGAAAAACCTGAGTGTTGTAATTAAGGAGTTTGGACATTTCCTTTTTCATCATGGCGTGGGTGTTAGAACAGATCGTTTGAACCTTCTGTTCAATTTGATGGATTAGATGATGTGAAAGTATGCAAACTTTTTCAACAGGTGGCAAGAACTGAGAAAGTCCAGAACTGCCTCAACCCAAAGTTTGCAAAAAAGTTCGACATAGACTACTACTTTGAGATTGTGCAGAAACTGAAGTTTGGGATTTATGACATTGACAACAAGACCATTGATCTGACTGATGACGACTTTCTGGGTGAACTGGAGTGCACCTTGGGCCAGGTGAGGTTTTTCTCTTTTATTCTCGATGGACACCAATTCATTTTGATTTGACGTGTTGATATATGTATGTATAGTGTATTTTTTCTATTTCATCAAGTCCCTGGAGTCTATAGGGCAGCGCCTCCACAGAGTGTAGCTCAGGGCCAAATTTAGCCTGCCCTAGCATTCCCGTTGTATCAAACAAACATGAATAACGATAACATGCACAATAAAAAAAAAAAAAAAAGTAGAATAATTTTTAATAAGTATCCTAAATCGCCATCAATATTTTTTTTCTTTTTGGGAGGTAAAAATGCTCTCTAGTTATGTCGGATCCCTAATAATGAATTAGTTTGATCAGGTGGCAGAGTGACACTTGAATGACAGGGGCACCAGAGACGGTGTTACACCGCCAAAAGGAATTCCAACACACGTTACGTGTTCGCTTTCCTCCTGTAGCCCACAATTTTAGTTTGGTTGGTTTAGACACACAATGAAGTGTTCAGTCGTCATCAGACTGAGAGATGGAGCTGTGCGATAATTTGTACCAGCGGCGTAACTAGAAACCACCATTATACCATGTTGGAAGGCGGGCGCAGCGTCTGTGCTGAACAGTTGCTGAAGGGTGTGTAATCTGAGCCCGTAAACTCATTCTTGTTAGCAGTTGTAGATGCCGACGTGGGTTGTGGTGGCTGTCGTCTGCTCCACAGCACCTCTAACTTTGTCTTGCCGCTGCCACCGCTCCTACTTTATCGCTCCGATTGTAGGTCGTGTCCAGTAGGAAACTGACCCGACCCCTTGTCCTGAAGAACAAGTCACCGGCAGGAAAAGGAACCATCACAGTGAGTGAGAGAGGCAACTGTCACAATGATGCGTATGCAATTACTGTATTTTGGTTTCTAGTGCTTATTAACCTTGTGTCTCGCTGCACAGATCAGCGCTGAAGAAATAAAAGACAACAGGGTCGCTAATTTTGAGGTGGAAGCAAGAAAACTGGATAACAAGGTGGGCTGGATTCTGTTTGAATCACTTCTGCACTTGTAAACCGTCACATTTGAAAATCGAGTAAAGTGGCATTTCTTGAATCTCTCCCAGGATTTCTTCGGGAAGTCTGACCCTTATCTGGAATTCTATAAGCAGATGCCAACGGGATGGCAGCTGGCTCACAGGACAGAGGTAAACAAACGAACAACAAGCCGCTGCTCGAGAACGCATGGGTTCAGATACAAACATCAAAATACGTCGCTATGCTTACACGCTTCAAGGTTCCCCGCTTCAACTCTCCCGAATGCTCCTCCCTCACCAGCAGTATTTATGAAGGAGGTGTTTAATGAGCTGTTGTAGTACGTTGAACAGTCGTGATGAAAAGAGGAACCACTGATGGCCAAGCAGGTTTGCACCCCAGCCTTTGCTTAATAGGATATGTTGATAAAACTCACCGGGGCTGAAGTTGTGCCTGCGCATGAGCCAGCACCTCCCAGATTAGGACTAGGATTTATTTGACGATCCAGCACCTCCCAGATTAGGACTAGGATTTATTTGACGATCCAGCACCTCCCAGATTAGGACTAGGATTTATTTGACGATCCAGCACCTCCCAGATTAGGACTGGGACTTAATTTGATTGGATCCAGCACCTCCCAGATTAGGACTGGGACTATTTGACGATCCAGCACCTCCCAGATTAGGACTAGGATTTATTTGACGATCCAGCACCTCCCAGATTAGGACTAGGATTTATTTGACGATCCAGCACCTCCCAGATTAGGACTAGGACTTAATTTGATTGGATCCAGCACCTCCCAGATTAGGACTAGGACTTAATTTGATTGGATCCAGCACCTCCCAGATTAGGACTGGGACTATGTGACTGTATCCAGCACCAAATTGTGTTACCTGTTCTATTACTTTTGTTTTTTCCATTTCCTTTATGCAATTTAAATGGGCTTCAAAAGAAAGCGAGAGGGCGTGAGGGGTAGCAGCGTCACATGTCACAGTTTCTTGGATTCGATTCTTTCAGTTGTTCCACTGAAGTCCTCCTTTCATCGGCGTGTACTGGCAGCTACGCCCTGCTCATTTGAAAAGCTGTGTTTTTGTTGGCGAATGTTTGCACACTCGCTCCATCCCCAACCTGTTTTCCTCTGTTGCAAATGAAGAAAGATGAATCGATGAGGTTGAGAAGCAGCAGCCACCGTGCTTTTATGTAAGGAGATCATGAAAAAGGAGAGTTTGGAAGGAAACGCGATTGATTCAGTGTTGATGGAGGCGGATCAGCCTCTCACGCAGGATGTAACAGGTGAGATAAGTGCACAGACCGAACAGTGAATAAATCACAGCGTTGAACATTCTCGCGTCCCCCTGGAGCTCTCACGCAGCTCTTTGTACACGGAGCCAGTGAGGCTGATGAATTAACGGTACACGCCACTGGTTGGTTTCACTTTTTGTTTTTTTGTTTTTTAATTTCAAATTGAATTTATCCATCCATCCTAGTGATTCACTCCAGAAGGGAAATGCCAGAGAAATAAAAGAAACTGGGAGACTGGAAAGCATAAACGGCTGATCACACACCTGCAGGTTTTGAGTTAATACTCAAAAATGCTCTCTCACTTATTTTTTTGTTTGTCTAAACCTAATTTTTGTCCTGTCCGGTTTCATTTCGGTCGCAAGCGTCTGTTTGTTATCCTTACATTGATTTACCTAAATTTCAATAAGAAATTGTGAGTTTCTCTCCTGAACATAAAGGGAAGTACACATTGAATAATCCCAAGATTCAGCACAGCATTCCCGTCGACGCAACTCAGAGTAGCGCGTGTACTAAATTCGAGTTTGAAAGGAGAGATTGCGATACGCAAGAACTCTCTTTAGTGCGCTCCCATCTCTTAAAAATCACATAAGAACGTCAAACCTGAAGCAGGTGTGGTGATCGGCTGCGGCTTCCCTCTTTCCGGTGAGGGATATTTCATGACTTCACGGAGGAACTTGTTAAGGTTCGGCATTTCACGCTCAGCCGGGTTCACTGCAGTGATGACGTTCATGTTTCTGTCCTCAGGTGGTGAAGAATAACTTGAATCCCACATGGAAACCCTTCCGGATCCCCCTGCAGTCTCTCTGTGGAGGAGACTTGGAGAAACCTATAAAGGTAGATCTTTTCTGATTTTCCTTACATTACACCAAGACCCTGTATGGGAATTTAATGAAATGGCTACTCGGTCCCAATGGTGCATTGATCTTTTAGGTTTGATTTCAGTCGCACTTTGCATTTTTATGGTTGTGACATAATAATAATAATAATAATAATAATAATGATAATAATAATAATAATAATAACCACAACCCTTTCATAAAGATGACACATTATCTCCATTCTGGTGGATCTGTTTCTCAACTCTTGAGAGACATACCAACTGAAGTGATGACTGTTTTTATGACGAGCTTGATGATACATATTCTTTCAATCTCTGAAGCGAGCATGTCAGGAAGGAAGCTGTTTCTAACCGTACGTTACAAGTGAGTTACCCCGAGTGTCAGTGTTTGTTTCTGTCCGTCTTGCCATCACTGAATGGGTGACGTGTGTGAGTGGGGCAGTTTGGAAACACAACGCACCTCCTCGCCAGGGTCTGTGACTCCTCAAGTGTCTTTCATCTGACTCATAGTGCGCTTTTGTCCAAAACGATACAAATTCTTCCCTGTCGGGTTTCGCGATATCAGTATTGCAGAGTGCCATGTTGAAACTTCACTTCTGCGTGTTGTCTTTGTTTGCCTGTTTTCTACATTAAAAAAAAAAACAACTTAAGTTTTGTTTTCACAAGGACAAGGACTTTGGCTAAAAATGATATTAAATGCTTTTTTTGGGGGGGGGGGGTTTGGCTGAATTGGCTCTTTAAGGTGACTTTCATGTCTCTGTGTAAAAAAAAAAAAGCTCTCTTGCTTGTCAGCCTCATCACTTAGTCCTTGATTCCAGGTGGAGTGTTACGACTACGACAGCGATGGCTCGCATGATCTTATTGGAATCTTTGAGACCACGTTGACACGCCTCCAAGAAGCATCACGCACCTCTCCGGTAGGAGCGCTGTATGAAGGATGTAACAGCCAACATTTTTCGAATCTTAACAAATCCACTTTTGTATCGCCGCTTAATCTGGTGAGACCTCAGTCGTCGTCGATCAGGACCAATCATCTCTTTTTTTTTTGTTTTTGTTTGTCTCCTCAGGCAGAATTTGAATGTATCAACAGTAAAAAGAAACAGAAGAAGAAAGGCTACAAGAACTCTGGCATAGTCAGCGTGAAGCAATGTCAGGTAGGATGTGACGGCGTCTCCTGGGAATGACGATTGTCTGCGTGTGCAGCACAGATTGACCCGTCTTTCGGAACAGACGCGAGATTACGTGTCCTGCAATACCGTTGTGTAACTCTGATGCGTGATCTTGTAGGTGGTGAAGGAGTACAGTTTCCTGGATTACATTATGGGAGGCTGTCAAATCAACTTCACTGTGAGTCTTGGCTGTCAAATTCATGCCTATTTTTATGACTGTAAACACAATGGCTCAGTAGAGCTTTTAGGGACTTGGGTTCACTCTGGTCACTTTGTTGGTGGTCAGAGGTCGAAGTCACTGTGACCGCACAAAACCCATTTTTGGCAAAAAAAAAAAAAAAAAGTCAGAATTTTTATGCTTATGTCTAAAATTTCACACAAATGTCTAAAAGAAGGAAATGCTTTAGTAATGACATTATGAATCAAAAAGGACGGAGGTCGACTTCAGTGTGACATCATATTTGTTGACTGGTGTGGGCGAAACTGCCTCCACATCAACGCCAGCAAGACAAAGGAAATGGTGATCGACTTCCGGAGGACCCCCCCCCCCCCCCCATCCCCACAGACCACACGGGTGAACATCCAGGGTACAGACATTGAAATCGTGGAGACCTGTAAGTACCTGGGTGTTGACCTCAACAAAACAAAATGGACTGGTCCACAAATCCAGATGTCCTGTACGGGAGGAGCCAGAGTCGCCTTCACCTGAGGAGACTACGGTCTTTGGAGTGTGCAGGACTCTGCTGAGGATCTTTTATGGCACTGCCATGGCATCTGCAGTGTTCGATGCAGTGGTGTGTTGGGGATGCAGGACTGAGAGGGACAGGAAAAGGTTGAATAAGCTGGACAAGCTCACCCCCTGGACAAGCTCACCCCCTCAGCAGCTCCTTCAGGAGCAGACCGCTGCACCCTCAGTGCAAGAAGGAGCGCTTCCACAGATCCTTTCTCCCATCAGTAATAACAGAATTTCCCCAGAACAGGATGAATAAAGTTTATCTTAGCTAATTTTTGCAGAACAATATATTATTCAATGCCCTCAGTCACACTTTGAGGAAATCACGACAAATTCCTTAAAAGTCTTGATAAAATACGTAAATTTCATGTATACAGTATTTTTTTAGGAGTCTAGACAAACGGATGCAAACTGCAACCAGCCTGGGCAAGGGCATAGACTTGTTTCTGTGTGGACTTTGTTTCCTCGGGTCATGTATTTCACTGCATATCTGCTGGTTCCCTGAATGTCCGTGCAGGTGGCCATCGACTTTACAGGCTCCAACGGGGATCCCAGGTCTCCTCAGTCGCTGCATTACATCAGTCCTCAAGGTGTCAACGAGTACCTGTCTGCCATCTGGTCAGTGGGCAACGTCATCCAGGACTATGACAGGTACATGTCCAATTTTCCTCACTGCATAACTCACCAAGCGGCGCGGTTATCATTTTAATTTGCGCCTTTTTGTTCTTTTATTTTTGCTACAAATTATTGATGAAATGGGAGTTACCCTGCGCTGTCTGCCAGCTCGTTCGCTCACCGGCTAAATACACACGTCCCGTGGTTGCAGAGTCTGCTTAGTCCTCCCTCTGAAAAGACACGCAGAAGCAGTGCGCACGCTTGGTCTTGTCGTTTGAGGCTTCAGTTCTCATGTGGCAAACATCTGTCGAACCATTTCCTCTGTTGTACATTTATGAGTGTTGTTTGTCTCTCCTGTGTAGTGACAAGATGTTCCCTGCTTTTGGCTTTGGAGCCCAGATCCCCCCCACATGGCAGGTAAAGCTTCCGGAGAAATACGAGCAAAGGAGACATTTTCCGTTTGTTTGAAGTGTGAACCGAACGGGCGTCTCATTCGTTGTTTGATGGAACTTCGATCGTCTCCACAGGTTTCGCACGAGTTTCCTCTCAATTTCAACCCGTCAAATCCATTCTGTGCGGGTATGTTTACAGCCGCGGAGGTGTTTGTCGCTGTGCACACGTGGTCTGACAAACTGACCTTAGTTCGCTGTGTGCTGACGCCCGGAAATCTTTGTGTGCTCCCAGGTATTGAAGGTGTAGTGGAGGCCTACAGAGTTTGCCTGCCGCAGGTCAAACTGTATGGTCCCACCAACTTCTCTCCCATCATCAACCATGTAGCATGCTTTGCTAAGCAAGCCCTCCAGCAGACCACCGCTTCAGTGAGTACATCCATCTCTACAGCCCTCCAGCAGATTCCTTGCTGGGTTCAGGCAAGGTGACAGGGAGTGGTTTGAGCTTGAGTTGGCTGCGCTGTAACTCCTCCTCATTAGTGTTAAATATTCAGGGTACCGCAGTGACTTGGCTCCTTGCTTTCAACTGCTGGGGATGAACACCAGTTGATAGCAGTCAGCTTTTAAAAAAGATTTAAAAGAATTAGGGCTTCACCATTTGGAAAAAGTGCCTAATTCTGACCATGTTGACTGATATTGTGGTGATCATTTGCAATATCGAGGAAAGCAATCAGATGAACATGGTGTGATTTTTCTGTGGATCTCTCTATCAAACGGGTTTTCTTACGTCTGTGATGATGTGTAGGCAGCACATCTCTGCAGCACCATAATGTTTTAGTAGAAGCGGTATTTTGAAACAACTAGCTTTGAACAAATATGCTATTATATTGCTTAATTACATAATGACATATTGCGATTTGCGCTTCATCTTGATTAACTGCACAGCACTAGTGGACACATCCGGGTTTGATTCTTCTTGTTTTGTGTAAATACAGATGCTTTTGTGTGTGTGTGTGTGTGTGTGTGTGTGTGTGTGTGTGTGTGTGTGTGTGTGTGTGTGTATCTTCTCGAAGCAATACTTTGTTCTGCTCATCATCACCGACGGAGTGATAACAGACATGGACGACACGCGCAGCGCCATCGTCAACGCCTCTCGCCTGCCCATGTCAATCATTATTATTGGAGTCGGGGAGGCAGACTTCACCGCCATGGAGTTCCTAGATGGAGACGACGGGTGTCTTCGCTCCCAGACTGGCGAGGCTGCCATGCGAGACATCGTTCAGTTTGTGCCCTTCAGGCAGTTCCAAAATGTAAGTCAGTGAAATCTGGAGACATCCTGTATGAAGTGTTCAAGAATGTTGGCATGTGTGTTTGCGTGAGTGGAATTAGGTTTGTTTTCAGCTTACTTTTCTCAACAAGTCATCTCTTTGCTAAGAGTCACATGCATTTCACACAGGGACGGCCATTTTAACCTTAGACGCTAACTATTAACCGACAGTAATTACTGGTTATCAACTGGTTAAAAGGTACTATAAATAGCTGCAGCTGGCCCACGGAACATGCGTTTAGCGCTGCACCTGCAACCGGCATCAAAGTCACAATCTCGCATGTGGGAAAATATGTGTGATCTGTGCATCTTTTGAATAAACAGATTAACAAAACGAAAACACTGAACCCTCAAGTGCAGAGAGCAGTTTAAGTCGAGGAAAAAAAATCCTTCGCTCTCCAAACAGCCGCCAGGTTGCAGCCACTCCTACCTGAGTCCCTGTGCCGTCAACATGCTGTCCTTTAGTTCTCTGGGAAATCTGTTAGTTCACAGCAGAAAAAGCACCCACTCCATGACGATGCACTGATTCCCAGCTATGCAGCGCCTTGCTAGCCTGTCTGATTAGCTCTCCAAGTCTGAAGAGGGGAACTTGTCTCTCATGCAGGCGTCCAGCTGCCTCGGGGTTGCGGGTTTTCTGTAGTTCTTCTCCTTGGAGCAAGATCCTGGCTTTGTTCTAACCACTTTGTATAACTCCAGTCCTGCAGCCCCCACTGTCTGTTTACCTTTTACTTTTACAAAGTAGCCTTGGATCTTAAAATGGTTCAATATAAATCCAAGTTATTATTATGATTATTCAGTGTGTTGCTCTGACTCAGCGAGAGATGGCTGTGCACCTGATGTGACGTAGGTTGAATTAGTTGATTGACACGTGTCTTATAAACACGATACGCAGACTTTTAACCCTTGAACGACGCGCACGAAGCACTTACAATTCTAGACATCCCAATTTTCAAACTTATCTCAAACCATACCATTGCATTATCTTTCTAACGTGTCAGGTTAATGCCAGTGCACACTCGACCCAGGGATCCCAGCCCCTCAACCTCGACCTCACGTAGCACGTCTTTGTGCCTTCTGTATTTATCTCCCTGCAGGCACCCAGCCAGGCTCTTGCGCAAAGCGTATTGGCCGAGTTACCTCAACAAGTGGCCTCCTTCTTCAATACATTCAAACTGAAGCCTCCCCACGAACCCAATCCTTCATAGGGGTACCCCAAATATTTCAGTCATTAATCCATTCATCCCAAACTTTGCTATGCCTTTATGTATTACTGCATCACTGAATTATTGCATGAATCATCACATATCCTGTTTTGTTTTTTTTTGTTTTTTAACCCTACCGTCATACTTACACATTTTAGTTTAATCCGACCCTCGTGACCCCTTATCTACATATTTTGTACATCATCAGTTGTGGTCTGCATCTAAATGGTGTGCTGGTCCAGCTCAGATAACTCTAGGCAATATTTTTCCAGTGATAAACATCTGGTCTGGGATCACGACTGCATATTTCTGTTGGTCACGTGATGGGGACTGACCTGCGCATCACTACTGTTTCACCAGTTTAGTGTTGTTGTTTTTTTTTAAGGCCTCAGGTTGAGATCAAACCATTTTACTTCACCATCAAACACTCACCCTCAACATGCTATGTGTGTCCTTCATCTTGAGATTTGCTGTTGTGCTTCCTTAGAATTTTCTTTTCAATATGTGTGTGAGACACCGCGCAGGCCCTCACTTCCTTTCGCGGGTTAGTCGGGTGTTAACCTGCAGTAGTAAAGTGCATGTGCCAGCATGTGTGCTAGTTGGATTCATCATTAGAAGAAGGAATGCACCAGTCTAACAGTGGTGAATACAGATATGTTTCAGATACTGACTTGTTCGGCTGGATCAGGGGACGGATCTGTACATTCCTGTGTTACTGTGTCCGTGGGTGTCATGTCAGCAGTGGACCGGTACACTCGTAGGCTACACTTGGCAGAGTTTCATTTAAGCTTTTTCATTGAAAACTGATATGAAAGCCCAGTTATTGTCGGGACCGCAAAAGTCCGACCGGTGCATTCTCACTCATCAGAACAGTGGAGTGAATAATGCTGTGATTAAAGAACCTGTCATGAGTCCGACAGACTTTTCATCTAAATCTAAAAGATCTAAAGAGAAAGTTATAAAGGTAGTAGCGACTGAGGCCCGTTATTATTTGGCGCCTTCCGACCAGAGGTGCAATGCGCTAAGAGGCAGTGGAGGAACCACCTTCATCTTTATGTACACACAAGAGGAACTCAGAACCATCATAGTCCTTTAACGTAGGTTCTGAGTTACCTTTAGCCCCTGTCTCAGGTTAGATTGCGTATGTTTGAGTAATCGAACACCAGCTTCAGCACTAGATAGTATAAATTTCCTGTTACTGTGAAACGCAACAGTGTCATCACAGCTCTGACCCCAGCTTCCTACACCACGGTGCTGTGTCACATTCAGGAAGGACACTGGCTGAGGTCACGTCAGTCCCGGAGAGGACCTCAAAGCTCTTTCAACCATTAGTCAGAAAAGGGAAATTCCTACATTTTGATTTGAAACCCAAAGGCGTATTTTTGTTGACTAAAAAAAAAAAAAAAACAAAAAACCCTAAGTCAAATTCAAAGAAATGGTCCCATTTTTAGTTTTTGAAAGTTCCGTATTTGTGGACTCAAAGGATGACACTTGGGTCAGTTCTGGTTCAGTTGTGTGGATTTGATGCATGTAACACTCACCTGAGCCGAGGCGAAACAGTTGTCAGCAATTTGTTGGAGACCTCTGCTGAATACGTGAATGCACGCTGTACATGTTTTTCACGCTGCACATTTTGTGGCGTTCTGCCACGTCGTGATGTACCGTCATCACCTCAATGAAGCGAATGGCGAACAGACAAATGAGGTGGAATTTTCCTTTCTGTCTCTTCTCTGTAAATTATTCTCTAGTCCAGCTCAATCAGTTGTGATAAAGAAATTGTAATCATCTTTAACTTTCTTTCACACCTCAGGCTCCTAAAGAGGCACTGGCAAAGAGTGTGTTGGCGGAAGTTCCGGGTCAGATGGTTCATTTTTTTAATATCATGAAGCTGACTCCGCCCAACCCCAGTCCCGTAGCGAACCCTGCTGGGACCGTGTGATGGAGCAAACTCATCTCTACCTCCACTTCCCCTCCGCACCTCAACCACATCTCAAAAGTGACAAAGCAGGCTCTTTTTTTTTTTTTTTTTTTTTAAGAATCAATATCATTACTGATGTAGTTTTTAGTTGCTAACATCCATCTAGGCTCCTGTAAAACTTACTGTGCAAAAGTACTTCCAAATAGAAACAGGAAAAAAAGCAAAGTGATGAGGTGTGGTGATGGACTGCACATCAGTTCCCCATATATGATGCACAAGGAGCATAAGTATTAGCATATAGCCCAGTAGGTCTCTATTGGCTTTTGGAACATGGAGTATGTGGGCACCACTTTTGCACTCTTATATAACCTCAAGCACTAGAAGTATTAAGTCTTCAATTAACTGAAATTCCAACCTGTTGTCCTTCTATTTGTATTCCAGTCAGCATCAATCTCCTATCTTTTTTTTAAAATATATATATATATACACACACATTTGCTCTCATTTGTTGTGTAGTGCCAATCTCATGTTTACTCTGGTCGACCATCATTGTGGTAAGTTTGCCTTGCACATAGCTCTGTTGTGCTTCTTTGAATATTTTTGCATATCGAAACATAAATCTGATGTATCCAGTATTTGTTGCTTTGTAATAAAAAAATTGAACATGTGCCCAAGTGTTACCTTACAGACATTGTATCGGTCCTGCAAATAAAGCACTTAATATGTTCAACTCTTTCTCTGAAATTTTGTGTTTAGATGCTCACTTCTTCGTCATAGAAAGGATATAAAGTGGATGGGTGGTGTTCAGCAGTTAGCTAAATATTCTGGGAAAGCTCCCTTGAACAAGCTGTAAAGACCACGGCACTAGAGAAAGGCAAGGCAAAGCGCTTTGTCACCGAGGGGCGAAATAACTTCGTAAGTACCAAGGCATCAGCACGAACCAGAAATACTCCGTCAGAGGTCTGGACCTCCACGATATGTGCTTGTTAGGCATCTTGACCACCAAAGTATTCTTTGGACACCCTCAAGTCTTATTGGACGTGGGGTGAAGTTGGAGAAATTTTCTCAACCAATTAAAAGATACGTTGGCGAGAAAGGGAAGTTCGCACAGACGACTTGAAAACGAAGCCTCTGACCCACAGCTGTTGCCGGTGCCGAGGCATTAAAGTGGTTTTTGTCAAAACTAAGATCACGATCCACGGACAGGCGACTGAAGGCCCTGGCGCTGCCTGCGGGTGCAATACAGGTACTGATGCAATGTTTGTTCCAAACAGATGTGTGGCTCTTATTCATTGATAACTGTGAGATTCGTTAGCGTGGATCTTGTTGCTCGTTTTAAAACGACACCATTTCTACCTGTTGGAGGCATTTTGCAACATCTGTCTCCTTAATACCAAAAGAAAGGATTCCTGCGGTATTCTTAGTGCGACTATTTGCAGTACAGAGGTAAAGCCATGCACTGCAGGTGACAACAATCAAAGACTTTATTATGGAAGAGTACAAAGACACGCCTACTCCACTGATATCAATGTCAGTTATAGTACTGGGGTTGAGTGCCTTGAGCTACCCTCCCTCTGAACCCAACGACCTGTAATCAGGCACTTGTAGATCTTATTGTATTTTAGAAAAATAAGCTCTTCTCTTCATGATTTGTCAATAATAGCAATGCATTTTTGTACCTCATAAAACACGAGGTGTCTTTCAATCAGCACGTGTATCCAGTGTGCAGCTAATTAGAATTATTTGACGTGAGCCGATTTGTTTTCAGAAAACCTGGTGTCAAACACCGTCACCTCTGGTCGACTGTGTAGATGGACAACAAAGTACTACAAACCTACATGTCATCTCTGACAGCCAAAACTACAACATTCTCTTCTAGCGTAGAAATACTACACTTGCTAGCTTGACCGATGCAGCCAGCGATACCCTTAAGAAGCTTGTGTCAGGCGTGAGGGTCTCCAGCAGTTGTCTAAGGTTTAATACAGGAGCAGCCGCAGGTGTGAACTGGCTGGAGGTGAAACCTGACGGTACTTCCAGTTACATGCGGTGGATCTTGTCATGATCCATGAACTCTTTGAGGTTCTGCAGGTTGTCCCACCACTTGAAGAGGAAGGTCTGTGCGATCAGGCTGAACCAGGGTGTGATCTCCAGCTCCTTGCGCTTGGCCTTCTCCAGCATCTCCTGCAGCTCTTCCTTGCTCACGTAACAGTGGCTTTTGATCTCGTTGGGGTCCGGACTCAAATCCACATCCTGCAAAGAAAGAGGAAAAAAAAGAAAATCAATGTGAGTGTGTGTGTGTAGTTGCTGCACACAATCACAACCCCAACAATCATTCATAATTCTTTATAAACAACAGTACCTCCTAAAGTGCCATCTAATTCAGTACAACTACCAACACCTTGTGTTTTTTTAGCAGTGTCTTCCTATCCGAGTTGTCATCAAAGTTTGACCTCACTATTGGTAAAAGGAACCCCGCAATAACTGCACCCACTGACTTCAACTCCATCCACCGCCAATAAAGGAAGAGGTCTGGAAATGACGGTCGGTTGAGTCAAATTCAGAGTGCAGACATGTCTTGTGAGCACAGGCGACTTTATACTGAGAAAAACATTGATGTGACATATCTGAAAGAGGTGACAAAGCTGAAACAAAAGATAAAAGAAATAAAAAGGTGGAAGCAACAGGCACACTTTAAAGGTTGACACTGGAAATAAGCGAGTCAACTAAAAATGGGTTTTAGTCACTGATTCCTTGAGCCTTATCTCCTCAAATGTAATAAAATCTGCTGAACTATGGAACCATCAGACCACATTTATTGACAAGAATGAAAGTCTACCATCGCAGCATCTGACTCGCTTCTCGACTACGTGCATCCAGGCAGGTACACAGGCTGCTGGATGTGGAAACGAAAAACTTCGCAAAGCACAGACTGGGTTTAGCTACACAACATATCCTGACGGACAGAACAGCGCTACCTTCTGCATGAAGAGGATGTAGTCGATCTCGTGTTCGCCCCACACGCCGTCAGACTGGGCCTTGTAGTGGATCCTTGTTAGGTAGGTCATATCGTCTGGAGGCACCTGATGAGCCACAACAAGTCAGAGGAGGTCGGACGCAGGAGCAGGTCCCCCACAGTCATCCATTACAGTCGTAGACAAGGACTTAGATGTGCACACACGCGCGCGCGCACACACGTTGTGTTTCCATCCCTTTAGGAGTCATTACATTGACTTTGATTTCATTTCACTTACCGTACCCACTTACCCATAACGACTTCTAGCTGTAGCCCTAGCCCTAACCCAAGTCTCTGGCCTACAATCTAACGATTTACATTATGGAGACTTGCGTGTTTTTCTCCATAAGGAAAGCAAATCAAGAAGAGGGGAGGCTGTTGAAAGATTTCATGTATGTTCCCAAAACACAAGTGATACACGTCCACACACACACACACTTTACCTGTTCCATGGGGATACCCAGTTCTGCTTGAAGCCTCCTCTGAGCAGCTTTCCGCACTCCAACAGCATCCTTCTCATCTAGCTCACTGTCGGTGTGTAGAGGATGGCTGCAGCATGTGTTTGTGAAACACCCTGCAAACACACACACACACACACACACTGCTAAAAGATATGGCTAGCAGCATTGATGGGACCTCAGCAGTTTGTCAAGGAGGAGCCAAACCTTTGCAGGATTTTGCTGACCTGGAAAAGTGATTTTGGCGTCAGACCTCTGTTGTAGGAGCAGCTTCTCTTCACTGTTGAAAATGAAGACACTGAAAGCCCGATGTAACAATCCTGGTGGAAAAAAAAACCACGCAGTTAAAAGGTTTGGTAGAAAATAGACGTGCAGAACAGGAGAGACGGGTACCTTTGTCGATATTGGAGTTGAGGTGGCAGTTTTTCTTGGTGTCAGCTCCGATCCTCTTGTCATTCTCATCAATCAGGATGCACATCTCTGCCAGCAGCTGAACCTGCTTCTCGTCCAGGTGATCTGTGGTGACCTCAGGCATTCTGACCACAGACTGCAGGTGTCTAACGTCACTACAACGCACAGGCAGGAGGACAGGGAAGCTCTTAGGTGCAATCCCGAAACACATCTGCTGATACCGTTTCTGACACCAGAGCTGGTTTTTCCTTCATGTTAACTTTACTATCATTCATGTTGGCAATACCTGTAAGGTAAGTAGTGACTGGCTGACACAGCACTTTTTATGAAGAGAGAGATGAACAAGAACGAGTTAAACACCATTTAGCTGAGATCTTAACACAACATCCCAGTCGTATGAGCAGCTCAGCTATATGATGTATGCCGAGTTGTGGAAAATGTGTCATTCACTTTCAGGTCGTGAGGGAGACGTGCGTCAGGATGTGTTTAAAGCTCTGCAGTTTCAAACGTCTCTCCAACCGCTCGTCTTTTGTTCGATCACCGTGCACACACACACAAGCTCAGCTAACGACACCACCGACGCACTTTAATCCCAGTTAAGAAGCAAAGCTTCACCCAGCAAAGACCTGCAGGCCCACCGGGCTCACCTGAATACAGCTCTGCGGCAGCTGTTCACTGCCGGTCCGGCCACAGCTCCAGTCCAATGCGTAAGAGCCCTGCTGCCGCGTCCAGGTGCGTGTGATTTGAGCACAGAGGCTCCCTCGCAGGACACCATCCGGAGCACCGCCCACACACCCCGCACCATCGCCTGACCAAAACAGAAACCCAATCACGAGGACCGGCGGTGAGGGTGTTGGTAAAACCCGGGAAGGGCTACGCACACCTGAGGGAAGATTCTTGATGAAGTGGACTTCTTGCCTAGTTAGGTTGTCTGTCTGATGACCTAGCAGCCCAAGCATGACCCAAGCAAGAATCCAGGACTTTTTTTTCTCCAGATCTGAACCGCAGGGCGGTGTTCAATCAAATATTTAGCCTGCAGACCTTAAGATAACACACCCACGTGACCAACCTCTGGAATCCCCTGCTGTTAAATGAGGCCAGAGTTTCAGGAGGGAAACTATAAAAGACTAGTTTGTAACCAGGCTGGGTTCCCCATAATTTTGACATCATAAACAAACAAGTAATTTCAAATCGTGTGTCTCTCTGGAAACGCAACAAAACAATATATTGTTGTTGTTATTGAATTTGCTGACGGAGCAAAGCAATACCATGATTTTTGTTTTGCATTACAATATTGGTACTGAGTGATTATGAAAACAAGATAATCAACATTAAACCATTATTATGTTAGCATATTGAATTTCTCAAAGATCCACTTATTTTGTGACATTATAGAGAGTCTTTGATCAACATGAAAAAAAATAAAACAATTCAAATGTTGGCAAAAAAATCCTATTGAACATATGTTTTCATGGTCATTGAGTAAGTCATGCTAATTGTCATCTGAGTTTTGAAGAAATAATCTTGTTAATTAATTTTGATATGATACTTGATGACTACCGGGCAATTAAACTTATATTACTTTTTTTGTCTGTCTCCATAAAAAGTGACTAGTATCTTTCAATCAAATGTTAGTGCCATAAAATGTCGTGCTGCTCTCACTGTGATTCGAAGTAACACAAAATAAGACACTCAAGTGAAGTACAGGCACGTGTTAGTATACTGCTGTGCTACTACATCAGGAAGCCAACTGTCTGGGGCGAATCGTTCCCTTCCAGTCTGATTCCACGTCATGTTTTGTCTTAAACCCTGACCGTCAACACGCCATCGGACCACAGCGCAGCACGACCCGCTCCACCTTCGCTTCTGATAACCGGACAACATGCATTGACTCCCGCAGACACAGCCTGTAGAGAAACCGGAAGGAAGCGCTTACTCACAAGAGGTTTACGTTTTCCTCTGGTTCAGGTAGACAGCCCTCTTTGTTTAAACTCTTCTATTCTGCATTTGTTTACGACGACATTTTACAGCAGAGGACAGTAGTCAACCGACAGTCAGCCCCTGCGTCTGACGCCTCTACTTTTTATTGGATACGTTATCTTTGGCGAGGCTGCCCATTGGCTTATAAAGTGCAAACAGGAAGTTGATTCATCTCTAGGATACGTGATGTGTCATAAGAAAAAAAAAAATCAGATATTCTGATAGTTGTTTGGTACTCTTACCCTTCACTGTAAAAATCACTCACAGATAACATGTCGAAACCTGCCATATTACAGGCTCACATAATTTCCTATGTATTGTTGGTTCGAACGTTACGGTAGACGCCAGGCGGCAGCTAGCCTGCGCTACGCTTCACCAGTGCCGTTGCTAGCTCTCTGCGCTTGCTAGGTATGAAGTTAAGGTAGCAGTGACAGCGGTGTGTGGTTCTTGTATGCCAGAATGTGTTTGTGACAAGTCATGACATGTATATTGTGCTAGTACTATTTAATTTCCAGCTCATTTAAGCAGGTTAATTGTTAGCCTAAGTCGGTTCAGGTGTGTCGTGCAGCTTGACATTTTTGTTGCGGTCTGTTTGCTGCTCTGGTTGCAAAGTTAGCTCATTTAGTTCTCTGTCCACGTAGAGCGCCATGGTTACTGCCCGACACAGCAGTCCCAAAACACCCCCGTGTCATTTCTTGTATTGGCGTGTTTCTCTCAAAATATGTCCAATTTACCTGATTTCATCAGTGTTTTTTTCGCCTACATTTTAACATGCAGTACCGTGATTACATTCATCTGGAATTTAATTTGATTTTGTGTCCAGCTTTGTTCTTATCATGTTGTGTTGTTAAAGATCAGCCAATGTCAGGCAAATATATTTGATTATTTTCTCCAAACATAGTCTTAAATGTTGCTATATTTGTGGCCATATACAGTATATCTCTGTAGAGAAAGCTAGCCTTCCACTGTAACAATTCATGCAGGGGCTGTAAGCTTATTTCACTTCTCTTTTACTGGCAGGCAGGTGGTGCTAACCGATCAAAGTAACCCGCCCAACAACCAACCAACAAGCCCGGCCATTGTTTACCTGCTTGACAGGTCGGGGTGAGTAGGGGGCAGGGCCACACAAGAGGCAGGCGGGATGCCTGTTGAAGGTGGAAGCAGCAGTGGCTCAGTTTCAGCCGCTAGACACCCCAAACAGAAGCGCAAGGCTCACAGTCTGTCAATCCGGCGCACCAACAGCACAGAGGAGAGGCCGCCAGGCAGCCTAAGAGGAGACATGCTGGAGGGACAGGTAAGGGTACAACTGTCTGAAATTTTTGATTGACATGTAGTTGATAAGATGGGTAAATGCATGTAAATATATATTGAAGACATGACACAGCGTTTTATGTTCATGTCCTAAAACCATGCACCACAAGGTCTGTCCCTGCAACTATTTTTGCTTGAGTTGTGTGGTGTTTGTCTGTCATACGTACAGTACCAGCCAGTTTAGCAGTATTGCTAATATTTTGTACTTTCAGTTACAACAGCCACAGTGTCTATACTTGTGTTTTTGACTTGGAGTGTTTCTCACCCAGTCACCCATAAATGTATTTAGAATTTTCTTGAGATTACGCTTGCTTAAATTAAGTTGAAGTTTCATCCTGATTTTTGCATTCTGTAAAATATTATGAGGTGCATGTTGTGAATTTTTGTTGGTTGCTAATACACTGGTACCACCTCCAAAGAGCTACAGTTGATTTAATTCTTCTAGTAAGGGAAGAACATAGGCTTTGGTGAGCAGGCATTTCCTGATTTAGCAGCTTCATTGGTGAGATCATGAATGCCATTCCCTGTTTGATCAAGGACATCCTGGTTGCCACTGTTTGATTGCTGGGTGTAGATTCTTTACAGTCATTTCTGAGATACAAAGAAGAAAGTGTCTATGAACTCGATTGCATCATGGACAGTGACAGATAAAGAGACAAAAAAATACAAGTCATTGACAATGGATGTTTGTTGCCATCGTCCTCAGAGCCAGACAAGAAGATTGATAAACTTCTTACAGAGCTCCCCACAGAGACCAGCAGACTGCTAGCTGGCTTAGTGAAGTAAATGGGAGTAGATAGGAAGTGTTAGCATACCCCTGTGACAAGCAATCACAAGGATCGGTTTCAGAAACTTTTTTAACCTTATCTTATTTTTTTCCAAGAGTATTCCGTCTCATCCTTTCTGACCAAGACTGCCATGATTAGTGGCAGCAGTCGTTCTTCTAGTCTTCAACAAATGCTGGAGGACTTTTCAGCCGCTGCATCAAATCACTGTGATGAGTTAGCAGAGTAGTTCTCTCTGTGTCCCTCATTCTAAAATTACGACATCTCCTTATTAGATTTTTTTTTTTCACAGCAAATGTTATGGACGACCCTATATGCAGTTGAAAAGGATATTTTCTGACTTTAGGCTGAGATATCCAAACACTTCCCACCTACTTCCATTCATTGCGCTAAGCTAATAAGCAGTCAGCCTGTCTCTGTGGGTCTCAGTGCCCTATCACATGCACGCGCGCGCACACACACACACACACACACACACACACGCAAACACAAGAGAAGGGTGTCTATTCTATCATCTTGACTGGGTTTGGGGAGAATGGACAATTAGTGTATTTCTCTAAAGGTCACCATGTTCTTTAAAGCATGTGCGAGTTCTTCAGCATCTACTTTCTCTGTTCTACAACATCCTTGATATACCAGCCACTAAAACTGGAGCTCAGCTTTCACTTGCCTGTTGTCTCATCAAGTTTTAATAAGAGCCTGCTTGTTCAGGTCTGATTAGTCTTTTCATCAGGCCTTTTTATGTATTGCCAATACATGGTGCCTGTTTGTGCACCCAGGTCGCCTCAAAAGTTCCACATACACAGACCCGCTCAACAGCTTTATAAACTGATATATAACACAGAATGCTTTTCTTCTGCATTTCAATGCTGTCATTATTCGTCAGAGTTCGCTTTAGGTTTCAGGGCTGCAAATAAGCAGCTTTGAATACATAATGGCTGCCCGTTGTTTTCTAATTGACCTTTCTTTTGCTGACATGTGGCGCTGACAGAATGGTCAGGTGGTCAACGTGTGCTAAACTGTTGCTTTTGAATGCAAGGCAGAAAAAAAGAACAACGGCCAAGTATTTGGTTTCCTCGTCTTTCTGGGGGTTAGAGAAATGAGCAGCAGCTCTCAAGGCGAGCTGTCAGATGCAGCCTTTTGAATCTGTCGTTTTCATGGCAGGCTTTGCCTCTCTTTTCCTGCTAGTCTGGTAGTTACCTGCCAACTGGGTACTTCCCCGAGTTCCCGATGGAGGTAAGTCTAATGTAGAGGTGAGCTGGTTGGACCCTTGCTGTTGTATGTTTAGAGTTTGTAGGTTGTAGTTCTGCTAGCAGAATGTAGACATAAGTGTTTCCACACCTACAGCTGGTGTCTGATGAATTCAGGTAAACATACAGATTGTGTTTGACAACAGATTTCTGTGGGCGGTTTGTGTTTTGTCAGGCATCCACGCTTCTCTTTCCCCAATGATAATATATTAGATGTTTATGTGTTGGTGTAAGAAAACTTGCACAGCGTTATTTGTCTTTAAAACTCGAGGATGTTTAAGAAACAATAGATGGCAAATCTAAATGAGTACGTTTTGTCTTTTTGCATTTTGTCCAGGACTCAAAGCTGCCCCTCTCCTTACGAAACAATCTTCTCGACCTTTTTGGCCAGATTGAACGCGAGTTTGAAAACCTCTACATTGAAAACCTTGAATGTGAGTAACTCCGTCTCTTCACAATACACTTTTGTAGACCTCTGAGTTCTTGTGAACATACTTTATTGATCCTCAGGTGTTGATTGACTAACCCAGTGTTTTCAGGTCATAGACAGTGTTTGTCTACTAAAACCCTATCACTGTGCTAACATTACAGTACGCCGGGAAATTGACTCTCTGAACGAGCGTCTGACCGGAGATGGACAGGCTGTTGAGGGTGGAGACCCCACCAAGGGAGCCCTGAAAACCAAAGGTATTATTTGCTGCAGTATTTGTTGCTCGATCTGTTGGTGTTCTGTATTTCTTACTTAAGCTCTTCCGAAACTGTGATCTAATCAGTTGTTCAGCTTCTGCGGAAGAGATTAGGGTGAATAAACCTCCGAGAATTAGATTTGATGACGGATACACTTTTTATGTCAGTCCAGTGATTACACCTGCTAAAATGCCAGTCAACATAATGATGTTGCTGCCCATTAGGACATGAGTACTCAACCACACACCATCCTTAGAAATACTAATTATCAGTGAGAGACGCTCTCAATTTACCAGTTGATTCCAACTAGATATTACAGGATGTTGCCAGTTTAACATCACCCGTTGGTTTGTGGACATTTTTTGAGTTTGGCAATTTGGCCGTCTCCATCTTAAAATTTGCATTTAGCACTTACAGCTGATAAGACGAAGCCCTAGTCTCTAATTAGCTAGGCTTAGCTTGGCTCTTCCGTGTTCCCCACTCCATTTCCTTTTCCTGATTCTCTGTGTCCCCATGTCAGACAAGGCTGTGACAAACTGTAAATAGTTTAAAAGGTTGAGTGAGAGTTAATATCAGTGGACTGTTCCAAGAGTATCACGTATCTGGTTGCAGATTGGCTCACAGCCAGGTTATCTTTTTAACCATTTCATAATGATCTATATCAAGAAGCTGTTCTCATGAATAGAAGTTAAGAACATTTGAGTCCTTCCCTGAGCGTTGATCCCTCAATCACAGAAACCCCTCATGATGAGTAAAGGCCCCTGAACCTCCACTGCTGACGGAGGGATTACAGGAAACCCACAGACTGTTGCACTTGTAAAGGCAGCTTTTTTTTTTTTTTAATCCAGACTTTGGACTGCACTCACTGTACAGAACACACCAAGCGCTGCAGGCTGTTTTATTTTTATATTGTGGTTTCTCGTGTCTACCATTTCTAGTTCTAGTATCATTTATACTTGTGACTCAAAGTAATATTGCACTGAACACTTGACTACTTCTCTTCTATGCACATATCAGTATGAATATTATCTTTACTCCCACCTTAATCCTCACTTTAGCACTTTATACTTTATTGTAAATGTGCAGATTATTCCTCTCATACCGTTTTCAGGTGTCTAAGCGCTTGTCTTAACTTTCACGAAGGGTTAAATGGAGCATATATGGCATGAATATTAGCAGCATGTACAGCATGGTTGGCGCTACATAAACCCAAATACCATGTAGAGGATTATGAGGGAGCACATCGATGGATGTTCTGCTAGAATTTATAATTATTTGCAAGGCTTTATAGTGTTAACTGTAATCATCAGCATTACGAACATGTTATAATTACAGTGCATGCACTTATTAATGACGTCAAAGTCCAGAATTTGAACCTATGAATAATATGGATGTTAAAAAAAAAACAGCCTAAAAATGTCCCTGTTATTTCATCACGTATCCAGAGCCTCCAAAAGACTCATGATATTGCATACAAAAACTATAGCCTAATAAGACTCACTGGTGGTGCATGGTTTTGATGCTGTCACTGTGACAAATGCTTCGGTGTACTTGCCAAAGCACACAAAATTAGCAGTGTGCTAAGTCACAGTGCAGTGCATGTTTCCAGATGTCCCCACCACATTTTGTCGTGATGCCACAGACTCAGTAAAACAGCCTCATGTTGTCCCAGTTAGTCAATAAGAAGCTAGGTTCTAGTGAGCTTAGCATGAATGCTGGGAAACTGATCCCCCAGCTCCATGTGACAGGAACATGATCCAAAAATTTGGGTTTGTTGTGTAGAACCTAGAGTGATCGAACATCCTTTTGTCACTAAAAACACAAAAAATTGGGCACACTTGATCACCCTCAGGGTCCATAGGGTCATTAATAACTTGGAAAAGTCATTGAATTCGGAAGTAGCATTGATTGGTTTATTTTTAGGAAGTTATCAAATGTTTGTGGTTAAATTCAATCTAATTTTGAATACTTGTGGTCGGTTCGGATTGACTTAAAAAAATCTTCCGGTTCCTATGGATTTACTTTGCCCATGTTTATGATGTATCAAACTTGTAGCTTGTCATTCATTTTAGCAAGATGAACACAGATAAATCTTGACATGGATTTATCTGTTTATTTTTATATGCAAACTGTTGTTTTAGAGGATGTTCGGTCGAAAAAGTTTCCACAAGGGTGCGGCGAAAAGTGATGGAAATGATTGATATAGATGTGCACCTTTCGACAGACTGGCTGCAGCTCAGTTGCTGCTGAGCTAACCAGCTGCTGGCAGCAGCTTCGTCATTAGTGTGTGTACATGAAAGTGGTATAAAGCTTGAACTTCTGTCTCTTTATTATCATGTTATTTTCTCCGTCTAGTGTGAGGAGCATTGGCAGATGTTTTGAAAGAAGTGTTGTGTGCTGTAGTAGTGACATTGGTCTCAAAGCAGATGTACTGTAACATGGATCACAAGTGCCTTCCTGCTGACCACACGGCAGCGAGAGAATAGCACTGACAACTAATTACCAGGAACACACAACAAAGCGTTGTGCTGTTGAGGTGCGTGCAATTTCAAGTCTTGACGCGTTACCGGGCCATTCCCGCTGTCGTGAAACCAACCACTGAGTTTGTCGCTCAGCCATGTGAATTGCACTCATTGTTGGCTGTTTCTCTATCCCACAGCCAGCCACAG
This sequence comes from Aulostomus chinensis, assembly GCF_037954235.1. Classification (NCBI taxonomy): domain Eukaryota; kingdom Metazoa; phylum Chordata; class Actinopteri; order Syngnathiformes; family Aulostomidae; genus Aulostomus; species Aulostomus chinensis. Next base: position 15,696,472 of record NC_141340.1, read on the forward strand.
CACCAGTCAACTGTCACAGAAGCTGAAGACAACCTACAAAGCCTCTACCAGCAAGGTACCCGACTCCAGTTATGTTGGCTCAGAAGATGTGTCGTCTGTGTAAATATTTGAGCTGCAGAGATTCATGTCTGGGGTAATGATAACAGACTATCAAAAGCTGCTTTGTTGCTGAAGGAGTGGAGGGAGGCCTGTATTTTGGTGAAGTAATGCTGCAGTTATAGAGTTGAACATTTGGACAAAGTTGCCCCTCCCTTGACTTCTTCCTTTTGAATCTCTTGTTGTAATAGCGACTGTACGCTCTACACGGCAAAATAGGTGGACCTTGCAACTTCGGTGTGGCCACATGGGAATTGTGGGGTGGAGATTCATGGGTAACTTCCTGAATGCACTTCCTCTGTTTGTCACTAAGCATTGTGGGAGAGCTGTGGGCCGAACTTCTTTTTAGCTGAAGTGTGACCTTGACTCCTGATCTCTTCTCTGCTCTGGACTGTCAAAGATTATTTTGATGAGTGGCTGCATTTCTTAGTGAGGGAATGTATTTTTTACAGTGTCCTAAAGGGAAACATATTTTTGAAAATATCCAAGTTCAATTATTCATTCCATTTTCTAGAGGTAGGGTAGAACCTCTGGACCACGTAGCTCCGGTCCTATTGAAATGGATAACTGATGTGGAATTAGTTATCAAAATGGTAAAGTTTATCCAGACTGGCTGAAAACTGACCGATGTGGAAATGATTCATTATAACTTTGAGCAGCTAAAGGGTTAAGCTTGATGATTGGGCCATCATGATTCTCCCCGCACTTGGAAATCAGACAAGAGGAACAATGGGTCAAGGAAAGACTTCACGGATTAACCCATGGACAGAAGTAACTGCTATGATGATATACATCTAACATGTTGTCTGGCTATGGAACCCCTGAATGGCATCGGTGGGAGACATCCTCTGAACCACTTTTATGTTCCCTTGCAAAACATTTTGTAAACATTCCTTTTTATTGTGTGTAGCTTTCAGGGGGCTGTGTGTGTATGGTGGGGTGGCAGGACTGTGCTCACCATCCCCTGCTGCGTGTCGGTCACATCTGATAGAAGCAGCAGAAATTCAAATCCCAAGTGCCTGACTGTTTGACGCGTTCCAACTCTTTCGTAGTAGCAGTTAAAAGAGCCACTAGTGATTTTGTATTCATAGCATAAAAGCTACAGGTACAACTATAGCCACAACTTACACGTATAGAGCACCACAGGGATGACTTTTTTTTTTTTTGGAGGCCAATCTGAAATTTACCATTGCCGTGGGTTACCTCATCCAAAATCCAGTGGGATTTTTTTTTATCCGGATTTTGCAGAAAATGATGAATGATGCCTGCTGTAATGAGACAGTTTGTTTCTTTCACGTTGTGTGGAAGTTTATTTATGTATCTGAGGGCCTGATCCACCACACCCACCGTGAACTTTAGGGGGCTTTGTAGCAGACTAAGAAACATGAACAAAAGCTAATTTTGCCAGGATGAAGAGACTGGAAACTAATGCAATGATCTGCACTAACTGTAGCCTCAGTGCCTGGGTTGACCTTGGCTTGAATGGGCCAATTTTCTCATTGCCCACTGCTCATAGTGCTATAATGACAGGAGAGAAATAAGGTTGTATGTTATTGCTATGTGACGCTGAAGACACCTGACAGACTAAGACAATACATTAACACAGTGTGACACAAGTGAACCAGATGCTTCGCAGCTGCATCTAATGATTGCCAATGATGGAGGCTTATTGCTGTGGTCAGCCGTCAGCTTGCAGCAGCATGTACAGTACAACCCGAGAGGGCACTATGACCAATACAATTATTCCTCTCTCTTTCGTTTGTTCATGTGGGTGACCCCTCTGCAGCATCTAAACTGAACTAACCCCAACAAAGTAGCTAACGGGTTCCATGAAGCTAGTATATATGCATTTATGTACATGTGAGTATTGATTGGTCATCTGTGGCTGCTAGTTGTCAAGATGATGGAACAGGGATAAGCAACTTCATCAGAGTTACTAGAGGAGCACCTAAAATATGTGATGAAACAGATTCATCTGCTATTCATATATGTGTGTGTTTTATGTATATATTTACATATACATATATAATAGTGTATGTATATATGTAATATATTACATATAGTGTATGTGTATATATACATTTATACATAATATATATAAATTAATGGAAGGAAGTAATAAAATGTTATTTTAATAACGATTTTCTTTGTGTGATTATGAAACCAATATAATTAGGATAAAATAAATTCTTGTGTCACAGTTGTTTGTTAGGATGATCCCAAAGTTAATAAATAAACGTGATTGACCAAAACCTTATTCAGATTCTTCTTACCATTTCTAACTTGCTTGAAAGTAAACATAATGCTGCAACAGAAAAAGTTATACAGGGCATTTTAATAAGATAAGAGATACAATAACACAAGTAGTCTAAAATAACGATTCACAGAAATATTAAGAATAAAAATATTCAACTTAAAATAAGAGGCTGTAAATAATGAACACGTTTGGTGATCTACTTACTGTCGATTTTCCATCCATGTGCCTTTGGTATGTACTTTTAATGATAAACAAATTTTTAATGAAACAAACTGTCAGACAAGTTATACTTTTATAAACATCCATCCATCCATCTGTCCATCCATTTTCTATGCTGCTTATCCGTTCGGGGGAGGGGGGGGGTTATAACTAGAGTTGGAATTATATAACCATGAAAAACAGAATTAATTGCAATTTGAACAGTACTACACAATTTTGCAGCAATGGCTTGATTTTTGTAAGCTATTTTTTGTAGGGTATGTTTGTTTTTGTATTTTGATACTAGTTCTAGTTTGTACGTTTGTGTCGAGAAATATGCACTTCAAAATTATTACTAATTTGTGTGCACTTGCCTTGATAACTTGGCAAGCAGACTCAAGATACCATTTGTTTATTTAATCCCAGTCTGAAATTGCAGTGCAGTACACAGTAATCAAACTGGAGCAGAAAAGTAAGCAACGTAATCAAAAGGCTTCTACGATGTCTTTTAGCCTATGTCATGGTTGTGTAGCAAGCTTTTATTTTTATTCCAGTTGTAATGAACAAACCCAAGTAGGCAGCTATGAATGTCTGCGTTTTGTTTTAAGTCACATAAATGCTTGTGTGTATATCAGCCCACCTCGTTGAAATATTCAGCATTGGTTCTGAAAGTTTGCACATGTGCTCCTGTCATCACTTTGGTTGTAGCTGTCACCATTTCAGTCTCCTTTAAGAAGCACTGCGTTAGATTTGGCTCTGGTTCAGTTCAGCATCAGGAGGACTGCTTTTCTCAATTTCCTTTCCCTCTGTGATGCCTGCCTCGCCTCCCTCCCTGTTCAGATTGTGTCCAGCTTTAAAGCCACCACAGGGTCCAGGGCGTTGTGCCAGCTACTGAAGGAGTATTTGAGCCACCGTGATGGGATCTGGGACCTCAGTGTTACCCGAACTCAACCAGTGGTCCTGGGAACTGCATCTGCAGGTATCAAATCACTGACATTTTATTCATTCCTCGCACTGTTACAGTAAGAGGAAGTCGAGATTACAAGTACTGCATTCTTCACTGTCCTTTTTATTTTCACGTGTGCAGTCGTTCAGAATAGAGCATAAGTAAGAGCGCACTACTTAGATTAGTCATCCTCCAGTTACGTATTGTCCTCGTCTGCTCTCCTCAGACCACTCTGCTCTGCTGTGGAGTATAGAGACTGGAAAATGTCTGCTGAGGTATGCTGGCCATGTAGGATCAGGTAATAAAGGCTTCCTTCCTGGAAAAATCATCAATTTGTCTCAAACAATGAAGACGTGTCAGTTGTACATTTAAAAGAACTCACCGCTGGCTCAACTTGTGAGGTGATAGGAACGTGGAGATTTCTTGCTGTTGGCGGCATTCAACTAAAATGTTCTCTTTTCACAGTAAACTCCATTAAGTTCCACCCCACAGAGCAGATGGCCCTCACAGGTACCGATTTAAATACATTTGTTTGGATTGTTGAAGCGGCTACATTTGCCTCTGCCACGTCCTGCAGTTAATTGTACGTTGATCTGCATGTGGTTGTTTTTTGTTTTTGTTTTTTTAATGTGTCCTTGTGTCTCTGCAGCCTCTGGGGACCAGACGGCTCACATCTGGCGCTACATGGTCCAGCTTCCTACCCCACAGCCACCACCAGATGTCAGTGTGAGTATTGTTTTCTTTTACTGCAAGATCTGTTTTCAAGGTTTTTACTGGGAAATGCTGGAAGGGAAATTCACAGTCGCAGGGGTTACATTACAGGTAATTTCTCAATTGCTTTGCACTCTTTTTCATGAGAATATTTTCCGAACAGGTGATCCTTGACTCGTTGGCTTTTTAATCGCGTCCGACCTTAATGTTTGACACTCAGTTTCTGTCCTAATCAGCTATCATTCCTAATGCAGGTTATATACTGAACTCTCTGTGCGCTCGTAGGCTCTATGTGATGATGACCAGGACTCATCAGACAGAGAAGAAGGTGAGGTGGATGGCGAGGGCCCCTGTGAGGTCCCCACTGTCAGGGTTGCCACAGCAACGCTGAAGAGCCACCAGAGTGTCGTCATCGCAGCTGATTGGTTGGTGGGTGGTCGTCAAGTGGTGACTGCTTCCTGGGACCGTGCTGCTAACCTGTACGAGGTGGAGACGTCTGAACTGGTGCACACACTGACTGGTATGCAAACATGCAGAAGTAAGAGAGTATGAATTTCAAGGTTCCCATTTTGGATCATTCACGTTTTTAGTATTTTTGTATTTAGTCTTTTTTTTTTTTTTTAAAGACTACCTTGGGTTGTGTTTGTGTTAACGTTTGTCAGCTGTAGCATGGGGGTGGATCATGGGCCCAGGAAAATGATATACTGAGCTTCATACACAGCATTACCAAAGGATGTTTTTAGAAACCAGAAACTGAAGTTTGAATGATACGAATGTTGTCCAAGCCAACTGTTCTACAGGAGTTCAGACATTTTAATTGCCACTCTCTGCCGTTTATTTTTGTGAGAAGCTGTGACTGATGTGTGTTTAGGAGATGAGAAAATGTGTGTTTCCACTTTCATCTTACTTCTGCAGCCATGTTTTGCTACAGGAACCACTTATGCTACATATTGCATGCTGATTAAGGATTGATCAGGTGAATTTGATGGACCTTATTCTCCTGCGTACAGGCCATGACCAGGAGTTGACCCACTGCTGTACCCACCCCACCCAGCGACTGGTAGTCACCTCGTCCAGAGACACCACCTTCAGACTCTGGGACTTCAGAGATCCGTCCATCCACTCTGTGAACGTCTTCCAGGGACACACTGAGTCAGTCTCTCTTTCTCCCTCGGTCTGTCTGTCTGTCTGTCTCTCTCTCTCTCTCTCTCTCTCTCACACACACACACACACACACACACACACACTAATTGATATGTATTTGTTGATCAGTTTGAGTGATGGCTCGTTTCTGCAGTCTTAAATTGGCCCTCTGGGTGGTGTCGTAGCCTCTCTGGTCTGTGAATCCCTCTGGTACTTTTACAGTAGCACATTAATTCATAGACCTTACTGCTCAAAGCCAAGTCCTCCAGTCGTCTCTGAAGTATTACGGAGCACTTTTCATGACTTAGACACTCTGCTTCTCTTTCTCCCTCTACCTCTCTTCCTCCCTCGCTCTCCTGTTCATTTATCTGTCCGTTTCCATGTTAATCCCCCACTCTGTGTAATTTGGCACTCTGCTCGCTGTAAGCACTCAAGTGCAGCCACTCATTTCGGAGCGATGACTGTCAGGCTTGTCTTTGGCTCTTAGTGGCAGCAATATTTTTAAAGGTGCATGAAGAGTGAGTGTGTTTATGTTCATGTCAACAAATGTATAGCCTGACAGCATGCGTGTGTGTGTGTGTAACCATAAACCTTGAAAATCACACTCAAATTCTCTCATATCAACAATTGCTCTAACATAACAGATAAGCTTCAGTGTTTGACAGTAAATGACAGCCCTCCTTCCTTCCTTTCTTTTTGTAAACGATAGAAATGTAACTGTCTCTCATGCAACCAAACATCTCGGCAGTGCTAAATGCTCTTTATAGCCAACTTTGAACCGTATTGCCTTCAAAGAGATACAAACTATGTAGAAGTACTGAAAACAAACAAGAGTGTGGCTCCCACTTGTCACTTAATCTTTGAGGGAGGTGATAAACGGGTGTAATTTGGCACATTTTCCATGAACGGCTTGGTGGTGTTCCATCTGCTCGTTGGAAATTAATCTACAGATTATATTCTCAATAACTTGTCTGCAGAACTACATAACCAACTTTCCAAAACCAAAACAATGATATTCTTTCATCTGGCGAATACTGGCCAGCTTATCCCCGAAACATACTCTAACCTTTCAAAGATGATTAAAGTGGCTTCAAATAATTAGCTGGCCTTTGACTGACTCATTTATGCACTTCGAGTTGAATCATTAAACCTTTTTCAAAGATGGTAACTCTGCTGGATCTTTTGATATTCATTCAGCACCCATGTATTTTCCAATGTTTTGTTGCATGAGTTGTTATACGGTTATAATGTGTATGATTTAGTAAATCATAAAAGGTTCCATCAATACATCGATTTATTCAGCATCACCTATTTTTTAAAAGTGGGAGCAGTTTGTTGTTTGCTGCAAACATTAACAAGTTGCCATCTTGCTTCTGTCTCTCTTGCTAATTATCCACAATTTCTGACATGATATAATGATGTGGTATTATCTCTCTTTTCCTCCCCTGGAAACAGCAGAGGAGAGGATAGTGTGAAGAATGGTTTAGTTGGCAGAAGAGCTTGAGGGCAGTCAGCCTCCCGTTTCCTCAGTCTTCACTGGCAATTACAGCTAATGCTCCCTGACAGCGAACCGCGGCAGCTAAAAGTGCACCATACACCCTCCATCCCACCACCCGCCATAATTGCAGAGTAATGACAACTGCGCGTGAGCTAACAAAACAGCCGACAGCAAACAAGAAGAGTCAGTGGACTTGCTCGACAAACTGAATGCCGTGTTACATTTGTCTCTCCTGCCATCAACCGCTTTCAAGACATTACATTGTTGTTGATAGAAATGCTTGTGTGTGTGTGAGTGTGTGTGTGTGTGTGTATTTGTGGTCCGGTGCGTACACGTGACTTGACATTGATAGGAAGAACATCTAGGGCTAAATCCCCTTGGTCTTCTTAGGCTGGATTTTTTTCATTTCCATTCGACCTTCTAAGTATGTTGCTTTTACAGACATCCATTGTGACTTCCAGCGATTATGTAAAGATGGATTCACTAATTTTATACATGAATCATAATTAAGGATCAAACCCTCGGTGCTCATAAATGAGTGAGAAAGATTTTTTGTTGTTGTTGTTTGCTGCAGGAATAACAGACAGGAAATGTGGCATTAAGACAATCAAAGAAGAGTGATGATTACAGTAATGAGTCATTCAGCATTCAGCTGGCATTCTTTTGTTTTATCAGTGCTTCTTGCTCTCTGACGACATGCTTTCTCTCAGGAGCAGGAATTTGCAGGCAGTTGCAGGGTAGCTTTCATTTCTGTGTGCGCTCCGGCCCCAGAACCTGAGACCACAGTATTGTATTGGAGTAACTGTTTGTGTTCACTGGTTTCCGTGTCCTCTTCTCAGATAGCAGCCTGCAATGATAACATAGTATAAAACTAAAGGACTTAAAAACACAACCGACTCAATTCAGAGGAGTCGTAGCAATTGAATCAGTTCCATCATTTCCTCTGGACTGGCCGCTGTACTTCATCCACCCCACATCTGATATGTTTCCTCACAAAACACAATAAAAAAAAAAAAGAAAAAAGAGAGAATCATAACGTGTGGATGAACTCAGGATAATTGTATTACCCGACAGATCTGAAAAAAATTAAATGCACAATGTTGTGAGATTAATGTTACGGTGTAAAACTTGCATTCATAGTTAAAAAAAAAAACAAAACAAAGCAAAATCAGATCTATGTCCTAATGTTACCTCACAGGTTTAGAGATGTGCCAGCATTGTAGGAGACCTTAGGGCTCTATAGTTCTGGACACATCCAGGCCACTTTCATGTCTCTGCCTGCTAAGGTCCCTTGATTTCCCCTCCGTCTGTCTTCTACCTCTCTTCCTTCTCCCTTGCCTCCTATCAAAAGGACTCTTGACTTTAGCTGTCAGAAACACTGCTGAGATGCCATTAAGTAGGCCCCCCTCCTTCCTCGCACACATTCTAAAACCCCTTTAACCTTAATCAACCTTTTAATAAATTACCTTGTCTGATTACACCCACACACACACACACACACACACACACACACACAACTCCCTCTAAGCACACGTCCAACCCCTCTTTCTCTACATCTCCCTCCCCACCTCATGTATTCCCAGGTGGGTTGTAGGCTGCAAAGTCATAGGGTGCCTGCCTGTACAGATAGAGCAGTTTCCACGAGCCCCTGCCTCCTTAATAGGACAAAGTTTAGTCCCCTAATTACCCCTTAATGCAATGTCAATTTTAATTATGGGGAAAGCCAATTTTAGCTGGAAAAATTAGAAGTGGAGCCATAGGCAATACAAAGTATGTGTGTTGGTTTGAAGGCACACTATGAAGCACTAATCTTAAACAAGAATCCCAGAGTAGCCTTCTTTTTTTTTTTTTGTCTCTCTCTACGAATGAACATTAAAAAGGGAGGAAGAAGAAGTGCATGACATACAGTAATAAATGAGAAATATTAAAGGTCTATTAAAGGAATGGCTAGGCGTGACCTCAAGGCTGTCATGTGGAGCCGTGCGTTGCAGCCGCGCGGATGTAGGAGGGGACACGGAATAGAGAACGTGCCTGACATAACTGATAACAGGATGTGGCTAAAGATCTTGTGTGTTTGGTAGCGTGTATATTTTTATTCTGTCAGCTATCTGATGGTAGTCAGGGTGAAGCGACTCATTATTATGTGTAAAATATCACAAGAAATACTGAAAGGGTTGGCTTCTTATGACGGAAAGTTCCACTTCTTTTGCACCTCTGAGCGATCGTTAAAAATGTGATGAGAATTGTGCTGAACAATAACTGTACCTGTGGTATTATCAGTTCACTGCCTGGTTAAGAATTGGAACGAAATAAAAATTCCTAGCTCCTGCTAGTTGGCCGTTGGTTGGCTTGGTAGGTCATCAGCAGAGCAGCAAGAACCAGGACAGCATGGTAGGAGAACTGCCGATGTTAAAATGAGGGAGGAAAAAAAAAAAGAAGGATTAGACCAAAAATAAAAGCTGTGTATTATCACTTATGTTGGTGGGTTTGAACTTCTTGATAATCTACAGTACTACTGCTGAAAAGGCATCCTATTTACATAGAGTCAATACTTAGTCCCCTAGGATCCTTATCATTCCAGCCTTAATATGCAAAGAGGTGACAATAGAAAGCAAAAATGCAGATCAATGAGTGGAAATACAAACCTTGGAAAGGTCTCTTAGCACATCTTGACAGCTTCAAACACTTTTGATGGTGTATGAACACTTTCAAGTCAAAATTTCACCCATCAAATTGACTCTAGCTAAGTGACACGGGGATGGCCTGCTTGTGATCCGGCCTACTTCTCCTCTCTCCGCGTTTCGCTGCGAGGTGCAAGCATTAAACTGGTTTAAAAGAGAATCACAGTTGTGCGTCTTACGCCACTCGAGGTGGTAGTTGAGTCGGAGCTGTTAACATTTATCACCGGCGCTTGTGTGGGTCCGTCTCAAGTTCTTGGTGTATGAGTAATAAAACTGTTGCAGAAGTCAAAGCGCAGGCTGTCTCATCTCCCAAATGCGTCACGATGACACGAGCTTCCTTTCTGAACACATAAGCAGGTGTTTTACCTGTTGGAGCCTAAATGTGTAGTAACTGTGTCTTCGTCCCTATGTCCTTCTGTTCATAGCACGGTGACATCGGCAGTGTTCACGGTGGGGGACAATGTGGTTTCTGGAAGTGACGACCGCACGGTGAAGGTGTGGGATTTGAAGAATATGAGGTCGCCAATAGCAACCATTCGCACTGACTCAGCTGTGAACAGGTAGGTGAAGGGAGAGGGACATCACTGGTTGAGATTGTTGGTGTTTTTTTGTTTGTTTTTTTTAAGAAAATGTGGAGAGTCAGTTAGTTAGCGATGCGTCACAGAATCTGGTCGACTGATGCTAAACTACTAGTTGATGTGGTGTGGCAAAGTTTCCAAGGGCCCTTGATTTGATCTTTCAGGATCAGTGTCTCTGCCAATCAGAGGATCATTGCTCTGCCACATGACAATCGACAAGTCCGACTGTTTGACATGAGTGGAGTGCGGCTGGCCAGACTGCCACGCAGCAACAGAATGGTAAGGAGAGAGCCCTCAAGGTGTGTACGTGCGTGTTGCATCAGTCCGTCAGCATCATAAAAATAAGTGTGTGTGTATGCAGGGCCACAGGCGCATGGTGTGTTGTACAGCTTGGAACGAAGAGAACCAGCCGTGCAACCTGTTCACCTGTGGCTTCGACCGACAGGCCATCGGCTGGAACATCAACATCCCTGCCTTGCTGCAGGAGAAGTGATGCCTCTGAGACACAAGCACACACACACACACACACACACACACACACACACAAATCCCTCCATGTATATACTGTATGGTACACATAGACACTGTAATCTGTGGCCTCGTATATGCTTGTGTGTTTACCCTGTGAAACATTTGAACTGTACTTTCCAGTTCCCGCAGCTGTTTATGTTGACTGACGGTTTGTTCTCCGGATCAGTTGAATCTGCATAGCATCTTCTGGTGTGACTGAGAGCGTGTAGGAGGCCACAGCTTAGATCACTTGACGTATTTAGCATGGATTGTGAACTCTAAGCTGGTCAGGCTGATCCAGTCATCCCTAGACTTCCCTGTGATATAAAATATCTAGATATTTGACTCCCAGGTCATAGGCTGCTGTTCATGCCACCCTTATTTAGTTACTGCTGAATGGTCACTCTTGCATGTAGATACAATCTGTTTTGTTTTGTTTTTTCTTGTAAAGTTGTAAGAGAAGCCTTATAGAATATGATATGAAGAAAACAAGTGTATATATTATATACTATGTCGTTGCCTGATAAGTGACCTGCGTTGCAGGTTGTCGCCAGTTCGTGGATTTTAGTGTCTTGTCTCGATACCCAACGTTGAAGGGTTGACGAAGGAAGTGCGGTTCAGTTTTTATCCTTTTAGCGTAACTCCCAATATTCCTTACATTGGAACGAAGCCTTTAGGTTTTTAGGTTCATTGTCTCACCGCGACCGCTCAGTTGTCTTAAAATGTTTCAAGCAGGAAATGCTGTTTTGTCTGAAGATATTCACAGATCATCTATTACAGTACCTTTTGATGCCTTCACCTCACAGCCAGCAACTAAAGATACTGTAACCCCGCCTCGTTCCGTGTTTACAGTAGGATTCGTCGTTATAAGCACGATGCTCGATTCTGCCTTTCGGTCTGGACGAGTGTCAACAGAGAAGCAATAATAGGAAAATGACTGCTGTTCCCCAATCTTTTTTCGAGGGGTTTGAAATGGACATATGCTTACATAATCATAATTAAAGCAATACTTTACCCAGGAAGTGTATTTTGGATTTCTAGCGCTCACTAAGAGGTGCCTCGATTTCACAAAGATATCTCTTCCCTGCTGCGCCTCTTCTTTGCGACTCCAGAATGTTTAGCTTGGAGCTAAACGGCTTCTCATACTCGTCTGCTACAAGCAACCTCAAAACCGTCCTCAAGCTCTCAGGCTCCGTGATTTACTGAGCGCACAGCAGGATAAAGAAGCTTTGGAGCAGATGGCTGTTTGTGGACAGTTGTGCTGTTGTGAGCCATCAGTCGCCATCAGCTTCGAGCTAAATGTATGTCGCTGGCTCTTACTGCATCCTGGGAAGGCAGAGAAGTGAGGCAGTAGTGAGAGAACATCTTTGTTAGCTCAAGACACCGATTTTTGAATACACGAAAGGCAAAATGCACTTTTTAGATGGAGTATTTATTTAAAAATACTTCATATCTGTGGTTGCTCTAAGAGTTACTGCTTAAGCCGTAAGCTGGCCCACTTTTCCATGGCGTCGGTGAAACACAGACCCATCCTGTCCAGGTAATCGCTAACTCAAAGCCCCGTGTTGCTGTGATGCTGTGACGTTTCATGCGTAAGTGAACTTGTTGGTCATTTCTGAGTTTCTGTAACAGTGTTTACACTTAAAACTTGAACGGCACCTTTGTTGTAAATGTTGTTTTCTGTGTGTGAGAACCTCTCTTCATCCAAATACAGAAGCAATAACACTGACCCCGTGTGTGTGTGTGTGTGTGTGTGTGTGTGTGTGTGTGTGTGTGTGTGTGTGTCTGGTGCTCCGGATGAAGCCCATTTCTCTCCCGCTAATGAGCGAACGAGACTTGAAACCCACACCGAATCTTGGCTCAAGCCGATTCCAGGAAACTCTACAGTTGTGCAATATTCAAAATATGAAATCATGCCGTCGTTGTCGCTCTTTACGTGTTAAACGTCATTTCTGTGCTGTAAGAAAACCCCATACCCTGAGTTTCTGTGCGTCTGTGTCTGCCATCAGCGTACATAGGTATGAATAACTCAGCCGCGCCGTGAGCGCTGCTTGTGCCAACTGTACAGTCATAGATGGATTTGAAGTAGCATGAACCCAAAAGTGTAATAAACGTATTAAAAAGCCTTACCAACACATTGAAAGCGGTGCATTAGCCTTATCCTCGTGAGCAGCGATGCGCCATTCCAGATGCCCGTTAAATAACTAATTGTGTTCTGCTGCACAGTGCAGATAGGATTTTTATTCCTGCTTCACTCAGGGGACTCAATCTCACACCCACAGCTATCAGCGTCATTTTAATCTACAGGTTAAAAAAAAAAAAAAGGCGAGTCCAAGTTTCGCCCAACAAATGAATTCTAACTCGAGGAAATGTGATTTGAGATTGATGCATTAAATTATGGCGTGCCAAGAAAATGGGCAGTCTTGGCTTCATTCTAGTTGCTTAATATTCACCTCCAAATTCATTATGTGACCTTCTTTGCACACCCTTACATAAAGTTCATCCTACGAAGCAAAGTAAAGTACATTTTCCCAAGTCTACTAATGTCAATACTGCAGTAGAATACGTAAATATACTGCTTTCATTTTGAGCCTAATTGAGCAAACCCTCAGTCGACCCTTTAAGTGTAAAAGCAGTGAAAGTTGAGAACGTAACTGGTTACCTAAAGTTTTTTTGATTTATTTTTTTAATTTGTACTGGAATATACACAGTGAACTACACTGTACTACAAGTGAACTACACTGTACTACACGTGAACTACACTGTACTACAAGTGAACTGGAAGGTGCGCTGCAAGATGTGTAGCAATATACCAATATAATTCTTACCCATTTTAGGATTTTACCATTTGAGTTATACTATGAGTGGAACTATTTACTGTAAAATGAGTAGTTTTTAATATAAAAAAACTTTACTTGTTATGTCGTCTTCATCCACTTTTGATTTTTATGAGATTATACTTTAGATTTAGCTTTTAGTGTAAGAGCGATAACGTTTGAGTCGACAACATTATTTCCTCATTTTGGATTTGTTTATACCTCACATACTGCAATATAGGCAGTACAAATTAAGTACAAGTAAATTCAATATACTTTCTGTGTGCTCTTCAGTGTAAGCCAGGCTTTGTTGACTTTATCTTGGGTAAATATATAAAATTATCTATTTTATGTTACAAAAGATGTGCACTGATAGCGCAGCAGAATAAGCTTCTTTTTGTAAGGGTACGTTATGAGAACGAGCACGTTATCTCTGGCACTTTCCTATTTCATGTGTTTTTCCCAAGTCTTTTTTTTTCCCCTCCATCGTTTCTGACACAAACGCCCCGTCTTTTTATCCACAGTTGTGAGATGTATCGTTCTAAAAACACATGGTGGAGATGTGAAAATGAATAATGATGTCTGGTGTTAATGAGTGGGAAGAATACACCGCATGAACACCTGTGCAGGGTGCAAACAGGAACAGGAATTTTACATGTGGCTGAAGGTACACATACACATAGTACACATAGTATATGGAAGTTCTGCAAGTTCTTCTTTAATTAGAGCTTTACATGGCAGCTGTTAACTTGCACATTTGGCAACACACTCCTCTGAAGTTGACTCAACAAAAGATGGTATAATTGATCCTCTCTGCAATGCTTCTGTCCATCAAGAGACACATTAAAGACCTGGAGGATGAGTGGCTGTTGGGTAAAATAAATAGTTTGCAATGTAAAGGCCATCCATTTTCTACTGGGGGGTGGGGGGGGTGGAGCCTATCCCAGCGGCTACGGACGAGAGGCGGGGTTCACCCTGGACAGGTCGCCAGTCCATCACAGGACCAACACATAGAGACAGACAACCATTCACACTCACAGTCACACCTACGGTCAATTTAGAGTATCAATCAGCCTCGTCCCCTCTTGATGTCTTTGGACTGTGGGAGGAAGCTGGAGTACCAGAGAGAACCCACACAGGAACAGGGAGAACATGGAGACTCACACAGAAAGATCCTGTGCTGGAGCCGGGACTGGAACCTGGAACCTTCTTGCTGTGAGGGGACAGTTCTGACCACTGCACAACAGTGCTACTCTTCACTTCAGCTATCAGAAGTGAAAGAGACTCTGTGGACCGTCCCGTCTGTCTGATATTAGTAGAGGTAGAAAAAGTACTAAAATATTCTACTCAAGTAAAAGTACTATTGTATTATTTACTACATTAAATTTAGGTACAGGTCAAATTAGCAATTGAAAAATTCACTCTTGTAAAAGATTAAAAATAACCTGTTTAAATTTTACTTAAAGTAAAGCGTCCTTTTTTAACAACGTGTGTGTGTGTGTGTGTGGGGGGGGGGGGGGTTGTGGGGCGGCTCTCCTGTGTGGTGTAAATAAAAATTTCAAACAATTGAAAGGAAAATCTGATAGAATTCATAACCCTTGGGGAGAGGATAATGCATCACAGCTACAAGCAGGAAACAGTTTGTTTGCTTTCGCTCATTTGAGCAAGGCATTACTAAGAACACTTGCTGGAACGTGTTGCAGGCTGGTGGTTGGATTTCTCTCGGCAAACAGCTGACACTGAATAGCAAAGCTGTTGCCCTTTTGTTTGTTGTTTTGGACCTCGAAGCCGCAGTAGTCCTTTCAATACGGCAGGGGGAACACTTCAGGGGACCTCCGTCCTTCAGCTGGGTCTGCCTCACTGTCCTCACTGTCTCCATCTTTCTTCTGATTTACTGCCACTTTCTTCTTCTGCCCATTTCCTGCTGCAGTCGTCTTCAAGCCATAGCTTTTTCTTTTTCTTTTAAGGTTTTCGTCAAAGTCTAAATGTGATTTGAAATATAGTGAAGTACAACACTTAAAACTTAACCTACATAAGCAAAAGTAACATTACAGACTTAAAAAAAAAAGACTTAAAAATTACAACAAAAAAAACTTACGTAACTGCAGTAATGGGAGTATAGATACTATACATTATGATGTATGAGATTATGAGGTAATATTAGTGGTTATGGGTCACAATATCTGAGATTCTGAGATGGTTAAAGGGATAGTAAAGGAAAAAATAATTCAAACATGTTTTCTTCTTAAACAACAATTCTGATGATTTAATTAAAGCCATTTGATATTTTCTTATTTTGGTGTAACTAGCAGGCGTGAAACTTGCGACCGTGTGTGCGTAACGTCCCAAATGATCACGTTTTTCTATAAAGTCACGTGGAACAGACTGAGCTGATATTGTCAATAGAACAATAATATCCTGGGAATGCAGTAAAATTAAACTGTCAGAGTACTGCTGTCTCAAGATGACGTGGTATTTGTTGATGTTTTATGCCATTTCCATCTTGAGGTGGACAATTTCGTAGTGAGGCGGTCGATGCTTCCTTGGATGATTTTTCAACGTGTGTCATGTATCTATGATAAATATATAAAGCAAATTTGGAGTATGTTGTCACGATGAATGGCGAGCTCACGCCACACGCTGAAAAAGTGTCATTCCCCCTGTGTTATGATGGCGCTTGTTTTTCACTGAGGAGCGGCGTGACAGTGGGAGAGAGCACAGTCAGGTGCATTTTACCTCGCCGGCCTCGTCCGTCAGATTAGAGCCGGGTGCCTGTGACCAGCCACTGGAGCAAATTGTCAATTATGATGTTTATTGTAGAGCACACAGCTGAGTCTGTGGCCTGGGGGGGGGGGGGGGGGTGGTTGACCCCCCCCCCCCCCTTCTTCCTCACCTTAGTCTTCCTCCAGGCTAATTCAGCGGCTGGTGACAACTGCCACCGAGCCTTAAAGAGATAACCATTTCTCCGTGGATTTCCCCTGGGAGAGACGAGAGGCCTCTCCCTTTAATATCTCTCTCCACTCCCCGAGTGCCTTCACGATGCTGACAAATGGATTATGTCCAGCATTGATGCTCATTTTCAATTAAGATTTAAAAAAAAAAAAAAAAACGGACATCAAAAATCAAATAAATCAAAACAATCACGCCCAAATAAAATTACACGATTTTGTGGATTTATTCACATATACAGTACAAACATTCACCTTTTATTTGTTACTGAAGTGCAATTTACAGACCTTAGCAGCATTAATCATATACTTTAATTTACATCATCAGTAGACATTTTAGGATGTCTGGAACATCTTTGTCAACATCTTTTATACTTTTTTTTTGTACATATATACACTCATAGATACAATATTGCCATTCAGACATGCCTTATATTTAATATCTCAAAATAAATCTGTAGATCTGTCTTCGAGGATGCTGTCGTTACCACGCGTGGTCGTGCCACACTGACACTGAAGCTCAAAAATGATCGAAACGAATGAACGTCAGGTGTGATTTTTAGGGGGCGGCAACTCGTGGTGCTACAACTCTGCATGAGAGTGAAAATAAATAAATAAATCAATTGAAACAGAAAAGATTTACACAAATTCTGACCTTGGCCCCAGGAAATAAGGAATTAAGACTTCCAAGTTTAAGAAATAATAATTTCTAGAAATGATAATTTCAGAAAAATATTTTATTCGAACAAAAGGGGAAAAAACGTCAAAGGTGGATGGGAATATAGAAGCCATTTTTGAGTGGCGACGTTGGATTCGATTCTAGAAAAATCTGCCTCGCATTCGAGCAGCCTCTAATCACACGGAATTCATTTATCTTTGGAAACAGTCCAGTGTTGAGCGGGCATGTGAATTCGATATTAACAAAAACAGTTAAGAGAAGAGAGTCAGCAGTGCCACAAATGTAACCAGACACCGACGGGATCTGATTATGCATGATGTGCTTTTCTGAATAGAATTTCTTCCGTGAACAACTATTCCTGCTCAACAGACAAAGAAAATGTCGTTTAATGGGCCGTTCGGTCTCGTTCAGATGCAGGTTCTTGCCTAAGTGTGTCTGTGTGTCCTGTCACCCCCACTCGTGCTTATCCTCTATGGTACAGTGTGACGGGCAGTCAACAGACAGTCCGCGCTGGAGCTGCTGGAGGCCACAGGAAGAAGAAAACCAGGGCATGAAAACACCACTAGATGTCACTCTCACTGCTTTGATAGTGTTGCGGGCTGAGCCACGCTGGTGGCGGCGCGTTTGTGTGCCTGTCTAAATAGAGGGTGCGCTCCACAGTGGTGAAGAACGACACAGTCCTGATCAGAATGAATAGAAACACTGAGCTACATTAAAAAAAACAACACACACACACACACACATACACACACACATATACAAAATAAAATATGCAAAGACATAAAAGTAGTGTGAGGTTTTAATGTACATTTACATAAATTTACATGGTGGTGATCAGGGATGTTTAGCTCAGTGACAGTTAATCTTTGACCTGTGTGTGATGGCGTGAAGGGGTGGGGGTGGGGGTTACAAAACTTTTCCCTTGAACATTTTCCCTTCTGTCAGTTCAGGGTGGTCATGACCCCAGCAAGTGAGAGAGGAGCACGAGTCAGCCAGGTCAACAAGGCCTCGCTAATGAGTCATGACTGAAACCTGCTCCCATTGGTGACAACAAGCATCATTTCAGCGAAACGGAACCCGGCAGCAACAGGAGGAGAACTGAGGTCATCGAGGTCAGATGACGGCGATGGAAAGAAAATATATCTGGTGCAAAAGGAAAACATGAAATCCACAGCCCTCCCTCCATCAGCACCCTCTCTTTTACTTAGCCAAGCTGTAATGGCTGCCTTTATGTACCTCGCCTCACTTCCTCTCCTTCTCTCTACCCAGTGGGGTGAGGGTGGAGGGGTTGGGGGAAGGAGGTGGTGTATTAACCTGTCGTCATGTTGCGTTAAACTCCGCTGCGCTTGAAAGGCAAGGGGGGCGGGTGCAGGGGACGGAAGAGAGTAACAAGGCAAACGGGTGGGGGAGAGGCTAGGAAGGAGAGATGGAGACAAAGGAAGTCGGGAGCCAAAGGGTGAGTCAGAGGAGGAGGACAAAGATAGAAATGAGAGAGGGAAGGTGAGGCGAGCCGGCCTGAAGCAGCATTGAATCTTGCCTGTCCCTTTCGTTTCTCCCTCTCTCTTCCCGTCACTCCTCTTGCTCTTCTTCTATCACCCGTCACCCTGACAGGGCTGGTAATTGGACGTGGTCCTTTCTCTCTTTTTCCTCCATCTCTTTTGCTCTCTCTCTCCCCCGTGGCTCTGCTCCTCAGCAGGAGCCTTGGGGCCCGGAAATAGCTGATGACAAGATAACGGCTGCCTTTCATTCCGCTCAAGGTTACCCCACCCTTCCATGACAGCCCAACCACACCTGAGGGGGAGGGAGGGGTGGGAAGGGGCTGTGAAGAGGCGTACACTTGGGTGTGTGTGTGTGTGTGTTTGTGCAAGTGTGTTTAAAGGGCAAGTCATATTCACATCCAGCTGACCTTAGTTGTTGTTTTGGTGTTGGGTGGATGGACAGATGTGTGGCACATGATGGGGACAGCTTTGTGTGTAGAGGTCCCAGGTATGAATGTGTGTGTGAATGTAGGCAAAGACCATCTTATCCTAAAAAAATAAAAGGTTAAACACACGCACACACTTTGACTATCTCTCCCATACACACTTCTTCAGGCGGACAGCAGGAACTGCTCCTGCTCAGGTGGCTTCTTGATCCAGATGCCGAGGCCCGTTTCCTGCAGAGCCCTGAACCACTGCTGCTTCACTGTCTGGTACGGACGTGCTGCCATCTTGGCCTGGCAGTACATGAGCTGGCGGTCCGCGGAGCAGGACACCGGGATCCCCAGCTAGAGAGAGCGAGCGAGCAAAGAGAGAACTTAGTGATGGATACCACGATGAGGAGGGAAAACAAAGAGAGGAAGAGAAAAAAAAGCCCAGGCACAAAGGCTAAAGGTTCTGTGAGCTGGGGTGGGCTGAGGGGAGAGGAAGAGGAGCGAGCAAAACAAAACGAATGAGCCGGCGCAAATGTATTTGGGTGGGGTGAGAGGTGGGGGGGCTTCAACAGCTGTGTAATCTCCCCCATTTAAATTTCACAAGCAATTGAACATTCTCTGTGCTTTTTGTGCGTTCCTATTGTCGTGAGGAGAAACAATGAAGATCGTCAGTGAGACAAGCGGAGGAAAGAAGGGAGAGAGTTAAAGTTTCTTCTGGAGATTAGTGCGACTGCTCTTGCGTGGCGCTTCTATACGCCACGGAGGGAGCACTTAGGGCGGGGGCCCTCCTCGAGAACTTCTCCAAATAATTATCGTTTCATAGTCATTATGCTTTAACGGCTGCCATTTGGCGATGCAGGCAGTGTGTGTTACATAAAGTTTCAGAATGGAAATGGAAGTGCAGCGCGCGCGTGTGCTGCCGTTAAAGATCTGAGCTGCCAGGTTTTGATAAGATGCGTAGACAGCAGATGTTGCCTGGCCAACGCATTTATCTACAGTGGAAAAGAAATTCCACATTTCTGCTCGAGAGCGTTCCCACACAGCCAGTCTAATTTAATACACGTGTTTATGTTTTCACACGGAGTGGATGAATTGATGCAGTTCATGCTTGTGTACGCACGTGTGTCCTGACGGCAACGGACCACATATTGTTTTTGATAATGACAAGTATTGTTTTGTTTTTTTTCCTCAGCAGAGACACAGCAGACTGCCGTAACAATATTTATTTGTATTAAATGTTGATTATTGTTTTCTTTTTAGGCGGATATTAATTGAACTGAACATCATAATTCTTAGCAAACAAAAGATAGACGGTTGAAAATTGTGTTTTTAATTAACATTTAAATTAGCAGGACTTTTTTTTTCCACACTACATATTTGGATAAGTACAGGTGTAATTAATATTAATAACTACGAGCCCTCAAATGTAATTGGCTTTTCCTTGGCTCATCTCTCCAGTAACTTTCGTAAAAATCAAGCTATTTTTGGTGTCATTTGTTGACGGACAATCAGCGGCTCCGCGGTGGAGGCGTTGTTACGTGAGGGTTTCATACCATCATGTAAAAGGTGAAATGTTTGCTGGCTTGTTTTGTTGCTATGCCTCAAATTTCCTCAACATACACATCTGGCCAGCTGTTCCAAATGAGTCCACTCTGTCTGCGATACACACACATGGCGTGGTGAGTTTGGGGTGTAATGTACCTCCATGAAGGTGCACTGTTTCCTTTTCACTGGATCTCATAAACTGATTGAAATAACTGCTGCTACCCTGTGCCAGAGGGAGCCTGGTTGGAAAGTAAACGCCGTCATGTCTGGGACTGTAACACCACAGGTAAAATTGATGGAACCGATGTGAGAGGAGTTGCACGCAGTCAGGTGACTTTTACAGCCGACTTTCAGAAACCGAGGAAACGGAATACGCGGATCAATAACAATGCCAAGATAACCACATGTTAAAGCTGTCTTTTCCAAAGATGACAAGCAAACAACTTTGAAAATGCTTCTCCTCTGAATGGAGAGTGCATTTGCTGAGCTACAGTGAGAATCAGTGAGGTCGAAAACTTTTCAGGCCAAAATACGTTTCCTCCATGTCCAGTGGAGGGGCTCAGACATCTTGAGGAGGCTGGGAGTGGAGCCTCAGTTCCTTTAAACTCACATTGAGGTAGTAAATGTTATTATGAGACCAGATAGACCAAAGTTCCAAACAGTCCCTTTTGGCTGCCTGAGTGAAATGACTCACATGTTTCAGCTCGGTCCATAGGTTGTAGTTGACTTCCCACCTTGTTGAAAGGCCTGACAGGGTAATTCTGAACTTTCACCCAGTAACCACAACAAGATCTGACTCCCATCAAGGCACTCAAACTCACATAACAGGACTTCAGTTGAACATCTGTAACCCACTCCCTGAAATGCAGATTCTCTCCGTTTCCTCGCTGACTGATTGAAGAGACTTCATTCTCTTCAGGCTGCGGCTGAATTTCTGTCCTCACCTTGCGATAAAGTCTGTTCCAGCGGGTGAACAGAGTGTGCTTGCAGAGACGTGAGGGAGTCCCTGAGTCCCGTCTCCGACCCGTGGCAGTGTTTACCACCTCCAACTGTACATCGCCCAGCGTCCAGTTGACGCTTACGCATGAGGCCTTTCCTGGCTGCTGGTACTCAGCACAACTCAGCCCTGCAGGAATGACAAAGACAGACATCAGTTGGGTTTAACCTGTCCAAGGGATTCCCTTTACAACAAAACAGTTCATATACGTGATTCAAAATGTAACAGTGAGTGAAGGGCAGATAAGTACAGCGCTGGTCCCATTGTGACTTTGGTGTTTAGTTTTGCAGAGCTGAAGAAAAGCGAGATCTACCGTAGCCTGAGGCTTCGAGGCTGTTCGAAATACCTTGCTATTTTCAAAGAGGGCGGAGCTCCGTGCGCTCCAGTTAGTATTGTTAACTGGTGTTAACAAGAGCTGTCCGATATGTATCTTGTAAATATCACCTCTCCAGTCACATAGATGAACCCTCTATTACACTACCGCTGCCTCTGCTTCAGCCCCCTCACTACCCTTCCCTCCGAAATAATAAGCCTCGCTAGCAAAGCACACAATGTGACCAGTGGAGGAGAGAGACAGAGACACAGAGGTAGAGGGATGGTGAGGGTGAATAGCGGTCACATTAGGTTCCATGTAGAGAATTAGCAATCTGCGGTGAGAACACGGCTGTTGTCAGAGGTGCTGGGCCTGAAGCCGAAACAGAGCTGACAGCAGGGTAAGGAATGAATGAGGGTTTCTGGCAAAAATGTCCTTGAGAGGCATCCGTGGGTGATCGTAGCACTGGACTAGCTTTCTAGTACCTTCTGGCAGAGAAAAATAGATTTTGATTCAGTGTTTGTGGACTCCAAAGGTCCAACAGCTGAGGCTGTAACACATACTCAACCATGTACTTGTCAGGTATGCGGTTAGAAAACCCTCCTAAGATTCCTGCAGAAGAAGAGCAACACCGTTTTTCTAACAGTTTGGGGAAGAGGCACATTCTTTTTCTTGGTAAATACAAGCAAATATGAAGCCACTACGAGGAGCTGGCTAGCTTAGCTTAGTGTACAGACTGGAAACAAGTAGAAATTGCTCTGTGTGTTGCTAATATCTGCCCCAGTGAACTTCTAAAGCTAACAAGTGGAAACAGTCAGGAGCAGAACCAGTGCCGTGCCAGTTACGCCTCCATCTCTGTACTGGATAAACAAGATATAGTATCAACTAAAAAGGACAGGCTTGCTTTCAAGCCTTCAAGTGATACTTCACTAACCCTAACCCAAAAAAATGTATCCGGCCTTCAACTGCTCTCACTATTATTTCCTCACCTGCATCGCTAGTTTGTGACTCAAGGATGCAGACCGAGCCAGCCGCGTATATTTAGCTTGAAGCTCAGGACAAGTGAGAGTGCACTGGCCAGCATAATGCACGTCTTTTTTTCAGCTCAAATAAAAGTATTTGTGGATTATAGAACATGCAGCTAGATCGTGAAGATGTTTCTTAATGGTTTTTCTGTCAGCTGTCAGTCACCATTAGCTTCCAGCTGGACACAAGTGGCTGGCTCTTTGTTCATTCTGAAGGCACGTAAAAGCAGCGAGGAAAAATATCATCACGATCTGAAGGCTCTTATTTTGAAGCGCTACATGCGAAATGCACCTTGCCGCTGACCACCTGACTAGGTTTACTCAGCAGTGACACCAAAAAAATTACTGATAATCACGAGTAGTTTTAATTTGCTTCTCTCGCCCTAGATCACCTTGACATTCGACCTTCAAATGACATCATACTACAGCCAAATTTGATGAAACTGCCCTAAGGCCATCATGCCTCCGGCCGCGGCCAGTGGCCAGCGGCCAGCGGCCAGCGGCCAGCGCAGAGGCGTAACGACTTGCTCATCTCTTTGCCAGATGAAGTCTTCTAAAGACGATTAAGGCTGGAACTGCCTGATGTAAGCCGTTTACTATTAGGTGCATTTCGTCACAGTCTTTCAACTCAGTCTTGAAATTGTTACAGTGAAAGAAGTGTCTGGTGCGGTAGCCCGCGTGTCATGTGCTGCTGGAAGTGTGCTTGGCATCTAAAAGAGAGAAAAAAATAAAAAAAATCAGTGTGATATTTTAGTAATGTGGCATTTAAGTAATGCTTGAAAGCTATATCAACTCAAAATCTGACCTCATTACGTAATAGACCTGGTTTTCCAAACCACTTCTTTTTACTATATCATGCAATTTTAAATTCTGTATGAAGTAACCTCATATGAAATCACCCAACAGAGTCTGCCTGTGAACAACCGCTGCCTTTGATCTCATCCTCTGACAGCTTGTTATAATACAATAACTGATGTACAATACCACAATACATACCTGCAGATCATCTCCCCTCTTGCCACACTCATTTTCCCTTCCTCACTCTTTCATTCACCAATCTCAGCGCTTCCTTTCTGTAGCTCCTTGGAGCTGGAATGAATTGCCTGCCACGGTAACAATCCTGCAAGCCCTTTATTAGACATCTCTCCTCTCTCTTGTGCAGATGCACCTCTTTGAACAAAAGGGCCTCCGATCCATCCTGCCTTTTCCCTTTCTCTCGCTCCATTCATGGCTCATTTGATCCCTTCAATGGACTTGCCTCCTCTGTTTCTGTAATAGTCAATTTCATTTTTCCCTTATTGAAGACTTGATCAATTTCTCGTCTGGGAAGTGTTTGTCAGACACGAGACAGCCAGAGTTAAAGTATTTGGTTATGAGACACATAACTACACAGTACTGGTACTGACATATTAATATCAGGAGCTGCTGCAGGCGGTGTGTGTTATATATACATATGACACCTGCCACTCATTTGATGAGTTTTTACTATGCGTTATGTCTCATTTAGTGTACTAATGTGCTGGTATACAAGGTCATACAAAGGTGTAAGTCCCAAAGGTAACCCATAACAAGAAAGAGGGACAGGGAGGAGGATTTTTGAACATTCCCCGTCCCTCCAGTCTTTGTGTTATCCTAAATTAACAAGGACATAACTGGTACTCGTGTAAATCTATGTAAGAAGCGATATTCCTTCAAGCTCATTAGCAGCATTTGAAAATGGCCGAAAGATTTGGGCATTTAGGTGACAAGTTTAACACTGGAATGTCAAAACAATGCTACATCCCGAAAAGTGTATTTTGAGCACTCTCACATTGGTGCCTTGAGCTCTAAAGGATGTTTTTTCACTGCTGCGTCACTTCTTTGTGACTCGAGAAAGTAGAAAAAGCCAGCCATGTATTTAGCTCGAAGCTAATGGTACCCCACAGCCACAACCTACAAACAACAGCAGGTGTGTCCAACAGAATGTTCCAAAACCACACTTTTATGAACACGGTCGTGTATAATCCACACCTTCTTTATCAAGCTATGTGCTCAGTATTTCACAAACACTTTGATTTGAGCTAACCTACTTGTGAGCACAAATAGAAAATACATTTTTGGGGTTCATGCAGACACACCGCATCATAGCACAGATAAAATGATGAAGTTTTCCTTCATTTACCAATGCGCTCCCGCTTCCATCCCTAAATGACAAAGCCCTGCCACAGTTTCTGTTCACGCTGTGTTGGAAGTGAACAGCAGGACGAGAGTGAAGGACGAACCAGTCCATCGATGTGTTTGGCCCTCGGGGTTCAGGTGGAGCTGCTGTGGCTGTGTATGATAAGAGAGCTCCCTGTGATCCCACTGAAAATTCTACTAGGGGTGTTGCTTTTAAATAACCCTGGCCACACAATAGCCAGGACGTTCATCAGAACTGATGAAAGGACAGAGCGGGAGATGAGAGGGGGTAGGGGCAGATACACACATATGTTGGAATGCCTGCGCGGCTCTATTTTCTTTTATTCCCTTCCTGTCTCCCTCTCTTTCCCTCTATCTGTCTCTCCCTCCGTTCCTGCTCCCTTCAGATTGAATGGCTGTCCGATAAGGGCTGTGATTACATTGATTTGGTGTAGGGCCATCTCCGCTGTCTGTCCATCTTCCTTCCTCCTCCCCCCTCTCCCCTTCCTTCACCTTCTACCCCTCAATAGACTGCTGCTACTCAAGGTGCAAACATCTGACAGTTTGGGACATGCACGCACACACACGGAGTACACAATGATTGTGAGGAATGTCAGAGGGGAGGGCACAGCCATTGTTGCTCCCTCTGTTTTGAGTAAAGACTCTTGAGGCAAAGGGCATGTCTACACCATTTGTCAACACAAATAATTCATGGTAGGATCACTCTTGCACAAGCAGGTTGAGAAAAATATGTACTTGTATGTACAAACCGCGTACTTTATGTGAGATCTACTACAGTGAAAATGTTTCAGTTCATATTCTAAGTATGATAAATGAACACATAAATCATATCTCACCACGAGTCTCTTGCTCATCTGATTCAGAGGCAACAAAAAAACCTCATACCAGACACTCATTGAAAAAGCTATTGAACAAATCATGAGAAATGCTCACTGAAGCTGTGTTCAGAGATCAATTCAGCCAAACTATCGCCGCCGGAGGACAATTACATACAATTATCAATCTTGACGAGGGAAGGCCTTGAAAAATATTCATCCTCATGACACCCAATTACCCAGACTGGAGCCCTGCGATGCAAAGAGCCCCTATGCCTTCGAGAAGTACACTTGAAACCTAACAAAAGTACGGCTGATTTAGAGAATGAATCACATTTATCCATTGTGTGTATTTAAGACGATAATTCATTCTCTCAAAAAAGTGGGTCTTTTATTATTACCGTCTTTGTTCTTATCAGTGATCCCCAGCAACAAAATATGGCCTACATCACCGCGCGTCTGTGTCGCTCAGCCGCTGTGACTGGCCTAGATCTGAAGTGATGGCTGATGCAGTTTCTACAAGTTGTGTCATTCAGATCCTCTTCCAGCATTCATCTTCACTACAAACGAAAGCCTCCGGTCTCAGAGGAGCCCTGGAAGCAGACATGCTAGACAACTTCTTCGTTGTTGCTTGTCTGACTCGCACAATGTCGCTGTGGAGTAGCAAGAGTAGATGAGTTGGTTACAAGTGTGTGGGAGTGGGCTGGTGGGAGGGTGTTACATGTGTGATCTGGTCTGACGTTGACACATTTCCTAAAAGGAATCATAAATTATTCCATATGTTATACAGAAGTATGTTTACAAAAGGATCACGATTTAGCACAGAAAGTCATGTTTTAAGACAAGATTAGAAGTGAAAGCATGTAAAATTAGGGATAAAAGAAATGATTGAAATGGTTCATCCTGTGTGTTTAAACTATGATTTCCATTCCAACAATAATTACAAATCCCTATTTTTCTGTAATTAAAGAGACGAACGCTTATACAAATCTACAGGGAGATACATATTCTCCCTACTGATGATGGAATCTGATACTCTGTCATATAAAGTTCACAAGAAGGTAAACTTAGTAACACAGTAGTTGTGCTGGATCACAAACTGAAGACGACCGGGCCAACCTTGTACCTGGCTGGATTGTGTGTTGGCACTGGTTGGATATTCGATCACGTGGTTAGGAGTTGTCTGAGCCAATAAAGTCCCTTCCTGTAAAGTAAATGCTCATCTGCTGTTTCCAAGGGGTCTCAGTAACAGGGTCACTGTTGTTTAAGAGTAAAACTGAATCACTATTATAATAACTGTAATAAAAAACACTCACAGCGTGTGTAATTTAGAAACAGCTTACTGGGTTACTTTGGACTAAATCCAAGAAGATACTGGAGCACACAATGCACTTTAGTACTATAATATAAAAGTACACACAACTGACATTTTGAATTTCACCTGTGTTTAGTGGTCCTGTTTCCGTGGGCTTTCAGTTCAAAAACACCAGAGATTCCCCTCCTCTTTTTTAGATTTGAGTCTTTGGCTCATTCATTGTGGGTCTAGGACTGAAACCATCTGACTTGATGTAACCAAGCAGAGCTGGCCCAACGTGAATCAAGATTCTGTTACCGCATCAGTTTTTTCAAGAGCATAATTCGGTGTTTAGTGGTAAAGTGAGACTGTTCGTCATGGCCACCATCTTGGTTCACCCTGATTCTTTTGAGTGAGAAACAAGCACAAGCTGACCAATCATGCAACCGTGGTGTCCGTCTATGAGCTGTAATCTCTCAGCTGGTCCATCAGTCCAGCCAAAAAAACATGAAAGGTCAAATCACCAAAGCGATCCCCATGTAGAGATCATAGCCTGCAAACTGACTGGAGTGAAACACAGCATTTAATTTTAGTGCGTCCTCTTCAGGATGATAGTCAACTATGGATGACCACAATTCTAAAGATAAGGATGGCGTCCCGTACTCACTCAAATGTGTTAATTACCAGGCGCACATGGGTGATCTGGGTGTCTTTATTCTCCTCACTACTTTAGGAATCTGACCAAAACCTGTGTCAATTTGGACCCAGTCTTGCAGAGATCTCAACATTCACAGGTTCACGCTTTTTCACGAACTGCAAACCTTGTACCTCTTGGTTATCTACGTTTAGTTGTGTTGCCAGACTCGCAAAGCCTCCACCTATTTCACAAGAACTGGCAAAAAAACAAACAAACGTGTGGGTGCCTGCTACTGTCTTCAGTCACTCTGAGACTCAGGATCAGTGTTGTGTCGTACCACTGAGCAGTGGCTGGTTGCGTCTGTATGTGGCAGGCAGTGGACCCAGCCGTTCCTGCCGCTGGTTCAGAACTCTGCCCAAATGGCCCGTGTGGCGCAGGCTGCCTACGGTCATACTGTGCAGGTACACCGGCTCCACAAAGTGGCTCAACAACGCCCCCTGCAGGCCGAGAATGTTCCACCTGAGGGGAAGTCAGAGAGAGGAGAAGAAATAGTGTGAGTACTGTAGGGGAAAAGGAAGAAGATAGATAGAACGGAATAAAAAACATTTATGAGGGTGAAATGCAGAAAAAAGGGTGAGTGGTGCAGAGTGCAGATGAAGATGGAGGGATGGCAACAGTTGAGGGGTTGGTGGGGGGTAGGTGGGAGGGTGAGGTGAAAGGGAGGAGATAGTGAGTGAGGGAAAGAGAGAGAGCAATTTGAGAGCGTCAATGACAGATAGAGACAATTTGATCATTATCTTGATGTGGGACGTGATGAATAACAGTAACCGGGCTGACAACACACACACACACACACACACACACACACACACACACACACACACACACACACACACACCTTCTTCTCCCGTTTTCCCTTGTTTAGAGACACAAACCATCATCACCGACAACACTGCCAAAGGTCAGTACATCAGCATTCATTATGGGGAACAACACATTAGCATGTGTGCATTCATCAGTGCCATGGAGGTTAATGCACTGTGCAGGGTTGCAGGCAAGCTTCCGTCCGTCGATTGCTGTTTGAGGAGGATCACCTGTGGGTTTGTTAAGGGAGATCCACCAGTGTCACAGTATCACTGAGGGGCTAATCCTGCCAGCCCCACTGATGCCTGATACTGCAGCCAGCTGGTCATGTGCCACCTACTGTTGGAATCGCCTCTATTTAGGCAGCAGATGCTAATTCATGGATGGAAAATGATAATTAGCATGTGTACTATCATTCCTGCTCTTCGTACGGGGAGAGAGGAAGCCTGCTGTGTACCTGAGTTGTGGACTCTCCAGCCACCTGCACTAATGAACTTATCTCATTCATATTTCTATCATTTTTAATGAATGTCTCTTTATCACAGACACAGCTACGGTGGTGGCCTTTCTCCTCCTCAACTTAATAATCACTCATGGCTTCTCTCCCTTCCCGAGCAGTCAATTAACATCTTTTTGGGAATCATTAAAAGGGCTCACGGCAATGCTTTACCTGCAATCTGTCAACAAGTTCACTCCTTTCTTCCCAATCAGAGGGAGGGAGCTTGGTTACACACACACACACACACACACACACACACACACACACACAAGCCAAATGCTCCACCAAAACAGAAATGGTTTAGCCTGAAATATTAATTTACCCAGAAAGCGACACCGTGAATCAGAAACATCTTCTAATCTCATGCAAGAAAAGACAGCCATCTGGCTCGGGTGTGTGAATTTAAAGAGAGGAGAGGGGAGACCCTCCCTCTCTCTCTCTCTCTCCTCGCTCTCTCTTTCTCCCTCTCTGTCTCTCTGTCTCTCTCTCTCTCCTCATCTATCCTATATGGTAAACGCCGACCATTAAAATAATGTGTTCATCTGCATAAAACTGCAATGGGATGGGGAACATCATCGTTATATGAAAGCCATTTAGGCTCCTCAATTAAATCCAGCTGTCAACTTCAAATCAAACATTAGCACAGGAGCATCACTGGGAGCCAACTCTACTTGGCTTCAGAGAATAAAATGGGTGATCATCAACTGAAACAATAATGTCTGTTACTGAAATTATTTATGCTTTAGTGCAAAGATCCTCAAATCCCCTGTGGTCAAGGCTGAACTAACCATAATAAAGCTGAAGGAAGTGTGGAAATAAAAAAGTAATGGGAGGTTGCAAAATGAGTGTGACAGAGGACAAAAAGAGTATTGAGGGGCTCACTTTAAGATTTCAGTGTGTGTGTGTGTGTGTGTGTGTGTGTGTGTGTGTTTGTGGTCATGAGTCCTAAGCTCCTTTAAGTTCCACCCTCCACCCTGACCTTGATAAACTGGCCCTTGGTGACCCACTCACTTTAACGACAGACATCGATGATTTACAGCGATATAAAAAAATGGAAAGAGGAGGTTGTGGAGCAAAGAGAGTGTGTCTGGCGTCTGGCCCAGTGGGATGTTGGGAGGTGATGGTGGGAGGAAAGAAAAGCAGGGTGTCCCTTCTCCCTCCTCCGTCACTCTTTTTTTTTTTTTTTAAAGTAATTGCTTTCACCCCCGGTGGTGACCTGGGTAGATTTAATCACACCATCTCCAGCCCTGGCCAACTGAATCAAATTGGTCAAATTAACAGCGGCTCCACAGGAGAGGGGTTCACCTCACACTCTCACACACACTTTATGTCCCTCACTTCCTCTCTCTCTCTCGATGTGTGTGTGTGTGTGTGTGTGTGTGTGTGTGTGTGTGTGTGTGTTTGTGCCAATCCTTTCACTCACACAACAGTGGCTCAGCTGTGGTCATTACTAAGCTAAATTCATGAGTTCAGTTCCTGGTGAGGACTACAGAGAGCAGAAAAACTGAGACTAAATTAGAAATTGATTTTTATAAAATTCAACATCAAGGGTGGAAGAGCAGTTTTTAGTTTACTGCTACAATTTAACTATACTTGCAGTATTCAAAATATTTCCGTAACAGTTTTTAGTTTGCATATCAGTAAACAACTAGTGTAGAAAGCCCTCAGAGAGCACATGCCTCTGCTAAGGGGAACCTTTGGCCTTAGTGCCTGTATGCTTGGCCCTTAATATAAGCTGCACACATTGAAAAGTGGACTCTTGCAACTCCGCAGACAAAATAACTTGATATTTGGATTTGGCGCTAAGGAGCAGACTAAAACTGCGCTGTGGTGCGAGTATCATTGTGTGGCCACCTGGTGGTGCGAGAGAACACATGCACTATAAATACCATTACTGTTTATTGCTCTGCATCATGTAGAGACGCCACCATCCATTTTTGATGCAAATCAAATTATGTTTGTTACATCAAGGTGTCTTCCTGTAACCACTGGGTGGTGCTAAATTCAGCTTAGATGTCTTCAGGCTGGGACTCTCATCAATCACGTGATGGCAAAATATTAATGAATCAAGAGGCTGTCTGCCCCGAAACGCCATTTAACGAAACCCTGGTCCTCACAGTCACCCATCGCAAAATTCCTCTGGTGCTTCTGACCAAATGTGAGCCGGAACTGGTCAACCCACTCATCACAGGGGACATCACATTGTCGAAAAACAAACCAACTCTTTTTTGTTGCCATTGGGTGGTGCTATAACTTATTACTTGTGATTCATTTGCCTGGAGTAACTCCTCAGTGTGTTGTGACACTGATGTATTAAGAGAGGAAAATAACCACCAGTCTTGATATGGATGTATGCAGCATGCTTGGTGGTATTTATAACATTATGTTCCACTTGTGCTAATTATGACTCATACCGCAGCTCACGTAAGGTCAAGATGGCAGCAGTCACAGATGTTCTACAAGGTGATGAGAAGAAAACAGTCTCTGTTAGCACAGTAGTGTGTGAACAGATGAAATAATTACATATTTACTTTCCGACAAAGTGTAGTCGTATGAGTGACGAATAGCTTAATGTGCATTAATGTGTGCGCATCACACCACATGCGTAGGCAGGGATTATATTATGCTTAACACATAGAGACAATGTGAGTGCAAAGGTATAAGAGGTGTAAGGTGGAAGACGTGGCATCTTTGCCCTGTGCTGGCTCCATGAATTAGACATTTAACTTCATCGTCAAATGTTTACATCCATAAAAGTATTATTTAGTAATTATCTTTATCAGCCTACATCAAGTAGATATAAATATGAACCACATTTAAAAGAAAAATGTGAAATAAGTAACACAGCACTGGTCCTGCTAGCACAACTGTGACACGTATCAGATTAAGTACAGGGATGTGTGACTAATATGTTATCTGAGTGAAAGTCCGCTCTTCACATTAATACCTGTACGCTAATTCATTAGAAAGGGATTAGACGTTGGAGACACATATGGGAAATCAATAGTCACCAGCTGGACTACACAAGATTTTACGCGCACGCGCGCGCACACACACACACGCGCACACACACACGCACACACACACACACACACACACGCACACGCACGCACACACACTCTACCTGGCTTATATAAACAGAGATCACTTCTTCTCATAAGAAAGCTTATATCCTAATAAAGGTAGCCTGTCAATTTATCCTTTCCTTACTTTTCTTTTATATGTAGTCTGGTCACCCTGTGGGATGGGTGGGCAGGGATGGGTTCATCATATGGTACATTATGAGTTTATATGAGGGTCTCTTACAAATACAAAATGTCAATTGACAACAATGGCAGAATTCTCCTATTTCTCTCGCAAGAGCACTTCTCTAATTTTTCAAGCTGTCCTGGTCATTGCTCGCGCCCCAGTGCTGCTCTGGGGAGCGCTGCAAACCACCATGAACTAGGGTTCCCTGATGCAGCTCATCCAGCTAACTTACACATTCAACCAAACAGGTGGGAACACCGGGAACTGAACCAGCAGTCCCCTGTGTTGGTACCCGACACAACAGAGCACCACGCAACCTGGACGCCCACAACATGAAGTCAAAGTTAAAATTTACAGTACTTGAACAACATTTTTTTAATATTTTCAAATCACCACTTTGTTAGATACTAATCACTTCGTTCAGTGTGGCAGCAAACCAGACAGATGCATCTTGTTTATGATTTCTTCAGTTTGTGCCCAGGAGATAGAGAGAAAACCAACAAATGCAATGATCTGGTAGCAAAGACGGCAACACACACTTAAATGCAGCTATAACTGTGGAGGAAGGCAGGTTTTCTACCAAGTGAGAGCACAGACCTGGTAATCTTGTCGGTGCAGGACATAGTGATGAGCTGCTCGCCCTGCAAGACTCCGTCCCAAGTCTGGACAGGCCCCCGGCATCGTACCGGCACCGTCCCCTCGCCTGCTTCGATTTTGGTCCGTAAGAGGCTGCGGTGCTTCCTCGTTAGGTGTCTGCTGCTGTGTACTGCAGACACAATACACACAGCTTGAGTTTCACCACTGTGTCATTTCATATTATACAGCTTTGCTTGATAACCAATTTAATTAGCCAGTGAGGTCTTTTGTTTCTAAATAACACAGAGCAGATCTAATCATAATCATGTCAATCAAAAATCTGGTTCATTTAGAAGATGTGAGATTAAATCAATTTGGCAGAAAGATATCAAGATCATCACTGTTTTGGTTTTAAAGATTTAATATGGCTTAATTCATCTCTCACTGGTCCCCCTTCCTCTCATCCTCCTCGACTGTTGCTTCAGCTGATGCGACAGCAGCTACGGCTTTAAGGTTCTAAGTAATTCTCATCTCTAGAAGCGCGCTGGAGACCATTTTAAAGGTTTAAATACCAACAAAGTCAGTTTCAAAGGCATCTCAGACGACAGCTTTGTCTTCCCTTCTTCTGCTTCCCTTCTGGATTCCTACAAAGCTCACCATGTGCTGCACTCTACTGTGGCACGCAGAGCTAAACATCAGCGTGAGTCTCTAATGAAATATTTACATTGCACTGATGGAAAATGCAGTCCAGATTACATCCCTGAATGTGTAGGCCAACAGAAAATGCTGGATAAACTGTCTAAATGAAAATAAATTTATTTTCAGTGGGTAAGCAATAAAATGTCATTTAGTCAGCGAGGTATGCAGGAAACAGACCAAATATGGAATGTGCTTGAAAAGGATGTCAGTTTATGGGGGAAAAAAAGAGGAGAGCACCTACTAGTGAAAAAGATCAATCTATAAAGTCAAGAGAGGCTCTGATTGTGAGAATGAGAGTGATTGCATCAAAAGGTTGTCTGTGCTGCAAGTATAACAAAAAAAATTCAATTTTTTTTTTAAAAGAAGGACACTTACGGTCAGCGGTGATTTCATAGGGTGAATTGAGTCTCCCGTCCCCACACGGCGAGGTACTGATGTACATGTGGAAATGAATATTGTCTCTCAACCTGTAGCTGCACTCCTTGTGCCGCACGAATATCGACTCTTCCCAGTCTTCTGGCCTTTTACTTCGGTAAAGGGGGAAAAAAAGACAAAAAACAAAACAAGGAAGCGGGAGACTGATGAGAAAGTTAACACCATTTATCACCGTGTAGAAAATAGATTTCCACTTCTCTTTTGCGATGATGAAGTGAGGCTAAGACAGAGGGAGATGGACACTGGCTCTCTATCTGAACAAAGTCCATTCTCCTGCTGTCAGCTGGACGCCTGGACATTACTCAGGCTGCCCAAATGTCTCAGGGGAATTTAACCTGCCGCTGTATGGATTTAAATCCTGTCAATGCCATAACGAAGGTCAACCGAAGAAAGGGCTGGGGATGGAAAATGGTTAAATATAAAACTATTACCAAACAGGAAAATGAGAAAATAAATCCAGGCTGCGATACAGTGTATATAATCTATATATAAGTACAGTTTGACTACCATAATTAAGGTAAAATCAGAGAGAATTATAGATGCAATGCCACTGCACAAAAAGTCAATGGAAAGACATGAGTGGGCACAAATGGATGTAAATTCACCCTGGGTTGGGGCGGTGCAGATTGAGGGCCTCTTGAGTCTAGTAATAGGATTAAAAATGAAGGAAAATACCAATAAACCTTAATTATCCCCCACTTTCATCAGGCAGATGAAAACAGCCACCTACGTTTGTTACTGCTAACGTCTCCGCTAACATCAGTGCATCAGTGTTTTAGCTTGACTAAACTCAGATTACACAAGCGCTCAATGATTCCCATTGTTTCTGTCGGAATATTCATGTTTGATCACGGTGACTCATTTCTATCTCTGCTGGTGCTGTAACACAGCACAACAGACATCATGTCCATAATCAGTAACGATCTGGAATCTGGAGAAAGACTATTCTTGTAAATGTATTTTTACGTCATCATCTCGTCGGAAAATGTCAGTTTAGCTGGCATTAGCTGGTAAAATATACCATTTTAACCAGATAAAAACATAAATCTTCTCAGCTTGTGAATATCAGTCTTATTCAAGTCTTTTTGGCTCCGGAGTAAAAAGTAATTTATGACAGAAGAGTCTTTGGAATTTGGGACTGACTAGATGGACAAACGAAGCCATTTGAACATGTGACTTTGAGCATGTTTTCAACAAACAATCGGAGGAGCAACAGATGATCAAATTAAGCCCTACATGCAGTTTCATGAATTATGTCTTGAGTGTATTTCAATCAAATGTTGATTGCTTCTAGATGGTTTGTCACTGTGGAGAGTTAGGAGGCATAGCCACATCTGCGTGAGCTTCTCACTGACTGATAAATATATACGTCTTTTATTTAATATAATTAGGTTTTCCTTTTATTTTGCTGTCCACTAAAAGCAGGAAGTAGGATTGAAAGGCCTTGAATTTACTCTGATAACATGTGGAGGCCTTATCTTCTATTTTTTTTTCTTCAAACAAATTAGATCTTTATACCCATGATCTGAAATTAATTTGCAAAACTGGGTCAATAATTCATAGGCTGCCAACTGGAATACACAAACATGCAAAGCACGTCCATGCACTCTATATAACCTCTCCGTCTCCGATATCCTTTCAGCCAGTGTAAATATGACAGTTCTGGCATTTTGTTTGGTCATTTCATTATGAGTTATCTTCTCCATTTTACTCAGCCACAAAGTCAGCGTAGCCAGCACGCAGCATTGTGCTGAGACAAAAAGTCAGTGCTATGTATGCAAATATGACATTCAACCATCTAGACTTCTTGCTGCTAATGTGATGAATCAGCCTTGCCATCAAGTTCCTTGGAGAGCTCAAAAAACATC
Source organism: Aulostomus chinensis (assembly GCF_037954235.1). NCBI lineage: Eukaryota > Metazoa > Chordata > Actinopteri > Syngnathiformes > Aulostomidae > Aulostomus > Aulostomus chinensis. The sequence continues at coordinate 15,732,439 of NC_141340.1, forward strand.
ACACTTATGCACTGGAGTCAGTTAGGAGTCCAAACATATCGAGACTGTCTCTTGGTACCAGTGAAATCCTTGGTGGGAGTTTGTGTGCACCAGAGCACAGCGCACAGGTTGCAAAGTCATGCAAACGAGATACGCAAGTTTGACACACAAACGGGCCATTAAGACCCTGAGCTGAGGCAGTTGAGTGTGTGACAGTATGCTTAGTTAGCTGGAAAGAACAGCACACATATGGCTTGTTGATTATTGGAAAGTCTCTGGTGAACAAAATACTGCTGTTTCCAAGGAGCTTATTACAGAGAAGAGAACGTTCTTTAGCTTTGCAGCAAGGGTCACCTGAATATATTAAAGCCGTTAAGCGTACTGTAATGTGTATCGTTAGAAGTGTTAAAGTGGCTGGAGGCACCTGGGAAACTAAAACTCTCTAAAACCCCAACATGCTGGCGATGATTGAACTTGGACCTGTGTTATCATCGCCACCATCTTTGATTTAAAGAGACATACCGCATAAGCGATGACTGCAGATTTGTTTTTCCTCGTATTATTGACAGCCTTTCCCAGTGTAAATGCAAAAATATCAGCATACCACAGAAACCCGAGAAGAACAGATGGTTAACTCTTTCCTTCTGGCAGGGAGGCACTCGAAGCACCGAGTGTAGAGTGAATTGTGGAAGGTGGGAGAATTAGACAAAAAACTATGATTAATAAAAGGCTGTTTTGTACTTTATTCTTTTATTGATCCATTTGTTTTTTTTGTTTTTTTTAATACTGTGAATGCAAATCTATTCCATTTGAAATGTAGCATATTCTCCTCAGAAGATGCACTTTTGGTCCTCGGTGCCTTCAGGAGTTCGAGTGAGATGGATTACAGTCAGAACAATAAAGAAAAGTGGAGGCAGGTTTTTTTTGCAGAATCTGAGTGGAGAAACACATTTGTTTTAAATGGAGGATTTTGAGAGGATACAGTGGATTTGTGTCTTAACATAACTCTGCCTACCCTTGGGGGTACACATACCCCAGTTTGGGAATCATGGTTCTTGACTATCCATTCGCATACACTTGTCAATGACCCTAACAGAACATATTCAAACAAGCAATTACAAGACGCATCAATTTCACGTTTGGATCACTTACGTACGCGACAAGTGGAGCAAGTCTCCCTTGACCAAACACGAACACGAACTGGATTTTCATTGCTGATTGAAGAACCACACCAAACTCCCCAAAAACAGGAGTAGGGGAGGTTCATAGATCAGTTCACTATTATGTTGTTAGCAGAGACCATCAAGAGATGAGGAGGTCGACTGTTTAAATATAAGCCAGCATTCCAGTAATGGTGGACAAGTCAGAGAGATTATCTGGCTATCCATTGGAAATTAAGAATGTACATGCCAATAGGATTTCAAAGCTGGAGATCAGATTTATCTGTTACCTTAAGAACAGTTCAAGTTGAGAGTAGAGGAAGCGTAGCAGGGCTCTGCGCACAGTGACTTCAGCGTGACAGTCGTTGACCACTTGACCCTGGTCACTCAGGTACTCCCCATTGATACACTTGGTGCCTGTAGATATCGCCACCACCTGGGCGTGCCTCACGTCCAGACCTGCTCAACACACACGTGCGCACACACACACGCACACGCACACAAAATCAGAACACATTTCATAATTCTTGGCTTGATAAATCAAACTACAACAATACAGACAATATATTCGGATATTTGCATTATCCATGAAGAGTGATAATAAGTGTGACCTCTAGCCCAACCAACCTTTAGACTACCCTGTTACTCTGAGTACATTGTGGCTATTGTGGAGAACAGAGCTGCTCTTCTACTACTGCTACTACTCTACTTCTACGACCACCAAACTCTCCCTTTGTCACAGCACAAGAGCAAGGAACGTTGTCTAGTCAGACGCTGACTCAGACTCTCCACATTCAGCTCCTGAAATCCACCAAGAAAAAGGATGGATCGAATCAGCGACCCTGCAGTTGCTAGACGGCCACTCGACCTCAGAGCCATGCCGCCCCCCTCTGTAGCAACAGTATGGACAAATATTTGGCATTGAACCTCAGGTCTGTTGTTGTGGGACTTCCTGTATAAACATAAACTCAAAGCTTTTCATGCTCCTTTCTCTGCTGCATTCGACTGTCTATATTACACACATGCTGGTTTTCACCTCTGGCTGCATGATTGCTTTGTCTGCTTTTGAGGAAAACTTCATGGAAGCAGAGGATTTATCATGTCGCTGCTGAACTGCCTTTGTCAGCTCTACTCGTTGAGTTTAAAATGCTTGTGGAGAAGTATGAATAATTTGGAAGCAGCTAAAGATGTGTGTTTAACAATAAAGTGTAGTTTGTTCATTGCATGACATAATCAAAAACTTTTGTTTGCCACAGAGTTTATTTTTGACAAAAATCAAAAGATTCCACATGAAATTCCGTTGGATTTTGGGGTGAGGGAACTCGTGGCACCGGTAATTACAAAAACCTCTTGTCTCCTTTTTGCACACTTGAAAGAAGGGTTGTCGAAAGAAGAGGTGCTGGCAACAGTGTGGTGTCATTTATATTAAATAGGGGTCTCTACCCACGCAGGAAACCAGGACCTTGATTAAAACCCATTAGTAACTGGGACAGCATGAGATGAGCTTTTTAAGAGGTCATCCAAGTCACAGCCCCAGTATAAGGTACGAAACAAATGAGAGAGAGATCATTGATGACAAAGTCATCCCATCTCACGTTGGTTTTCCTTTGAGAACTTCTCTCCGCGAGGATTCCTCCACCAGTTCAGGGCCAGCGAGAGCCTGACTGACTGACAGATAGACAGAGGCGGTGCAGAGGGAAGAGGCTGGATCAGCACGTTAAAGGCATGCCATTCCTTCCTTAGCTGCCACAAATCTCTCCCATCGCCCCTGAAAGTCAGGCTTCACTGGCTTTTGGCAGACCTGCAGGCATCGCTAGCCCGGCACATGAGCTTTTATCAGCCTCGGCCCAGATGGCACTGCGGCGGAGTACTGACACCTCCGCTGATGGGGAGAGGGAAGGAGGGCAGGGAAGGAAAAAGTTGGAAGGCAGGGAGGACTGTGATGTATGAATATCTGTGTGGGCAGCTGAGGAAAAAAAGAGCCAAGGGAAAGACAAGAACAAAAGTTGGGTGGACCATGTTAAATGTTCTCTAAAGGGACAGCTACTCATAATTGTTCTACCCGATTTGCAGAAAAAGCTTCTGTAAAATTGTTATTTTATAAAAAAAGAAAAAAGAAAAAAAGAAAAATGGGATTAATGAGTGGTACCTTTAAGATCTGAATTTATGACATTTTTTTTCTTGTACATTCCGGTATACGAATCAACTGCTCCTACGATTAGTGACGATCTTGCTTAATCAATGCCTGAAGTCATTAATTATGTTATCATTTTATGCAGCTCAACATTTGCTGTGTTGTACATTCTTTGAACGAATGCTTACCATCCGCCAGTCTGTACATTTATTCTTTTTTGAGAAATGCCAAATCACCCTTACGCATGCATATCAAAATTTTACAGAGTTTTTTCAGTTTCCACCAACTTTTCTAAAGTGACACTTTCAAAAAATGCACCTCAAAACACACTGACGGAAACAGAACTACAACTGTGACAAACAATGAGGCCTACTTACTTATCAAATGATTTCCTTGATCATATTTACACCTTCCTTTACACATTCCTTTTTAGAAAGTTGACAGGTCAAAGTTCATACATGTCCGGAGATTATGGAGCAAACCATTACAATTCATTGGACCTGCCAGTTCATTCAGTACACCTTGATAATGTCAAAGCTGTACAACAAGTCCCGCGCTTTTAAATTTCATATTCACAACATAGCAGTGAATATCACTGATGGAGGAATATGAAAGGTCTAAAAAGAGGCTGGGTGAACCTGCTACACACTCCATGTGTGTGACTGCATCCAGCATCCTAAATATCTCTATGTCATAAGTTCAACTATTGGCACTCCCTCTTAGGTATCCAGCCCATTTCCTTCTCTGTTATAAAGCAAGCTCAAAAAAAGGTAACAGACTCTCCCAATTTCATTCTTCTGCTTTTTCTTGCCGTTCCACTTTGCAATTGTTTAGATCAATTTTGCAGTGGATAATTTCTGCAGCTCTGCTCACTATCCTGCCATGAAATTGGCACTGAGGTTGCCTTCAGTTTGTAGGAGAGAGGAGAAGAGAAGGGATGAATGAAATAGAGAGAGATGGAGAGATGCACGCACGCACACGCACGCACACACACACACACACACACACACACACACACACACACACACACACAGAGTGATGGAGAGCCCCACAGGCAGTGTGCTGTTTTTAAACCAGGAATAATCAGCTGCATCACAGAAATACAAAAAGAAAGGGTCAAAAGTAACAAGGTAGAGTACAGTCAAAGGCCTGAGGCTCTCTTCACACACAAATACATCTGTTGATTACTGGTGCTTCAAATATGTCTCACCCCAGGATAACAGCACTGTCAAAAAGCATGTACATCATAGACTAAGACCTGGAACTACTCACTATGGCAACTGCAGTACACTGTTGAGTGCACAATACTGTCAGCCACCTTCAGCAGGAAGACAAAGCACATGCTGGAGCACAATGGCAGCTCCGGAGGTACAACCCACCTTGTCAGTATGTGGGATTGTCTTCACATAGTATGTTTTCGATAATAAGCTTCTCAATCCATTACAAAATTGCAAAACAGCAGAGACATTAACAAACATCTTTTTTTCAAAAAAAAAAAAAAAGAGGAACATAACACGGTTGCGTCAGTCGCTAATAATTTTGACTTGGCTAACGCATCCACCTGTGCCATGAAAGTTTGTCTTGAATTTCGTAGGGTGTCAAAAGTAGAGCCTTAATCAAGCTGTGCGAACCACAACAGCAGGCGGTCGAGAGTTTTGTGAATGAAAAGTGCGTTGGGTTGTAAATCTTGAACAGACGGAATTCTTTGCATCCAAGTATTTTTCCATATGAGAACGCAAATCAAGAAACTGCTCCAGTATGCAACCTCTGTGTTTCGGCCAAATCTTGCGTTACTTCCACCTGAAGACACTTTCTTCTTCTTGCTCTGTCTGCCTGTTGGCTGAACAGAATCTCATCACCAGGCTCCATCACACAACATTAGACATAGTGGTGTTGTCCAAAATTTATATTTTGACTGAACAGGTCAAACCTCTGCTGGTAAGAGCTGCTGACAGAACAAGCCATGCAGGAATGGTATTTTCACCGGAGTCAACCTGGGACACCAGAACCGCACGTAATAATGAAGCTTATCAGTGTGAAATCTACGCTGTTCCAATCACAAATGACAGGTCACGTCAATCACAATTACTGTTGCGACGACTTTACAGGATTTTAAGTTCGTCATTCACAGAGGAGGGACTTTAAAGCAGTGTTTCATAATGTGGGGAGGTAGTTGGTCCCAGAGACTTAGAGTTGCAGACAGGAATCAAAAGAATAACTGGAAGAACGTAGCAAATGAATTATCCAAAGTTCTAATGAATGATATTGCCTAATAAATATAAATATGTGATTGCAGTAAATAAAAATTAATCACAAATATGCATTTTGGCCATTAAAATCATTTCAGTTCAAACTGGTTTTGGTAAATCACTTTTCACGGTTCAATTGCAGTGACGACAGCAATGGTATGAGCCACATATCTGGAACTTTCTACTGTGTGTGTTGCTCCCTCTGAGTAGACAATTTGGACCTGTCTGTTTTAACCGCTCTTCTATTGGAGCAAAAACCAGAACAATGACTCAAGCTAGTGGTTAAAAACAGAGAACTGTGTCATTTTGAGTGGGAACATTACAGGTGTAATAACATTGACTAAACCACTCAATAGTCAGTGAAAGACAGAGGAACCAAATAGAAGTTAATCAAATGAGACTTACGACATTCATGATTCATAAAAGTCATTCAGATTTGACCTGAACACTGAGGGCGGACAGGTAGAGAAGACTCTGGTTTGTCAGTGCTAATCGCTGCACATTGCTCCAGTCGACGAGGTCCACCGCAGTAAATATCTGGATTATATTAGGGATTAAAATCTCAAAGAAAAAAGGCAATTATGTATTTCAAGGCAAAAGTACTGAGAACACTTTACTGGCAATTATTAGAGGTACTACTGTCAAACAGGAAGTTCCAGATAAATGACATGGGTTTTACAATGATCCATTACGACACTAGGCAAATGCAATCAACAGTCCCTGCAAGGCTATTATCTGAATCCCTTTATTCTCTATGGTTATAAAACAGGAAAATATGTTTCCTAATAAGCCAGCCATTATCGCTGAGCACCATAAAGCAGACATTAAAACATCTTCTTCTAAAGCAATCTGAGCTCTGCAAGGTCAACTTTTAGTAAACTCATTTATATGCCATTTAGCTTGAGCTCTACAAATCCTATCTTTTATGTTCTCTTCCATCGCAAGATGTTGGATGATTGCGCTGAATGTCATCCGACATATGTTTGAATCAGGTAAAAGCTCTGAAAATGTTCAGCACTTTCGCAGAGGGAGAGGAGAAAACAACTTGGCACAAATAAAGAATGCACCCCGTGGAATCTTTATTAGCTTGAACAGGGAACCGCTCTGAACACATAAGGGCGTCTTTGTGCAATGCTACTGAAGCTCTCAAACCTGTGCCTCGGCTGCAACACATCTCTGTTATTTGACTCATTGCAGGCTGTCGTGTTGTCTGATGTGATTATTGAACCTTCAAATTTGAGACTGCTTGAAAACCAGATAAAGAAACACAGCAGAGAGCAGATAAAGAGTAGAGGAAAATCCCTCTTTACAAATGGATATGCAGACAGAGAACTATAACTTAACTGTTGTGTGTAATCAACTTAGCTCTCATCTCACTCTTTGAGTCCCTGTGGTATTTCTCTCTCCTCTTTCTCAAAAGAAATTCTCAGAAGACTCCTCGCTCATCCAAAGCAACAAACAAGTAAATTCATTTTGGGATTTTTTTGAAATGCAGGTTCTTGATTTTTCATGTCAGAGCACATCCGAGCTCCGTCATCTCCAGACACCCTGCGCTTTCTCAGATTGATTCAAATCAGATTTTCCACACTATCTGACCGTGTGTCCCGTTGGTTTACTTTGAGGTTCGTCTTGCAACTCTCAGCCTGGTGGCGAGGCTAATTTCAGTCACTTTGGGTCTCAACTGTCTCGGCAGGGCTCTGGCCATGGTGGGTGGGTGTTGGATTTGCTGTTTGTTTGCGGTTCAAAGGCAGACCCTGATTAATATTCTTGAGGCAAAAGCAGAGGCATGAGACACATAGAGGGAGACAGAGAGAAAAGCGGGGGGTGGGAGACACAGAACAGGACTCCCCAGTGTTCCTGTCAAGTTTGGTGTCTGACTGCACGGACGCTGGCCACCTCTCTGCTGCTGCCATCGCCGCCTCTCTGGAAATACTTGGCAGCCCATTCGTCTGGATCTTTGAAGATAACATGTGCTATTAATAAACAAACAGAAGCAATTACTGGGAGGCAGAGGAGAGGGATTGGATTAGGTCAGGATGAGCGCCAGTCTCACTGAAGTCGAAACAGATGAACTGCAACACTCCAAAGGCTGCAGAGATACCAATCCCTCCTCACTGACCCCTGCAACCCCACAGACTGCAGCCGCGCAGACAGATAACACTCCTCTGTGTGTGTATGCGCGCGTGTGTGAGTGTGTGCGCGCACATTGCATTTATGGTCATTTTTTGTATCATATCCCACAAATGTGAAACCCTGATTGATGATAGAGGCTGATTCCTCTTCTTGAATTGGATTATTACCTCTGCCAAGGAGGTCATGTGACTTATTCAGTTTGTTTGCAGACATTCCAAACGCAGCTGCAAATGCCACCGGCTTGTCAAGACAAACCTTTGCGAATTTGTAGAGGAGACACACCTCTCTCCGTTTCTGCTCCGTTCAGTGAGTACCAGAGAGTTAGAACTTTGGAGGTGTTATACTGGTGCTTCTTGCTGCCTGTCTGAACACATTTTCCATTTAAATAAAGCCAATATTACCGCAGCATTGCCCAGTGGAATCAGCACTTAAGAACTGTCCTGTGGCCTTACAACAGATACAGAGACGTATGTATACTGAACAGCTTTAGTGGTACCTCCGCTGCTTTGAAAGAAGCATATAGTAAGAACGTATCAGGATATACAAGAAGGTACTAGGTATTTGTTTTTTATGCATATGAAATAAAGTCTTTGTCACGATTAGTTGAAGAACAAATCACAAACTGAAGTTTGGTGTGTGTTTATGACACCATCGTTGTTTCTTTGTGCCCTGGAAATATGGCTTACCTACAAATAAATTTAGTGGTCTTAATGATATGCACCCGTTTTTAAGATTTTGTATAAACAAAGTCAGTAGGGCCTTTAGGGTATTTTTAGTCTGGAATATACACATTAGGTTTGTTGGATTGGTAAGGGGGGGTCTTTCTCAAACAGCTCTTTTTTTCTGTTTATTATTAAACATTGTACTGCACAATTTGAAAAAAGAGGTAATGATTATTCGGATCTGATCCCGAAGCAGGGCTTCTAGGCGAAGTCCTATTGTTAGTTTTGACTGTTTTTGCAATTCAAATATGATTCCGAATTTCAGAGCTAATTCTCATTCTTGAGTCATTATGAGCATTTGAACTGAAAAACATTAGGTAATGGTGTAGTTTTGGTTTTGTTTTTTCTTTTTACAAGGGATCTGTTCTGAACAAGGATGTTTTCTGTATGATACCATTTGCAGTATGGTATATCTACAGCCCCGCTATCATATAATTCAGTTAAAAAAGTATTTTGGCACAGATTTTGCCTTCAGCAAATATTGCACCTCCTGTTATTTTGATAGGCAGTATGGTAATTTTGCTTTGACCTGAAAGTTGGGTCCTGCAGTAGCTGAAATAAATCTCTATATAAATCCACCTGCAAGTAAAATCATTGGTTGAACCTCACCAATGCAGAGTGGAGATGGTGGCTGGACCAGGCCATGGATCCACATTGTCTCTGCTGCACTACTTTGACCGGACCCACAGGCTTGATAAGCAGCATCCATCAAGCCACGATCTTGGCTTATCCAGCTCCAGTCCAACAACTTCTGCTTGTCACTTTCTTCGCTATTTCTCCTTTAGCTATCCCTGACGACTAAATTCAGTGAAACCAGACACTCAAACAAAGCAAAAATGAAATTTAGGGAAATTTATTCTGGCATGTTTCAAGTTCTGTATTGCTGAGTTCAGCTTACAGGAGTTCAAATGTTCTTCAATTTTTCATCAATATCGGAAAAAAAGGTTTATATGTTCACATGTGACAATGAGCGTTTGAGAATAAATTATGTTGCACGATATGTATAGTGTGCACACTTGTGAGACTTTGAAGCTTGATAATGCACATCTGTCCCCATTTTTGTATACACTCACGCAGGCAAAGGGAACTCTGGTACAGTTTGCATCAAATAAAACACAAAAAAGACAAATGGGCAGTCACAGCTCATTGTTTCAAGCTGCATGAGAATACCGTAACGCCAGTGTCACTCAGTCAAGATTCAGATTAAGTTTTAAACTGATCTAGTTGAGATTCCCACTGTGGCAACTGGAACTGCTGTCAAAGCTGCATGAGCACGACCAGCATGCAGTGGGGGATGACTGACACTCACTACCATGTCTCATTCTCCTCGGAGACTCTCAATAGTCAATAATTCATCAGGCAGCTATACTCTCCTGCACGAGCTCTAGGTACAGCAAGGAGAGGAAGCGCTCCACCCCCCCCCCACAGTTTATCATTTCCCTCTCAATCTAGGAGTCCTTCCTGTTTCTCCTCTTCTGTCTCATGCCTTCCTTCCTTCCTTCCTCCCTCTCTATATATTGCGCCACTTCAATAATTCAAAGTGATATATAAAAGTCAATGAAATTTGCCATACCTCGGGTCATTACGATGCCTGCCAGGGATTTGTGTCGAGCGTGTGCTGGATTGCAGCCGCCCACCAGCGACCGGTACTTCTCCCTCACCAAGTGGAATATTGAATCAGCAAAGTCCTGAAAAGAAAAGTCCCCTTAATTTTTACCAGACACAACCTATAGAGACTGACTTCATTTTGCCGTATAAAGTTCCAAAAATGTGGTTCACAGGACAATTTACCTGTTAATATATCCCTAGCACGCAGTTTGTTGGACTGTAACCCTAGAATCCTTTATAAATCTAAAAACTTTTATAGTATTCCAGTCTGATAGCTAAGAATGATGATAAGAGAGAGATTTCACAGATTTATTATGGACTCTGTCTGCAAAATTACTTTTATTTGAACATACACAAGGAAAGGGCACAAATACAGCAGATTTAGTGTCAACATTCTCATCATTTAGGGGTTGAGTTGACCAGAGGGCATTAACCATCCATCCATCCATTTTCTACCGCCGCTAAGGGTCGCGTGGGGGGGGGGGGGGGGGGGGGCGCTGGAGCCTATCCCAGCAGCCTTTGGGCGAGAGGCGGGGTTCACCCTGGACAGGTCACCAGTCCATCACAGGACCAACACATAGAGACAGACAACCATTCACACTCACAGCCACACCTACGGTCAATTTAGAGTATGGATAAACCGAGGAGGCCATTAACCACTTTTAGCATATCAATCTGTATGTACGATGTGGATATTTACAGATTAATTCGGTTTATACTGGGAAGAGGATTCAGGTCAATGACAATTCATATTGAGCTTGAATTTTAAATTGACTTTGCATTAAAAAGAGAACATAACAAGAAAACAAATAAGATTTTCCCAGTTTGTCCAGCATGCAGGAATGGGAAAACAATGTAATAACACATTGGTGCCTGTTTTAGGTGTAATTTTGTCAGAATGCGCACCTAAAAGCATGGCATTTGTGAATAAGCAGACATCACATGACTCAAACCACACTCATTATGTATTCACATTGTGTGTATGAAACTTGGAGGGGAAAGCGCCTGCCTGTTATGTGGTGAAAATGGTATGCCTCCCTAAAAGCAGGTGTAGATTGCATGTTTGATGCACAAACAGGAGAAACTGAAGCACGAGCTCAAGCTCCAGTTTGATCAATTGTGCCGTGTTAAAAGCAATCTTTACTTTTGTTTTTATTTTTACAACAGGAACCGCTCTCACTTCTCTCCTCTCTCACTTCATCCACATCCACATTTTCCTGTCCAGGCCCACATGAAACTGAACTTAATTTCAACTTTTTCCATCAATCTGGCTGGCTTGAGTATCCACTCCATTGTTGTTGTCTGTACAGCCCTCTATTATCTCTGCCTGGTGCCATCTTATTGTTATCTTTCGATATCCTGATTGCTAAACTGTTCTATTGTTGGTTTTTGGTTTAATGATTCTATTCAATTGCGACTATGAATTAATTACACTGCTGTCTCCAATACATACACCTGCTCCTTAGAGAGCACTCTCACTTGGCCTGGTTGCCTTGTACCGAGCTGGAGAACGATTGTGCCTCTGCCCCACTCCCATGCTGGCCTGCACTCACATTATTCTGGGATTGAGTACACTTACACCATTACTGTGCAGCTGAGTTGCTTTACGTTCAATGCGAAGTAAACGCTTCCATTGTCTGTGTTATGCAGTCGTGCTTGTGCATGTGCAAGCATACGGTGCCAAAGTCAGCCTCTTCCAACGGTGCCGGGACCAAGGAAGCGTACATTTCGTAAATGTAGCCCTGAGCACTCATGCTAGTAAAACAGACCAGACTTTAGGGAACAAACATGATTGGGCCCAGTATGACCTAGAGCTGTGCTAGCAACCCTGCAGGGCTACAAACAGGCACTTAAATCTTTTAACTTAATTTTAAGACCAGCATAATAACATGCACACAAGGGAAATTAAAATGTTGATAGTGCAAGATGCAACGGTATTTTTTAATTTCATCTTGAGGAGAATATGAATATGACAATCAGTTGCGACATTTCAAACAAATACAATTTAAAATCAGTGGTGTTGCCAGATAGCTCAATTTTAAAAAGGTAATTTTAGGACACGCTGACTAGGATTTATGTATGTGTGGACAATTGTTTGTGTCAATCCAACCAGCAGAAATTAAGACAGATTGGCAATTTGCATCACCAACCAAACAAACACCTCTCACCAGACATCCTCTAAACGCTACACTGTTCACCAGATGCTGTCAAGACATGTGGATCACAGTCACACCGCTCCAAACCTTTAATGCTCTTTACTTGAGTGGTAATTAAGGGCTTAGTTTCCAGCTTAGTTTCCAAGCGGCGCTCACACCAACTGTACAGCCTAAATGGATCACCGAGAGATGGCAACAGAGAGGCAGCAGAATGGGCATTTTGGATAGATTGAGCCGCCGGTAGCTAAAAGGACATCAACAGATGCTACAGTGACAGATGCAGAGAGTGAGAGAGATAGAGAGAGTTTAAGGGCGAAAAAAGACTGAGAGAGGGAGAGTGTGACGGGATTAGCGAGCATATTGCACATTATAGCCCTCATCAGGGCTGTGAAATACTCTCACAGTTGGAACTGGCTTAGGAGGTGCTCATATCTTATGGTGTGGTGGGTGGTGTTTTGGTCTCTGTGTATGTATGCATATGAACATATTGCTGCTCTGACACTAATGTCAGCCTGAGCAGTAGAACAGAGCTGTGAGCATCAATAACTTTGCAAGATAAATAGGATAACATTTACAGAACTACTCTTGTTTAGTTGTGACCTGTACAACTACAGTCATAGATGTCAGGAAAAAGAGGGATGAGAACTTGCCAGGCTGGTAAGATTGTTAGGCTGAAATGAAAGATCAACTGTGTTAAAAGTTTAACGGAGGTTTGATTTCTTTCTTGTGTCCCTGTGTGTACGGTCTTGATAAATCTGTTTCGTGTCATGTTGGTTTTCAGTATCACTGGGAGGCATTTTAATTTATTGCTGATGAAAATCCTGCATCGAAGTTTGCTGCTTTATGATGAAAAGAAAATGGATTTTGCTGAATAAAGCGCTTTTCCACGTTGATGGCACTCAAAGTGCTTTACAACGTTACCTAATTTCACCCATTCACACAGACAATAATTCACTCACTGGGGGAGAGAAGAGACGTTCATCAACTTGCTCATGGACACAGCCCTGGCTCAAACCAGTTACCCTCAGAACACTAGGAGGAAACTTTGTGGAATTTTAATATCGAGAATATTTAGGAAATCAATTTAGTGCTTCATAGATGCCGCTTCGGTAATGAGTGACAGCCATGGATCGGTCTTCTGCTTTTAAAAGTTGTGCGCTCAAGATGTCGCCAGTTCAAGCTGTTAGCCCTGTTGTTATGAAGATGCAAATTCCTGCTGTGCTGACAGGCTGAGCACTTTCACACATCCATCCATCCATCAAGTTTCTACTGCTTATCCTGTTAAGCGTTGTGGGGGGGCTGGAGCCTATCCCAGCGGCCTTCGGGCCAGAGGCGGGGTTCACCCTGTACGGGTCGCCAGTCTGTCGCAGGGCCATCAGGAGCAATTAGGGGTTTTAGTATCTTGCTCAAGGATACTTCGACTTGGTCACCAGGGGAAGTGAGGATTGAACCAGCGACCCTTCGGTTGCTACATGGCCACTCTACAGGTCACCAGTCCATCACAGGACCAACACATAGAGACAGACAACCATTCACACTCACAGTCACACCTACAGTCAATTTAGAGTATCAATCAGCCTCGTCCCCTCTTGATGTCTTTGGACTGTGGGAGGAAGCCGGAGTACCAGAGAGAACCCACACAGGAACAGGGAGAACATGCAGACTCCACACAGAAAGATCCTGTGCTGGAGCTGGGACTCCAACCCAGAACCTTCTCGCTGTGAGGCGACAGTGCGAACCACTGCACCACCACTTTCACACATGTAACAAAAATTAAGACTGTAAATATTCTGTTTTTTTAGGTGAGTGGTGATGAATGGATAGAACATGCACACTCACATAGAAGGTCATAAATTGGGTCAAATTTGTACAACAATTTATGCAACTCATCCCGATTTTCCAAAGATCACTGGGTCTCATTCATAAAATGCTTATATGCTCAAATTTGTTCTTAATTTTTTCAGCCCTTACTGTAGATTTACAGACAGGAAGGAAGCCTTATGGCTGCTTGTCACTCCTTCTTTTATCTGCTGAGAATGTTACGTTAGAATGCAAACAACAAGAGGAAAGCATCCTAATACAGAATCTGAGACAGGAGTTCAGACAAGGACAATGCAGGCAGGCACTTGTGGAGGTAAAGCAGAACACGATGGCTCAACACAACACCGACAACCTGGCTGGGTGAGGAGGGGAAGGACAAGAATATAAATACGCAGAGAACTAATCACTAACTCAATAGACCTGAGACCCATTAGAGCAGAGCAGGAAGTAAAGACAAAGACTGGAAGTAAACTCACAATGGACATGAGGGCAGAACTTTCAAAATAAAAGAAGAAATGAGAGATGAGACTTTGACAATGTACCTCCTGTACCTGCCAATCACCTCGGCTTACAAAGATGTACAATACAAGAAATGCGCAATAACTGTCAGGAATAAAAGGACATATTAACAGCCATAAGGCTTTGCGTCTTGTTTGTAAGACAACGTGTGGGGTTGAAAAGTCAAATTTGTGTGTGCCAGCATTTCATGATAGAGGGCCACTGTCATTTCTTCTTTTCCTTAGTTGTGTAAATGGTCCTTCTTCCTCACTCTCTGTTTTGTATCAGTTGCATGATAGAAACACCATCACCACTTACTCAACAGGAGTTCTCTGACCTGCTATACCATACTGTCACGGGGGCTCATGACACACGTTTTACACAAGAGGAAGTCTTGTTGGTTTAAAATGTCTGGACCCACAGGTTCCAGAAAGCTCCTCTAGGTAATGTCGATGTAGGTTCAGGGTTACACTGCATCTGATAAACGGTGTTACAAGCTGGAGTACCCGGAGAGAACATGCGGACTCCACACAGAAAGATCCCCTGCCCCAGCCGGGGTCAAACCCAGGACCTTCTTGCTGTGCGGTAACAGTGCTACTCACCATGCCAACATGCCGCCAATACGCATGTAATAACCTCTGAGGCAAAAATGGCAGTTGATGGACTGAATTAACTGAAAATGCTCAATTCTAACTTTTACATGTTTGATATACTAAGGTTTGCGAAAAACAAATTCGTGCTGAAACTTAACTGATTATCGGTCTATGACAGATTTGTCTTTCTGATTGTGTGGTGAAAAACATGATGGAGCCAGAGGACTAGCTTCCACAATAAGAAACAAAAACAGCATTGTTAAGCTTTTAAGTTGTATTCAATCAGATAAAATGTTATGAGATATTCTTTGGAGTGGAGTATAGAAAACATGAGGGAAAAAACCTACCCCTTGTTTCTTGTACCTAAAAGTGACATCAATTAATTCTAACAGAGTCCGGCTTGGCTTGGCAGCATCAGCCGGTGTCGGTCACAGTGTGAACCCTGAGTCAAGTCCTCCATCCCTCCTAAAGGCCTTTTCATTGATGCCATTACAGAGGTGAGAGAAGGTGGCAGCTCCAAAAGGCCCGGAGATCAAATGTGGAATAGACCCTGGCACGCAGCCCAGCTCTTTGTCCCTCCTCCCTGCCTCCTTTTTCTCCTCTCTTTTTGTTCTCTCTCCCCTTCACCTTTTTCTGTTCCCTCTCATTCTCTCCCCATCTTTTTATGTCTCCAGACACCCCTTTCACTCCTCCCCCTCCTCTGCCTCTGCCTCTTCTACCTTTTACCACCTGCCTCCTCATCCTCTTCCTCCTCTGTTCTCAAGTCTCTCTTTCATGCTGGCTTGTGATAGAGGGCAGTGATGTGCCAGGGCTAAGAACCCAACAGTGAGTCAGAACCTATAATTTCCTCATCCTGTAAACCGGAGCGGAAGAACAACATAATTTACATCGCCTGACACAGAAGGAAGTCTCCCTGTAACAAATAATCTATCTATCTATCTATCTATCTATGAATGAGAATACAACACAAAAATAGCTTCATTTGTCACTTGATTTTCCCTTATCATTTTTTCAACACACAACATTATACACACATAATCAGACACATATTTCCCCTCAGTCAGGTTCCACCTTCAGTTTGGACGTAATGTGGCAGAAAAACGGGGCCAAGCATCTCGCTCTGCAGTCAGAGAGAAAATCACGACAGCCCGCCAAACACTGAGGAGGGTTGACCCGTGCCTGGCTGGCTTCCTCTTGGATGAGTATGAGCTTAACGCTGCTCCAGTAGCTAGATTTGGGAATTAAAAAAAAAAAAAAAAAAAAAAAATTTCAGGTAACTGACGGGAGCTTCACATCTCCGTTAGCTTCCTCAGTAGAGAAAGCGGCTGTCGTGTTACTGCCTCCACCTGGTGTCTTTGCCACATTAGTTCTGACCAATTTACTGAGCAATTCCTCGGGGCCTCTTCAGGATGGAGAAGATGAGCAGCTGGACTTCCTTAGTTGCTGCTAGAGCTGCAGTGAGATTCACAGGAAGAATATATCAAGCTGAATAAAAATGTCTTCAGAAACATTAATGTACCCATATGTTTGTCCGCCAAAATAAAATTCAACTACTATTAGTTAGAATGAAGGTCATTTTCGAGATTGGACAAAAGGAGAACTCATTCTAAGAGACGTATTCGGTTGTTTACAGAGTCAATGAGATGGAATAAGAATGGAAGCTCTATCCAATATAAAACACCTCAAACAAATATGACATCATAGGCAGCTTGGTGTACTCTACACTGGAGGAGGTGGTATGTCAAGGCGTATACTTAATGTATGATAGGTCCAATAGGTACATAAAACGTAAACTGAAAGAAAACTTTGATTTTTCTGTTTAAAAAAACTAAAACTGCATGAAACTCAAGTTCCCTTTGTAATCTACAGTGCTGATCATGACCATGAGGTAAAAAAAAAATAAAAAATCCATAAATCAATACTGAGCCAGTCTTTAGTCTTGCAGCCATGATGTAGCATGATAATGGCTCCAACAATTTATCCATGTTTAGTGTTCATCCATCCATCCATCCATCCATTTTCTACCGCTTATCCTGTAAAGTGTCGCGGGGGGGCTGGAGCCTATCCCAGCTGCCTTCGGGCCAGAGGGGGGGGGTTCACCCTGGACAGGTCACCAGTCTGTCGCAGGGCCATCAGGAGCAATTAGGGGTTTAAGTACTGTATCTTGCTCAAGGATACTTTGACTTGGTCACCAGGGGAAGTGAGGATTGAATCGGCGACCCTTCGGTTGCTACATGGCCACTCTACCTCCAAGCCATGCCGCCTAACAATTTATCCATGTTTAATGTTCCTGACCAAAATAGAAGGATGTGAAAGGCAAAAAAAATCCCAACTTTGCTGAGCTCTGTAGACATTATTCTGTGTCACTTGAACATTTCAGCCCAACATGGTGGCAGCGTTTTTCTCAAAAAGCACTCAAGATTCTCCTCTTGTTCTTGCAGACTGATTTTGTCCCATTCATTCATTATTGAGAACCTGGACAGTGGTGCATTATGGGTCTGGCATGATGACACAGTCAGGCAGTGCTGATCAAACACGAATCATGATTCTGTTTTTCTTGCCTCAAATGTCTTGAGAAACACACTTAGGAGAACTGCTTTTTTGTAAAATTAGAGCCTTGGCTGCATCAGCTCTGTATGTCACTTAGTGCTGATCTTATGAACAAGCAGCAGCCAATGACAAACTCCACTACTGACCAATGTTTGCATGTGCCCACGGTGTCATTTAGGAACTATGATCACCAAAAGACATTCAACTTGGCCTTTCATACAGGCAAAAATTCTGTAAATATGAAAAAAGCTGAAATATGAATATCTTCGATGCACTTCTGGCCTACTTTACACATCATATTTGTCCATTCATCCATTCACACACATGTACATACATACATTTATCCCTCTCTTCTTTTCCTCACCCCGTCCAACGACTCCACATAAACATTTTAGCTTCAAAGTAATGTGGAATGTCACCAGCAATCCTCCCGCTGCCTTTCCTCAAGTCAATCTTGTGCTGGAAACACAAAATGTCAACAGGGAAAATTTCTCCAGTGCTGTTTGACCGAGCAGTCTGTTCATGCTGGTGGGGGTTGTGAAGGAAAATAATAAATATATTGTGTAATATATTGTTTAGCGTCAAGGCCCCACATGGAAATGTGACTGAAGACTCAAGATTTATCACTGATTACATTACAAAGCCTCTCATAACATCCTCCATATGCTGGCACACATTGTACCTCAGTTAATTTGGTGAAACATTCGGCAGGAAGGGCGAAGCTGATGAAGTGTAATATTGAGGCAGCCATGTTGATTGTGTGTGTTGTCCATGAATGTCACTCCTTCCTGAACATCACTGCTCGTGTTTAGTGAGGGCTAGATTTGTACCCTGTCCTCAGGAAACACACACACACACACACACACACACACACACACGCACGCACGCACGCACGCATGCTTCAACCCAACACCCTCACCACCTTATCACCCGCCTGCAGAGCAGCCCAGGCAGCATAAAAATGGGGCCATGTCTTATATTTCTTTATAGAGGTATTTAACAATTCATTCTCCCGAGTTTTAATAGTGTCTGCCCTCTGCCTAGATATCTCCCCTCCCCACCACCAACTCTACCCTTCCTTCTCCCCATCCCTCGCCTGCCGCCAAGCATGAGGCTTTTGAAAATGGATATCTATTCATTTGGTGGAAGCGTTGCCTCTGGGGGCTTTTTAGATTCTCAAAAAGCCAGACTCCTTGCGGCGAGACAGATTTCCCTCTTGTTTGTTCTCCATATGACACATAGCATCACTCTCTTCTAAATCTTTTGCTCCTTCTTGTTTTTCTCACTGTCCCCTGGATCTGTGTAACAAGAGGGAAAAAACAGATATGTCAGAGCTGCTACTCAGATCTACTTTCCCTGGTTGTTATGCTGTCTCGCCTTTCATTGACAGTAAAAGATGCCTGTTGTGTCATGTGATGACAACGAAGTGCAACCCTGAGAAGTCAAACTATGCTTGAATGAGGGTTGTGCAACATTTTACCACCTTGTCGTCAACAAGCCTACATCCAACCTTTTATTGAGTGGTGACCAGATGGCCCTGCAGCCCATGGAACAGATTTCTCTCAGTGTGTGTGTGTGCCTGAGTTAAACTTCTTGTTGGAACAGCAGGGCTTCATCAGTCAGATCAGGCAGCCGGGCTGCACCATGCCGCCATCAAATGCATAAGAAGAGGTTGTTCCCTTTCAAACCACATGCTGGATCTTGAGGACTGAGAACAAAGTTAAATGAAGGAGCATGCGAGACAGAGAGAGTGACAGAGATTGTGCAACTGATCTGTCTTTGCCATAGCTTCCTTTCCCTTATGTGTGTGTGTCTGTGTGTGGCGGGGGGGGGGGGGGGGGGGGGTGATACTGCACCACAGGATTCCAACAGCAAGGCAGAACTCAAGCAGAGACTCCTCATTAGGCTTGAAGAGGTGGAAACCAGGAAGATAAGCCTGGTGCATGTGGTAAGGATCAGAGTCAAGGATGAGCTACCACAAGAATGATAGCCTAATCTAAAAAGCAAGGACACTACTTCTCAGTGATGATGCTAAACATAGACGCTGATCTTTAGTTCTTGCTTATTCATTACATGGGGTCACAATCAATCCCTATGGCCCAGTTCTCTCCCCATCCAAACATTGAGGCCAAATACATGAAAAAGGCAACACACAGCTTGGATAATAATGTTTTTAGCCAGACTACTGGGTAAAAGAGTAGGAAGTAGCGATGATGGTTGAATAAAACCATTCCATTGCTCTGGGATGGACAGCCGTCAAGAAATACACAAGGCCTCCTGTGACTCTCTGTCAATGTGTATTTATACTTGCTTTTTTTGTCTTCTAATGCACAGTCCTACTGCAGCAAAATAATAAGCTCTGAGGGCTGGGTAAAAGCTAGGGTTTGGGTGGGGCTTTCAGTGGTAGAAGAATTCAAAGTAGCCAAATTGGGGGCCGTTTGTAAACAGCAGACAGGTAAGACAGCATGAGGTTATTGACATCAGTGCAGGGGAAAATAGTACTTAGGAGCCCCCAGACCTAAGGCAAAGGAAAAAGATGGTTCAAGCCTAAATCCAACAGCTGGATGTGGAATGGCAAAGGTGCAGGTGTGCAACTTGGATCAAAGTACCCCAACAAAGTTGGGCCTGCAAAAGATTACTAGGCTAAACTTTGGAGACTGGATCTCTTTCATGTATTTCTTACTGCTCCAATCAGCGTGCAGCAACCTGCCAATAATCCAATAAAGGTGGAGAATGAGGCGGGAACCCACTGCATACTGGACAGGTAAGGTGCATGACCGCACTCAGCCAGCGGATGAACGAATGGCATCATGGCACAGTCTTGCCCGATATCTTAGGGCTGATGGTGTCAGAACCATATGTAGACACGTGGTGAGTGGAGGCAAAAAGGAGTGCAATGGGAGGACGGAAGAGAAGAGCCCTCCGACCAAAAGGCCACCAAATATCCTGGTGCTTCAATGCAGAGACAAAGACACAGTGGCACAACATAGACAGAAAGACCGATTAACATCTTTTATCTGTGCATGGAATTAGAACATAGGGTCACGTCTATTTAGCCTAATGCACTATTATCATGCATGACCAGTGCTTAATTTGTAAATCATCAGCTGCCTGAACGCAAAGTACACATGACAGCTCAGGGATGAGGGAGGGGCACAGGTCCCAGAACGTATACAGACAACCCACTTGCCATCCAGTGGGACTTACAAGCCTCAATTTCAAATAATATCCATGGTATCACTGACAAGACGATCATTTACAACTATTTTTAGCCTCCTCTGCGCAGCACAGTCAAATGCCCACATCACCACAGGTGGGACTTACAGTCGACAGTCACCAATTCGTTTCTCAGCAGGTCGAACTTGTAAAACACACAAAAAAAGAACTCACAATGAATCGCACAAATCTTCCATTGTTACTGCGGTATTTAAAGATTGGCACTGCGGCCTATTATTAGACGGTATGCTCACCATTTAGTTGTCCAACACACCCCACATCACGTTAGACCCGGCTTGGCTAGCTGGAGGTGAACCTGGCTAGCTGTGGCGGCGCTAGCCTCCTGCTGCAGCCGATTTTGATTGTCAACATGACCGCTGCAGCTGCCCTCGTCGTCGCTCTTGGAGGCTTTTCTGACTCGTTTTTGAAGCTTCATGCATCTCCTCCTTCTTTTTGAAAAAAGACGATTTAAGTGTCTTTTTGACATGTCGGCGTTGAAATAGTCACTGTTTTTTTCCTTTCTGCTTGCCCGTGTCAGTTTTTTGTTGGTTTGTTTGTTTGTTTTTTCCGTGTCAGGGGCGTGGTTTGTTGGCGTCAGATCTCCGACTCTTTCAAATGACGTTAAATCAAACAAAACAAAACAGAATGAATTTCTCAGGATTTGTTCTGTAAATTGATATACGCACAATATTATTTTATTTTAAACATTTGAATTAAAAAAAAAAAATATTATTTTAATACGAAAGGTACCGGATCTGCCCAAATAAGTACCAGAACACAGGGAGGCCAGAATTCAGAGGTGCCGGATCTTGTTCCTGCATGACATACTAAAACTCTAGTGAAATTTTGCAAGCTCAACTTTGTTCACAGCTAACTTCATACGTCCTCTGATTGGTTACATCTGCTCAAAGCCAGTAATGCTCTTCAGCCTAAATCCAAACATTAATTTGGGAAATGAAACATTGAAGCCAAAACGAACTGAAGCCACTGAATCATGACCACAAACCACAGATGTTAAGCACGACTGACTCTAAAACTCATTATAAATCTAAATTCTCCTCATCTGATCAAACAAGCACAGGCAGCTACGACAACATAGTCACTATCAGGCCCTGGCCCATCTGTGGCGCCATGTTTGTTGCGGTTGTAACATAAAATCTCAACCAGGTCCCTGAGTAACCTTCGCCATCCCTCGCAGGCAATCCTCTCAGTATTTATATGAGTACAACAGCATGTATTTAAATGAACCTATAAGCACATGTGCCACAGTATGACATCATATGAGCCCATTATGATCAAACTCACATGAACGCGGTGGACACGCGAAGCCTCCAAACATAAACACAGTCACCTGAGATACATCTTAATGTATGCATGTTAATTTTGAAAGGAACAATAATTGCACATTTATAGTTTCTCAGCTCAGTAATGGAGAAGGAAAGAAAGGGGTTCAAAAAGATTTCCCTGAGAAGAATTAAGAAATTATCTTGAAAAATCGCCTTTCACTTAATACTATTCTTGATTTCTATACTGAATAACATAATACAGTGGCACCATACCTATTTCTATTTAATTTCAGTCCTAATAAATCACATTTATCAGTCAAATTTGAGCTGGATGTTATGGATGCTTTATGATGAAAAATGAGCGATGATTATGTAGCGAACCCCCAATAATAACACAACTGCAGAAGAATACGATGAATAACGATGAACAAATTTGAATCAAGTCTAATCCTTTTATCATGGTATAATGGTAGTTTGTGATAATAAGTAATAATAGCAACTATGAATCGAAACTGAATTTGGACACTAAATGAAGTTCTTGTGTCAAAAGCTTTTTGAACGCAAATGATGTGATAATGGCTCATCTTATTGAATAAGAATATACAAACAAGCCATATTGAGATTTATTATCTACCTTGAGGCAAGAGACAGATGTAACAAATTAATGTTTAATATATTCGTATATAATAAATTTAATTAGCAATGAAATAAATCATACCATTCTTAAGTATTTTAAGGAACTTAAAATTTAGTATGCATTGTTCATTAAATAGATATTGAGTTTTTGCACGAGTAATGTCTCCATGAAAACATCTCTATCTCTCCATGAATCTGTCCTTAACATACAGCCTATGAATGACCATGAATGGCAGAGAATGAGAGGATGGGGAAAAAAAAAAAAGGCTCAGGGGACAACAGAGCGCATCTGAGTCATTGCGTTATAAATTCCCTCTGATTAACCTCCCTGGTGGAGATGAAAGCAGCGATATGCCTGAAACAATTTAATAATGTCAGGCTCAGTGTAAAACACACACCAGTGGCTTTATACATTATGCACCAAAGGCCAGCAGAGTGACTCCTGCGAAAAGATAACATGACCGACCCTCAAGAGAGATAGAGAGAAGGAGGGGGGGAAGAGAATCAAGCACGGGGAAAAGGGGCTGGATAGAGACCGAGGATGAAATGAGAGGGTCAGTGATGAAGATTGAACAAGAGTCTATCATCTACAGTTTGTAGCTGACGAGAAGGGAGGATGGCGGAGGAGGATGGAGGAGGAGGAGGAGGAGGCCACTCCAGAGGCCACAGAGAGCTTTTCACACGACTCCATCAATCTGCACCATTCAGCAGAGAGAGACTGAGAAGAGACTCGTGACAGAGCAAAGAGATCAGGAGGCTAATTTTAATCGCGTAGAGGCAAAACTCTAGGTTGACTATGAAATCCATACACATTTGTAATAACTGAAGATTTGAAGTATGAGTGAACGGCTGCCAACAAGATTCAGGAGACACGCTGAACTCTGTAAGTGCTCATGAACTGCAACTTGCTGTCAAGATGAAGTAATGAATGATGACTACTGGGGATTCTCTGAGTGTCCTCTGGGTTAGTTAATTAAGTATTGCCCAGATATGGATATGGTTCTGAAACCTAGCAGGTCAAGGCAAAATGCATCAACTTACAACACCACCGACACCGACGTGTGAATAAGGCAAGGTGTGGTGAGTCAGACTGCGTGGGAGGCTCCCTTTTCTCTATTGTTATGGCATAAACTGGGATGTGCTGCACCTCCATGACAACCAGAGCACATCATCCTGGTTTCCAATGTTCTGATCGAAAGTTTTCTCAGAATGAATTTGTTACTAGCTGTCCCCAGTTTCAACAGAATGTATTACCTGTAAATATGGCGGCAGTCCCCTCTGTGGGAATGTCTCTCTGGCTCCTTTTATCTTTTCTCATCAACTTTTGGTCTGACTGTTCCTCTTCCCTGTCAGATTGAGCTTTTGACTGATGCTAATCACACGCTTTTGACTCAGTATTTGAGCTCCACTGCAGAATCGCGCGTGTGCAGACACTAGAAAATATTTTTTTCTATATTTCATCCGCTGGAGGCGAAAAGCTAATCTTGTTTTTTCACAATAAGTGCAGATATAACGTGATTTGTAACGTCACAATTAGTTTGGAGAATGTCAAGAGCTGATACGCTCCACTTGTATTGTCCATTCTCAGGGACACGAGCGTCACGGCTAAATGCACTGTTGAGAAAGTCGAAAAAATGCAGCTGCATCGATGTAAGACTTATTTATATGTTCCTTTTTGAAGAACGTATCTGTAATGAAGCCTGACGTCAATATGAGCTTCTGACACATCTGTGGTACATCTTCTGACCAAAGTTGTTTCTCTGGTGTTAGGGTTGCTACATGACAACATCGATCTGCAACTGTTGTGAAAAAATGTAGACAACCCGAAACCCTTAATGCA
Organism: Aulostomus chinensis; assembly: GCF_037954235.1. Classification (NCBI taxonomy): domain Eukaryota; kingdom Metazoa; phylum Chordata; class Actinopteri; order Syngnathiformes; family Aulostomidae; genus Aulostomus; species Aulostomus chinensis. Next base: position 15,757,020 of record NC_141340.1, read on the forward strand.
AATTGATCGCTCCTTCGACCAGCAAGGAGACTTAAACGGACAGATTTCTTCATTTTATAGCACGTTAAATCAATGTAATAGATAGGTAAGATATTCAAGGGATTATGTAGTCATTGTACTCATGTTTTCACGTATTGCCCAGCAATATTAAAGACTCAGATTAAGTCACTGGAAGGTGGATTTCATAAAGCTGGAAAAAGGAGAATGGATGGAACCATGGACAAGACCCTGCTCACCCCAATCCAAAAAGGGAGATACATAAATAAAATAACAAGCATTTACAAAACAATGTGAGTGATGACATCACGAATACACTCTGACTAAGACAGTTAATTGTAATTACAACATAAAGATTGTCAATTATATAAAAACCACACGTGTACATGTTGGTTACAGATAATTTGGAAAGCACAAGTTACAGCCAGACATGGAGTTTATTTATCGATAAGCTGCAATTTCATAGAAAAAAATGTGTAAAGTGCAAAGTGAAATCTAACTTTGGCCATCAAAGTGTCTAGTATAACCTGTTAATGTTATCTGTAACATTCAGGAGGCATGACACAGATACACAATAACCAACCGCAATAATCCTCAGTTCAGCACCACCGGTGAACCTTTGATGTGCGTCTCTCTGCTCTGTCAGTCCGTGTCATCGTCGCTAGAGGAACAAAACCTTTTAACGTTCTCAAGAAAAGCTGGCGAGCATGTTTCCTTTTGTAATGTCGGCTGGCTCGAGATAGCCGTTAAGAAAGTCGTGGAGTTAAAAAAAACTCAAAATCTTGAACTATTCCTTTAAGGGTTTCTGCGAGGTTTATGCTGCTACGCTTACATCCGCACAAGATGATATGATGGCAGATGTCTGATATAGAATTATGATCATAAAGAAAACAATATTTCCCTGCAATGGTCAGAGACAGACCTCCATCATACCAGAGGTGTGTGACAATGTGTTTTTTAATAAAAGTCAAATATATTGGCGTGGTGTGTCCTCTCAGAGATTTATCAGTCCAACTCTGGTGTCAATCTCCCTACAGAGAATTTCAGTCTGGAAACTGTAATATTTTATTTGAGACGGAGCAAACTCAATAACGAAGCCATGTTTGTCTAGATGTGCAGATCTATGGTCCAGAGTGCTATCTGATGTGAGAGGAATCCTACTTAACCTCACGGTTTAGTTCTTAATGAGAACTCAATCACCTATGTGAAGAAGACGATATTATATATGTGGATAAATAAACACGTGCGTATACTTATGGTAAACTGATGGGTATAGAAGGTAGAACAAAACAAAAAAAAAAACACCCACCAAAAAAGCAATGAGCCTCATTCATTCATGAACTGTTCTTACACACATACGGTTTTCATTCTTGCACAGTTTTTTTGACCCGACAGATTAACACCAAGCGCAAGTAAAGGAGTTAGAGAGAGTTGGCTTCCTGTCTGCAAGACTAAACTGAGGGCAAAAATAGGCTGATAGTGTGTCGGAGCAAAACTGTGCATGAGAAAATTTCATGAGGGAAGCCCAATGCTTGCTGCTTTAACATGTGGAAAAGGCTGCAGCCGCCGTTCTGAAACATTTGAATGGGTGATCTGGCATCACCTGTCACGTCATGAAAGTGCCAAGCAATTCAACTCGCTCCTCTGAAGCGCTTCGAAGGCTCCCCCCCAAAGGGTGGGCGACTGTGTCAGCCTTCGCCCAGACTGGGTGGCCACTCCTCCAACTCTGCTGCTCTTGAAGATATCACTCTGGCTCTTCTGGCGAGCTCAACCCCGGCAATCAGTGAGACTTCAAACACCAGCGCCACCCTTTGAATGCCACCCGGGAACGTGTGTTGCAAAGCATGGCTTTCCTCCTGGTGAGGAGATTAGAGATGCAGATGGGGGAAACACTGGTGCTTTCAGATGCTTTTCTGACTCCCTGTCAAGCAACACCTGTGATGTACTGTCAACAGAACAATATGCTGCTAATACGGAGGCAAATACAACAAAATCCCTGCTCTATGGAAGTACAACACAGCGCTCACATTAAGCCAATTATATGTATTTAAACAGCTAAAAGACAACTCAGTCAACCTAGCAAAGCACCCTGCAAATAAACTATGAAAAGGATTCTTCTAGTTATTTTCTATGGGCTTCAAGGAAATTCAGTATACTTATTTTCAGAGTATCAGCTGAATTTTGTGCAACTCAACAACCTTGGCTCTGCTGGCGACTGTGAGGACCAGCCACTGTGTTGTGTCAGGAGGTGCCTCTGTGGCCAAAGGCCCTACGGCCAGCCATACATCATCAGATATTGATACGGTTCCACCACAGCACCGCTGCTGACATTTGATTCATAGCTCTGGGTGCACCTTTTTGAATTTTGAACAGTCAACAAAAGATCATGGAGAAATGTCAATGTTGACATCAGGGGGGCGGAAAAAAAGACTAATGGAGCTAGTCAGAAAAGGTGGGAGATTTTGTCTTGAACCAACGGCTCATTCAAAGTGTCTGACTGTGTCGGTCTCATTCACTCTGATTCCATCCATCCATCCATTTTCTTCTGCTTAAGGGTCGGGGGGGGGGGGCTGGAGCCTATCCCAGCTGCCTTCAGGTGAGAGGCGGGGTTCACCCTGGTCAGGTCACCAGTCCATCACAGGACCAACACATAGAGACGGACAACCATTCACACTTACAGTGGGAGGAAGCTGGAGTACCAGAGAGAACCCTCACAGGAACAGGGAGAACATGGAGACTCCACACAGAAAGATCCTGTGCTGGAGCCGGGACTTGAACCCGGGACCTTCTCGCTGTGGGGCAGCAGTGCTGACCACTGCATCACCGTGCCGCTCAACTCTGATTCCACATAGCTTTATCAATTATGATAATACATCAGAATTTTGGCATACCCAGTAACAACATCAATCATTTCCACTGATAATGATATGATAAATGTCATGTGCCATCTAAAATTTTCCCCTTCAACATGATTGCAGAGCAAAAACAACCTTTTAACACATCTCCACCCATTTCTTGAAAAAAAGCAGCAGATATTAACGTACCACTGGATTAGTATTTCGGAATATTTTGAAGTTTTTAGTCCCCCCTCATTTTTTGGGGAAACAGCAACAAACTGAACTAAAAAGCTAGTTGCAACCTAAATAGCAGGTCTGTTGGGTTATTTGGGCTAATAATGATAAAGATATGAAACAAAGTGGTTTGCTAAATTGAACACCTTTTCCCCTTTGACACTGGTGATGATGATTGGCTAACATAGTTGAAACAAACCAGAGCTTTTTGTGTGCATGTGTGTGTGAGTGTGAGAGAGAGAGAGAGAGAGAGAGAGAGAGAGAGAGAGAGAGAGAAAACGGAACATCATATTTAGAGAATCAGGAAGGAAAAATATTTCAATATAAAATGACGCAATAGTTTTGAGGGAAAAGGTGGACCAAGGGAGGCCAGATCAGAGTCGCTGGGTCAGGGTAGAATTTCATGTATTCATTTATTCAAAATGATCAATTCCCCTCTATTTATATTGATCTCATTGCATTATTTTGCTGCTGTCTATTTCATTACAGTTGTGATTCTTAATTTTAGACCCTGCTCTTTTACAATTAACTGAAAAGCAAAAAACTGAGGTAGTTCATACGGAGTATGCAAAGTCTGTTTGCACGAACAAACCAAGAGGCTGCTCCTTCCACATGTCCCTTTATAATGGAGCATGCTGCAAGTGATAACCCAGGTGTGTTAAACGTTGCACCGTAGTAAATATGAGAAAATGTGTTTTGGTCGGACCAACACCAGAGCACCGTTGTGTGTCAATTGGAAAACTCTCCCAACCAAGATAACAATACAACAAACCTATCAGCTTAACCTCAACGTTTTGTCAGTTAATAGTTTGCTAAGAGCAGTACAGCAGCAGTGAATTTGTGTGTTACACTCTTGTGTTAGTGATCTCATTCAGAAAGGAGGAGTATAATATATACTATATTCTATATACACTCTGTTAACCCAGTCCCTCTGTGCCTGTTTACATAAGGGAGGGTGTTTGCAGCTTTATTTGACTCACCTCCTGCACAAAATGATTAGATTGTGTGCCACCTATTTCATTGTGATGACTTTTAAATCATTACAGCAAAAATCAACACTGTTGTTGCAAATAAGCTGGCGGAACATTGCTGATGAGGTAAAACTGTAAGTTGTGCAAAAAGATTTATTTGTTCAAAGCCTGATATTTATTTATCAACACGACAGGAACACACGGACTTCATCGTGTTGTAGTAGTTTAGCAAAAAGGTATTTAATGTCAGATTTAATGGTTGTTGCCAGAGGCAAACAGGACAAACACGATGAGAGAAGGAAGACCAGAGAGAGTCCTCTTGTGCAGAGTGATACAGACAATCTGATGTCATTATTTCTACAATATGAATGTGAACATGGTAGCACGGTAGTGCAGGGGTCAGCACTGTGGCCTCACAGCAAGAAGGTTCCGGGTTCCAGTCCCGGCTCCAACACAGGATCTTTCTGTGTGGAGTCTGCATGTTCTCCTGTTCCTGTGTGGGTTCTCTCTGGTACTCCAGCTTCCTCCCACAGTCCAAAGACATCAAGAGAGGACGAGGCTGATTGATACTCTAAATTGACCGTAGGTGTGACTGTGAGTGTGAATGGTTGTCTGTCTCTATGTGTTGGTCCTGTGATGGACTGGTGACCTGTCCAGGGTGAATCCTGCCTCTCACCCGTTGATACTGGGATAGGCTCCACCCCCCTAAGACCCTTCACAGGAATAAGCGGAAGAAAATGGATGGATGGATAATAAAGCCCAACTCCAGCTTTTGGATGCACTCCACAAAAAAAAAAGAGTATATATATATATATATATATATATGCAATTTGAGTTCCAAGTTCAGTTGCTCAGTTTTCTCAAGCAACCAGAGAGTGTTAAATGATCAAATTTGAGTAAAACCTCATTACTAGGTGACAGCCATGTTTTCACAGCAAATAAAACCAGAACTGTTTCTCGGCAGGGTTCACTCATTTAACAATCTTTCATGTCCTGGACAAACTGAACTCCACGTCATCAACCTGAGCACTGCTGTTCAGCTGATATTTGGGAGATGTGAGGTTTCCCCCAACAACAGCGCTATGTTTATCCTGCAGACCTATGCGATAAGTTTATTCCAACCCTTTGGAGAAAACAGTGCTGCTCTTCTGTGTTGATGAATGTGGCCTCTAAAAACATCCCCTGACAGATGTAGCTTAAACAGTGCATGATCCTTCTCACTGCCAATCAATGTACTCTCTCTCTCTCTCTCACACACACACACACACACACACACACAGAGCCGTATGACACAATATAATATGCACCTCACAGCCTGCGGATGAAATGAATAACCGTGAATGGAAATAAGCGTGTGAGAATACATGCCAGAGAAATCCGTCTGTGGCCCCTGCTCTTTTAACATTTACAAAAAATCCATCATGTGGCTTTTGTAGAGTAAGCAGAACGCTAGATTGACTGTAACAAATGCATATGCTCACTTTTGTTGCTTTTTTCTTTCTTTCCGGCCGACACTTTCAAAGGAGCGCATGCAGGTTTTCTTCCGTGCGGGCACGTGCGTGCGCGCACACACACGCACGCGCACACACACGCACGCGCACACACACAGAGCAAGAGCAGGAGAGGCAGGACAATGGAGTTGAAGTCAATATTGAACAGAGAAGGAAAAAAAAAAAAGGCAAAGAACTCTGAAAGTCTGTACTTGTTGTGCGTGTGTGTGTGTGTGTGTGTGTGTATGTGGATGTGTGTGGGTGTCTGTGCATATATATTGTATTTCTATGCCTCCATTTGAAAATTACACACCACTGTTTGGTGTGGTCTGACGTGTCACTTTCTCTAATGAAAGCATGTCAAGCTATTAAGTATTTTTAAGGACATTTAACGAACTGTTTTCTTTATTCCCTTTTGATGTTTTTTTTCTCCCCCTCCCACGTTGCGCCTCAGATTGCATGCTGTTCCTGTGTTAGAGGGTGAGGTAACCAGGAAAAGAAATAAAGACAAGTGAGTTCACCTCAGGACATGCAGATCTGCTTCACTCTGCCTACACCACTGTTGATACATCACTCTCAACTGCATTTGCTTCACTACCAGCTCTGAGAGAAGGTGTTGAATGCCATCTTGGCTGGTATTTCTGGTTGTTCTGAGGCAGCTGCCACAAGGCCTGTAAATGTGTTTCAGTAAAAGTGGATCGTAGGGGAAGGAGATTGATTTGTGGGGTGGTGTGGAGGAAAGAGAAAGCAGGAGGGAGAAGACAAAGATGGACAAGGGTTGAGAGAATGTCTGACTATGGTTCACTCTGTGTATTATACAAGTGTGTGTGTGCCCGTGGATCCCCTGAGAGCCACCTGAGGGGAGAATGTGGGAATGAAGCAATGCAACATGCAATAAGTCATGACAAATATCGATATGTATATTTATTTATGAGCAATGAATGAAAGCATTCGGTTTTATTGGTGGAGGATTGCTTTCAATCTACCTACTGTACATTAGGATATTCAAAATAAACAGAATCAAACTTTACCGATATTTCTGAATATCAGTGTCTAAAATACAGGATCTTTCTGTGTGAGTCTCCATGTTCTCCCTGTTCCTGTGTGGGTTCTCTCTGGTACTCCAGCTTCCTCCCACAGTCCAAAGACATCAAGAGGGGACGAGGCTGATTGATACTCTAAATTGACCGTAGGTGTGACTGTGAGTGTGAATGGTTGTCTGTCTCTATGTGTTGGTCCTGTGATGGACTGGTGACCTGTCCAGGGTGAACCCCGCCTCTCACCTGAAGGCCTGTGACCACAACAGCAGCAGCAGCAGAGGGAGGTTGGACTGGGACACTAAGAGGTTTGCCAGACTGCCACAGAACTGAATATTCTTCTGACGTATACGTTGTATGTACTGCACGTCACGTCCTGTTAAGGCCCACACAAGCGACGGCTTTTTTTGGAAAGAGGAATATTACGCCTCCATTTCACACAGGCAAGACGGCAAATTCCTGCCTCTACCTTGCCACAAATTCTGTGTCTAAAAAGGGACTACTGTGTCAAGTTGGAGTCCTTTGAGATCTTGCAGGTCTCTCCACCTTTGAAATTCAAAGGCCAAAATTTACTCCTGTCTTATCTCTCTTTATCTTAAGCCTCTTTAGTCAAGGTAAATCCGGAAGGTCATCTTCAGCTGAACATTTCAGACGGCTCTCTGCCATCTTGTTTTCAAAATGTGCGCTACTCCTCACTTGCCGCAGCTTTTTATAGAGGGGGAGGGGCCAACAGTACTAAAGGGAGGGAGGAGGAGATTCACGTGAACCAACATGAACACGTGGCTGCCCAAGGGTTAAAACAAGAGGTTAGAGAACCACACCCAGGCACGCTCTAATCCACACATCATCACACCACCAGTTCTTTACGTAACAGTTTTGTCCCCCTGAAATCTAATAAGGCGTAATTTGGTATGTAGTGCCTTTATAATCTGTTTCCTCAAAGGTTTGTTTAGTTTGTTTTTTTTCTCACACACAGAGCCATAAAACTCCCAGTTTTCTCATCTGTATTCTGAAGGTTAATGCATGGGGGTCTGTTCAATGAATCAGGCGATGAATGATATATGAACATTTTATTCCTCAAAACGTACTGCTGTTGAAAGTATTTTCTGGTTTTGCAGTGATAAAATGATACCAAAGGAAAACCTCTTCATGAAAATCGCGCATCTGATTTTTCAACTAAATGAAACAAGAACTTTCGGCCTGACCTTCTGGAAATGTTCACAAATGTTTGCATAATTTCATAGATGGGGTATTATTTGCTACGTGACAGTACCGCAACATTCTGCATGCCAACTGCCATACAACCTCAAAAAAGAACAAGGAGATCGTGTTACATCAGTGCATGGCTCAATAATTTTTGTGACACAAAAAAAAAACCCTAATTGTTTTCACGGGATTTGCCACATGAGGACATTTCAGTTTGATAACGTAAACTCTGTGTCTAAAAGCTCTATGCTGCACGAGGGTGAACCTGTTTCACGAGGTGCAAAATAACACTGAAAACAGTAACCTCAACATGAAGAGTGTTTCTTATACGTCACACCACTGACATGTTCACGAGCTTCTTTACACCCTTCTAAACTCTCCTTGTTAACTACGTGAGTGTGTCTGCAGCGTGGTGTTGAATTTTCTCATCAAACAAAGGCGATCATCATTGCGCACGGGAGAATGCCTCGCTGGCACTGAAATTCAGGGCAGAAAAGGGAAGCGGGGCAGCGGGAATGCATTTGTTATGTACCTGCTGACACACAACCAGGTGCTGAAGAAACAGTACGAATATTTAAAAGTCTGAGCGTGTGCATTCTTCACTGGCAGTTAAAGATATATGTAACTGTGAGGACAATGCTGCCAGCTCTATTAGTAAGTCATCATCTTTTTTCTTTTTTTCTTTACACGGTGCGGTGAATAAGTACGGCAAGATGGGTCAAACTTTTAGTTGAAAAGCTTAAAAGTCAGCGGGAGAGAAAACTTTTCCTTTCAGCCACACACTAAAGCACATGATAACTATTCATGCTGTGAGCCGAGAAGATTTTTTTCTTTCTCCGTATAACAGAATCTGTCAGAGTTTTATTGCTGCTCTGTGTAGCCAATCGAATGGCTAATCAGCTCATCTGCCCAGAATACTTTGTTCTAAAGTTCACGTCACGGAGACACCATGATGTTTCATACGCTGGTTAGAGTGTGAGTGACTGGTTCGAATGAGGGCACGACTCGCTCAACCCTCCAGGATGGCTCTTATTTGATCTGCTAAGTGCTTTGTGCAGAAGACAGTGTCGAGCGAAGATATTATGAGTCATGGTGACGCCGTCATCTGTCACCTGCATGCAGAGTTCAGCACTTCCTGTACTGGAAGGGAAGAAGTGCCATCAAAGGTCACCCCTGAAACATCCTTGTGTGACAATAACAACAGAGAGGGCATTAACAGGCAGCTCTGGGTCCGCCTCTCAAATTTAGAGGTGATGCCTGTGACCCGCATTGACAATTCGGCTGCCCTGGAAGAAATTGGCACAAAAAAGTGATAAGAGCAGAGAATGTCAAATTGAGTTCAGATGCATCTATTCTGTGAGTTCATACCTCTAATTTGGCTGAGCTGTCGCAAAGGAACTCAGGCACGGAGAAACATTGCAACACACTGAACGCAATGAAATAGTTAACCTATTTCCCTTTGATCTCAAAACACATTTACCATATATGTGACAGTACTAACATGGAACATGAGAGCCATCATGTAAACATTATGCGTTACATATATGACCCCTGTATATTCTTGTTTTGCCCAGTGGGATAACATAAAAATACATGAAGATGGAGAATGAGCTCCATCTATAACCCAGTGGACAATGGTTCCAGGCACAGCAGCTCTAACTAGCTGGCTGTTGTATACTCATGGGCAGGCAGGTTGAAATATGAGGGCTGAGGACATGAGGTCTTCACAGAATGCTAAACTCCCCCCCCCCTCCATATCTCTCACTGTCTCTCTCTCCCCACTGTGCCCTGCAACCAATCTGACGCCTAATTAATCCTGAAGGTCTTTTGTTCCGCTGAGGTTTTCCTCTCTTTCCCCCCACTGCACTCCATCCATCCTCACCTCCCTCCACAACCAGCAACCCCCCCCCCCCAGCCCCCACTCCACCCCTCGATCGGTTTTCACCCCTCCCTCTCCTCGCCACACTTATGCACACACACACACACACACACACACACACACAGCGTATTCCAGCATCACCCATTTTGCGTGCCCCAGGGGAGGCCCGGTACAGGTCCTACAGAGCAGGACAGAGGTAACAGATGTTTTGATTTGCCTTTTTCTCCATCTTTGTGGTAATTTAGTCACGAGAAAATGTATGACTGTTGGTTACACTTATTCCCTGTGTGTACTAACTAATTGTGCTCATACGAGAGACTGATCATATTCAGCATACAGGTAAGCAGCAACATGGAGACTATGAAGCATGGTAAAACAATGCATTGTGTTAATTGGGTCAAGTCTTTGAGGACTTATTCTTCCAAATGAACCTGGTCGAGTTACCCTCATCCATTTTATTGTTTTGTTCATACAGGCAGCAAAGGTGCTGACACTACAACCCGTTTACTAAAACCTGTAAAGCTGAACAGTTAACATGATATTTGTAATTTACGTTACACAAAACAGAAATGTAGGAACAAGGTTTTCACATGATATGATAATAACGGGGACATTGGGAAGATAGAGCTGCTGCAGGAGTTCAGCAAAGAACTTTCTCACAAAACCATAACGTGTTACATGCAAGGTACAGTAACTTTTAGGAACTTGACGTTGATGGGAAGCTGATTCTAAGCCCGTCACAGATGGGTTTCGCAATTCTGAGGAAAATATTTCATTGTGATTTTTAAGGACTGATATTTTAACTGCCATATGATTTGCAACATTAGAGGGAGTATTATTTTTGACACCACTAACGTACCAGGACATCTCTGCAGTAGCACAATATTTAATTTGACACACAAAGTAACCTTTACATATATATATATATATATATATATATATATATATTTACCATTATGCAGGCTGTATTCGTATGTTTATAAATTTTTGATTAATTTTGCAGCTGTATGGAGAGATGTTTCCTTGTTCCCAGCCTTGATGCTCAACTAACTTATATATCCCTTAAGGAATGATATAATTTGATTTGAAAAACAAAGTTCTGTCAGGTTGAACAATCCTCCTTTAAGAATGTGATGTGCACATAGTGATTCCTTGACGTATAGTTAACACATTTGCACATTTACCTTTTACTCCTCAGATATGGGTCAGCCATTCAGAGATTACTCTATTGACGTTAGCGTTACCCGACAGATGCAAATGTGAGTTGTCGTTGAAAAAAACAAAAACAATACAAAAAAAACACCCCTTGAAAATCATTACTGATCTTTCTCTATTCTGCACGTAACCAGGGCATATCAAGCCCTCCGGGAAACATTGAAAAAGATTTGAGAGGCCCAGTGGGTCCGAGTGATCAGCCAGGCATGTGAGTGGGTGTAGAGGGACAATCACTGTCAAGTGATGTGTGTCTGAACTGTTTGTGCAGTCCCAACATTTTTTCGGGGACGATATGTGGTTTTGTTACTGCAAATCATGGGGTTCCTGTTAAGTACCAGTTAATGATCAGAAGGAAACCTGCAACTTGCTTAATTTCCCTCATAGTGACAGAAACGGCACCAGCAGAAATTCATTCCAGAAACAAATCAAACCATTTTTTAAGTTAACCGTGATAATACGCCATAACTCTGTCATACACTGTAACAATATGCTGAAAAAAAACACACAAAAAAACAGCCATATTTTAACAGTAACATACCGTTTTCCATTAAAACTGTAATACTGAAGGAAACAATGCATCCTGGGAAATATTCATGGGCGGCTTGCCGTTTCCGATAAAATACTGTAATATACTGTAAATAGGGTTGAATTCTGGGAGCGATCAGAATCAACGGCAGAGAAGCAGCAAAAATACAGTTGCGTGCACGGAAGGACACGTGGAAGCGAGCAGAGGCCATCTGGACTTTCTTTTCCAACTCCTTTTGATCCAACTCAGTCCTGCACTTTGGACAGGGTGAGTTTGAATAATACTTTCATACATCTGTCGGGTGTTGTTTGCTTACGATCGTACTGCTCTTTTCTCCGGTAAGCGCGCTTGATGAAACTCCATCGCGAGCTGCGTCACGCAAGTCACAGCTGGTTCAGGTTGGGTTTAATGCTAATTTTATTGCTATGAATAGCACGCAATCATTTCAAGAAATTAAGATTCTCACTAAATTCCTATATTTTCTGTGCCCTATCGTCGTCTGCCACAGTGGCTGACATCAAGAAGACCCTCACCCTTACCCTCTACTCCTCGTCTAGCACTGCTTGGTATGTATTTAGTGAATTAACACACTGTTTATTTCATATCAGATGAGCTGAAGTTATATGTTTGTATCCCAGTAAAGCATGAATGTTCATCAAAGTAGAGACAAATCAAGACGCTCTCTGTAATAACTCTTATTTCACATTTCAGGTAGGACAAAGCGTACAACTGTTGGACGCTCTGTTTTCAGTGTACTACACCTTTAACCTACAGTACCAAGAGGGGGCTGCCTGTACATTTGAATTCAATCAAAGGTGAGGCTCGTCTCGTCCTAATGACCTTATTCCCGGCAATCATTTTGACATTAAATTGTTGGGTAAACACAGGTATTAATTAAGGTTCCATTCCATTAAGGTCTAACAGAGCCAGGGTCAAGTCGGGTCCATTTTTATTTGTACGGCGCCAAATCACAACAAAAGTTCTCTCATGACACGTTACAGGTAGAGCAGGTCTGGAACCTCACTCCTTCAATGGATCAACACCCAACAATTCTCCATCAGCAAGCACGTCCTGCAACAGCGGCGACGAAAACCTTCCTCTTAACAGGCAAATTACTCGTGATTGTTTAACAAAAATCCTGTCCGTGCATATGTTTTGAATGCACCAACAGCCGTCCCTACAATATCACAACAACACATCAATGTATTTGGTCAAACATAGGTTGCCATTTGATTTTTTTCCCCAAATCATCCCGCCTTGCTCTATCTAACAGACTTTACATCCAACCCCTGGTCTCAGACGACTGTGTTTTTCAGGCGATTCATTGGAATCAATCCTGAAAGGTGGACCAAGGCCGGCCGTGGCACGACCACTTCTAAGAGGACAGATAAAGTTTGCCACAGTGAATCCCCGGGTGGCCACTCTGCTCAAAAACCTGATGGATTTAGAGTGGAATTTCATATAGGTGAGCATACCTGACAGGATAGGTCAGCCACGTTTGTTTTTGTCATTGCGTACGGATTCTTATCATCCTGTGTTCTTGTTACCCTGCTCACGTGTACGTTTGAGTTTTGACATTTAAGGCATGAGCCTTCACTGTACGTATTGATGGAGTTGCTGCTGCCTTACTTTAATAAACCTGTGTTATACAATTAACCATACCAGCCTCTTCTTTTCCATTGAACTTGTGTTGCTGCATTTTAGTTAACACAATCATTTCAGTATACGTTGTATAGGCTAAAGAATACACACTAAAATAGCTAATCAAAGTTACAGCAAAGACAGTGTCGATGACAACCAGTTAAGCACTGACAGCAATATGCTCTATTTACATAAAATATTACTGGTACTGTCTTTGAGATTATAGTTAAATTTCATTCCCAAAGGAAAAAAAAAAGACTATTGTGGCTTCCCTGCCACTTGCATATTATAAATTCAATAAAATATACCACTATATCATGTACTTAGCATCATAAATGCAAGGAACTGTAAATTATTTAACAGTAAGCAAACTGTGGATAAACTTATTTACTGGCAACCCTGCTGACAGTATTTTACAGTGAAATTACAGAAAATACAGTGCTAAACTGTAATTCAATGCATGGTATGATTACAGTAACATACTGCTTAATAGATAGCTGTATGAAACTATAAAATTAACAGTAAATTACTGGCAACCCTGCTGCCAGTAACTATTTTCTCCAGTTTTCTAATTTATTTACTTTTTTTCTTTCTTTACTTACTCTGTATTATGCTAGCTGTATTGTATTTATTTGTATTATTTCAATTGTGTGTCTGAGTTTAATAGCCTACATGGGGAGCGCCACTTGATGAGCCCCTACGGTTTTTGTTTTTTTTTAGTAACATTAAGTACTGTATGCATTCCTTATTAGTTGTTTCTTTGAAAAACTGCAATTACGGTATCTTAATATTTGTGTCTTCGGATCGGATTAATTAAAACACAGCTTGTCATGTCTGTTAAAATTATGAATCTCCTGTTGGTTACTGTTAAGTCTATTAAAGCCGGGTGTGGCCCCACTGGTTCTCCAACTTGTTAACGGATCCCCGAGCAAGTCCATATTTCCTGCCACAGCAGGTGAAACCACATTAATCTCCTCACAGATCCACGAAACAGAGGAGGACTTGTGCTTCAGAAAACACTGCTCTCATTCTGAAAACCCAGAGGTGCTTCAGATAACATCACTTACAGGAAAAAATACAACTTGAATAGGAAGGCTAAGGGGTCCTAGCTTGCAAATGCGCACTACAGCTTTGTGGAGAATTACTAACGTTTGGGCAGGGACACTGTACAGATGGGGGAAAAAAGAAGCTCTAAATGCACTTCAACACTTCAATCAAGCCAATATTTCATAGCTGGTCTGCAGGAGTTTGGACAATCAATGATTTGGCCGTTGGCGGATCAGATAGATTTCTGTCTGAAACTTTGGTTCAATATTTGAACAGTTACGGGACATGATTTCCAACAGTTCAGCGGCCAAAAGTTCCATTATTCATTAACAGCTCTGACGTTGTGTTGTGCTGAATATGTATAGGGATGTGAGCTACACAGAAAACCACACATGCCAAAGGTATTTGGTGAAGTCTGTCAGTTTAAAAGGAACAAAGCTGTCATATGATGTATGAGAGTTTCTCACGGTTACTCCAAACCTGAATAAGGACACCTGGTTACTCCATGTAATGGTGGGGAGTTTCATCAGATTAGTACAAGCATGACAGGGAGATGTCGAGATGAGCTTAGTGTCTGACAAAAAGCAAGCTACAGAATCACTAAACTTCTTGTCAGAAATTTACATAATAATAATAATAAAGTCTAGCTGCTTTATTTTGAAGGCAAGATCACAAAACTGGATGGGAATTTGTAGGCGGCTGATCCAGGATCATGCTTGAGAAAGCAGTGGGGCTGCACAATTAATCAAGATGAACCACAAATCACAATCCGGCCCATTCCAAACCGCAGAAAGGTGCATTATTTGTGTCGAAATACCATTTTAAATTAAATATTGTGGCGCTGAAGAGGCATCTTGCATGCACACAAAATATTCTAAAGACTTATGAGAACAGATTACCTGATACAGATCCCAACAAAAAAAAGCACGGCATAATAATTTTAAGCAATTTTTCAATGAAAGTGACAACTATGACACAAAAATAAAAATTCCCTCTAATATTGCAAAGCATGTCACTATCATATCAGTCAAAATAACTGCAATTAGATATATTATTTTAAATTGTGCAGCCCTTCTTGGCAGATTAGAAACTGATCAGATGGTCATTCAGGTGACAAATTTCGCAATCTGGACGGCGATTATTTAATTTCCTGACATTCATACAGAACTTTACTGGTGATGAGACCACTCTCTTTGTATCCTTCCAGCAGACCGCCAGCTCCATCTTCCCACAAAATACGTACATCCGTCCTTCCAAGTCTACTCATCTCCTCAGCGAGTGGTGGAAGTCATATGAAATTGGATGTGGCCACTGAGAATCGCCACGGAGAGATAATCCACATGATCGGTTTAGTTAGTCATTTCGTACAAAGCAATGCTTCAGCTGCCGTCTTCTTTGTCTGAGTTACCAAAACAAAGGAGGAATTGATGTGCATTAATGTGATGTCTACATGTTTCACAGCGGTTACAAATCTCTGCTGTCTTCATGTCGTGATCGTGATGCTACAGAAACACTTCAACAATGTAACATGGATGTGACAGAAACTTGGGCAAAGTACAGACACACAAACACAAAAATAATTCGCACATTGATACAGACCTACACTTTCTTCTTGTCTTATTGAATGACCCCTTCTGGTCTTGTCCTCAAGTATGATTCTTTTTTGGCACATTTTTTTTGTGTCATATTTTGTTAAGATGAAATACAACATCTTAATTCTTTTATTACCAAAAACATAAATAGGTTAAAAACAGTCAAGACTTCAGTAAAAGCTTCAAAGAACTCTGGAGCTTCCTACAATAACCCACTGCTTATTTGCATTTTTTTCTGAGTCTACTCCTAGAGTCAAGTCAAGTCAGTTTTATTTGTTCAGCACCAAATCACAACCAAAGTTCTCTCCTGACTCTTTACTAGTAGAGCAGGTCCAGTACCTCACTCCTTCAATGAATCTACACCCAACAATTCTCCATCAGCAGCACATCCTGCTACAGTGGTGATGAAAACCTTCCTTTAACAGGCAGGAACGTCGAGCAGATACAGGATCAGTGGGGACGGCCTTCTGTTTTGACTGGTTTAGGGGAAAGAGAGCAGGAGAGCAGGACAGAGACAAAGACAGATAATGGAGGAAGACAGATTTGCAGAAGGAAAGAGAGGGACAGAGATAAAGAGAGAGAGAAAGAGAAGAGACTGATGGACAGATGGGGACGTGAGCAGGTGGAGCTACGGGTGGCAGCTTGAGCCTCTTCAGGTCTGTAGCCTCCTCCAGCAGCACACAAAGGTCAACAGTCTGTAAGGTCACAACAAGCACATTTCCTCAATTCTGCCTTTAGTTCTGATGCCTATATTGCCAAGTTTGGACGAGTATATTCTTATTTTCATCTCACTTTTGATTCAAGGCAGCGTCGCTGCCTGCTCTCCTGTTTCTAGCTCTGAAGATGAAGCTACCTTGTTTCAATGAACTTGTCACTGGACAGAAATATCTTGTGTGCGCACTTCCAGCAGAGAAATCTGTACGTACGGGGAGGCTGATTAAAACATGTACTGTTGAATAAATAGCTGTTCAAGAAAGAACAATGCGCACAACACAAAAGATATTCGGTCTTCAAAAATCAGAAAAAAAGAGATGAGATAGAATTCTAATCCAGCGTTTCTGACAAGTAGAGAGGTTACATTTTATTCTTCTGAGTGGCTTAAATACCAGTTGTTACATCCCTGGGTATAAACAGGGTTTGTCTGTCAAAGAACAGATTAGATTAAACAACTGGGCCCTCTGAAGTACAGATTATATAAAATAATACAAATAATCACATATTGTTCTGCTGCATGTCTGCTAAAGTAAAACTACAGTGCCACATCTGTTCACTGTACGTGTTGTCAAAATGGAAACTCAGCTGTGACGCGTTCTGATTGCGGGCGTGCGCACGTCTTAATTCAGCGTTTGTGACTGAGGGGTCCGTTGCTTCAGGCTGGAAGGTCATTTAAAGGCCAGACATCCAGACCTCTCCCCTCCCTCCTCCTCCTCCCCTCTCTTCTGCCTGAGAGTCAGAGATAAACCTACACATGCCAGCCACACAGGACCAATAGTCATGATTTATCGGAAGCCATTTGGTACCTGAACGCCTATGAAATTGTAATGAACTTGATTATGCTTTTAATGAAGTGTGAGAAGTTCTTCAGAATTGATTATAGCCATGCTGGCTTGCAGCTATGGGCTGTGGAGGGGAAAGGAGGAAGGAGAAAGAAGGGAGAGGAGGAATGAGGTCTGTCATAAACAATGAAGACTTAGTAGCAGCGACTCAAGCAGGCTAGCATGGGGTGAGCGGAGGTTCAGACAGGAGCATCACGCTTCTTTGCTATAGATTACAGGGGCGTTTTAGTATATATGCGTAGTGACTTGACCTGACCAACCCCATTTCAATTTCTCCCTGCTTAGGGATTTTCCCTCAAAGCTGCATGCTGACGCGGTACATTAGATTCAACAGCCCGCAGCTTCATAGGTCATATTTTGCATACATATTAGACCGTTGAGGATGATTCTAACCTTTCCATGTACGGGGTGCTCCCGTTCAGATGGGGAAACATTATTGTTCAGTAATTTCACACACTAATCTCTACTCTTGCATCCTCTTTTCCCCTTAAACGACAAATGATGAGCTAAGTGGCTCGTAAAAGGGCAGAGCAGCAGCCCAAACGTAAACAGTTGCTTTTCACACACATTATTTTGTAAACTTAGTGGCCTACTCTAATGAGATACTTCACAGATACACACCAGGAAACACCTTTTCCTCCCAATTACAGAGGTCAGAGATCAGAATTAGTTTGGATATTGAAGCTCAGCTGTGACTGCAGCCTTTTAGAGGAGGTCTGGTTCCATGTGCTCCATTGACATTTGAGAATATCCTGATATCAAGAGATTTAAGGCCGGAACTAAGCAAGCCAGGGAGCAGCGGAATCATCACCATAGAATATTTGATTCAGAGTAAAAAAAGATGAAAAAAAAAGGCAAGGGTACAAGACTGTGTGTACAAATATCTCAAGAGTTAAGGAACTGCTCAGCCCATAGAGCATTGCAAACAGTATTTCAAGGCCAAAGTTGTTTGAAATAACCACATGTCCTGACCAAAAATTTGGGCATTGATGTCTAGAGAATATCATATCAAAATATTTGACGTAAGATGTTACAAATGTACTTAAGGATTACTGCTAGTGTAGTAAACCTTGAGGATGCTAATAAAAGCCGACGATCTCAAAATAAGGTTGTTCTCCTAAGAACTTTAGGCTTCTATAGGAGCAGGTACCATCATATCACGTTTGGATTGCTTGTAATATGTGTCAAACTCAAATGATTGTGACATAAAAGCTAATAATCAACTCCTCTAAGGACTGTCTGCAATTTTCATTGACCCTACTGCTGTTCTATACTGGCCTTCGTTACCATCTATATTTTATATATTACCTGAATTCCCAGAATTCCACTTTCTACATGTATTTTAACCTGTCTGAAGAAACACAGCAAGAGCAAGTATACTTTATCTAATGAAGACGTAATTAATTCTATCTTTAGTATCAATGCTACAGAGGTTTCATCAGGCTCTTTGCACTGCATCAATTATGTCATTCTTCACAGCCGATCCTTTCAGTGCGGCCTGCTTTGTTGGTTGTCACTTTCTGTGCGTCTCCCATCGTCACTGTCCACATGCTGAGGCTGTAACACTATCTGCAAGGTCCCCGAAGCTGTTAATCAACTCCTCTCTAATGTGTTGTTCACACCTTCTCTCCCTCTCACCCTCTCTCTTCCTCTTTCTCTCTCTGACTTGGTGGATTTCTATCTAAGACAGGGTGCTGGGCTGGGCGATCGCTGCTGCTAATTTGTTGTGGCAATATTAATTAATGATCAGCCTGTCACAGCTGTTTTTATTGAGACAGATTAGAAGCGGGAGAGATTAGACAAAGAAAACAATGTGCGAAAGCCTCAGCTGCTGACAGGGGTCACCTTCACGTGTCTGAAATCATATTTAATTTGCTGTGTTGGAGGCAGAGAAATTACTCCACTTGACCAGACTGTAACTCACTCTGACTGTGAGGCTCCACGTTCAGAGATAGAGTCAAAGATATCTAAATCAAATGTTGCTGTCGCATTTGATCGTTGCTAATATCTTGACAAATCAGGAAAAAAAATCTGTTGTAGCAATTACATAAACCAAATGTTACTTTTTTACTTTTGTCTCCATCCTTTTCCTGCTTTCTCTCTTAAGCCTCTCCTCCATAAACATTCATTTTCATTCAGCTCTGCCGCCAGCACATTTCCCTAATAAAATGAACGTTAATCCAATGTGGCAGAGTGCAGTGTCCTGGCCAATGACCTTTGTGCCGTCCTTCCACGTGGACCTGCTGACTCTCTGTCTTCCCACTGCTGCACACAAGTCTCAGGCTCAGGTGACTTGGGAACACAGCAGTGCATTGTGACAGCAATTGGAGATGAAGTGGCCAATCAAGGCCTGAGCACTGGGGTCATCATTCCACTTGGTTAAATGGGTGTCTGGATTACCACAGCACTTTCTCACTTCACTGTGCAGCCTTTAAAAGGGCATTCGAGGAGCTGCAAGTTAGATTAAAGAGCAGCTATGCTTCAATTTAACAAAAAAAGATACTAAATTTATGTTAAGGGGTAGCCTTAGGGTTCGGGTTTTGTAGTGCAAAGCAGCAAATCTTAGTAGAAGTAGGCTACACCTTATTTCCACTTATGCATATGGAGTCCATCAGTCCACTTGAAAATCCATTTGTCTCCGATGAAAATCTCAATTATCTCAGATTTGCTTCTGAAGCCTCCGTTTTCTTTTTCTTTATTTTAATTCCAGTATTTGCCCTGGGTACATGGAAAATGCAAATCTTTACCAAGGAGTTTGGACAGGCTATGGACAGTTTGCCGGCTAAAACGAGCTAAAAGGGTAGGAATGAGCTACATAACAGGCTTTTGCCTCCTCTGTACTGTAGCTGTCTACGCGGATGTTCAAAACATCTAGGTGATGAAACAGATATCAGCTCCTCATCACAGCTGAGTCAACGGGTATTTGTATCACTCTCTGATGAAGTTACAGGCATAAGACATTAGTATGTGGAAACAAGGTATGGATATCTCTTAACCACAAATATATGGCAAGACATCTCTGCAGGATATGTTCTTATTTGATTTCCCCAGATAAATAAAGGTTAAATAATGGAGAACAAATATTGAAGTGCTTGCTAGAAGAAAGAATACTTCTTAAATGTCAAGCAAATGAAGGGCCAATTTGCGGTGTGGTGTTTAAAGTCAGCTCCCTTACATGAGAGTCAAGGAAAGCACAGGATTGACATTACACAGACATTATTGCAAGACTCTTGCATGAGTGGAAGTGCTCATGTGTGTCTGCCTTGTCAATTTCGTTGTTTAATCTCTGCAGCAAGGAAGGTTTGAAGAGCAGTACTATGCTGTTCTAGTGAGTTTAATGTTTTATTGTGGCACTAATAGTGTCGCATCCTCATGTTCCACAGTATTGAGTCCATGCAATAGTGCAGTGGGCATTAGTCTCCCCCGCATCCTTCGGATGACCTCTCGTCTTTGTCTCCAGGACACTGAGACAAACCCCGTACAGACTCAGCAGAAAGAAAGTGAGAGCGATCAAACTGAATACTGAATAAAGACCCAGTGGAGGACAAAACTGGACACACACTGGATCTGAGGTGTTCATTCCTGGGACTAAACCAAACTGGCCCCTACAGACGTTCCACAATGAAACGCTCCCGGGGGAAGACAGCGACTCTGGTACATTTAAGGTTTTATGGTTCACCTCGGAGACAGCGATCCCCAAACTCACCAGGCATTAATGCTCGTAGTTTTATTCAGCCTCATGTTCTCCCAAAGTCTAACACTGTATCCAATTAGTAGTTCTCAAGCCGTTGTGTTTGTTACTCAGAGTCACTCTCCAATAACCCATGCTGATGTTCATCATGCTGTACAACCTACAGTATACTCAGTTGTTGTAATACAAAAAAATGAAAGACAACGAGTCCTTTGTGTGTGCAAATGTGTAATACTGGGGTTGCTGAAGTTCCTGAACAAAGGTGATGAAATTTTTAGAAACTGTGTATTATCTTATTTCTGTCTCGCCTTTTCCTTTATACTTTCATTTTTTTCCCTGTCCTCACATCTAAGTGTAGAATCCCCGTCTGCCTCCCCGAATCTATTTTACTAGAAGAGTGTTGCCCTAACCCTGTGTTAGACATCTGTTAGCGGTTTACCCACAAGGTCTTTATTAGAGTAAACCAATCAATCAAGAGATTGTATATGAAAGCTCGCTGCCACTACAGGGAATGATAAGATGACCCATGGTTTCCGCTGCCAGGAGGAATATAAAAATAGACAATACACACACAGCCTATTACAGCAGAAATGCTTGCCAAGGACAATTGTACTATGTTGGTGTGAGTTGCGTGAATAAAAACGAAAATTGGCCGTCTGTAACCTGTGTTGGGTGGTCGCGCACGGTCCAGGACCACAGCAAGAGAGGCGAATGTGCTAGCAAGAGGGATGAAACCCACGGGCGCTGACAGTTGTCAGCAGCACGTCTCTTAAACACTCACTGCACAGTACTGCACCTAACGCAGCTATTGATACACATGATAATTAACAGTAAACTTTTGTCAAGTTCCAACTTAGTTTGTAAAGGATCTGATAAAGAAGTCCAAGGACATGGCCACATGAGCGAGTCCCAAGCTTCAGGCAACAGTGAACAGTGAAGCCCACCTTCCATCAGTGTGAGGGTATCAGCATGGATAACGACTGACTTTTCATTTATGGGGGAACTCTCTTGTTAAGGCCGTGATAGAGGTTCATGCTGTATGTATGTATGTAGCATCCTCTCACCAAAGGGTTAACCTGCAACAGGTACAGCCACAGGGAATTCTGGTAAAGAGAACAGGCCAAGGTGGCAAACATAACTTGGCATTACCCCATAACGCCTCCTCTAACCCCAAGGTAATGATGGCAACCACCCACATATTGTGCATCACATCTGCAGTGTACAGTCACCCACTGCCTTTGCAATCAGCGCTAAGCACGAGGATTAACTTGTTTGAAAATAGAGAACATGTATGTAACCTTGAGGGTTTTGCACTGACTGTAACAGTGATAGCTCACCATATAATAACCACAAACTCGTGACTCATTTATTCCCACATACATGCACGCATATTGTTGCACTTTTCTCCTTTGCCATTGAAAAGAAAAATGCCTTCGAATCTGGCAGACAGCACGCCTGACTTTCATGAAATTCCACATGCGAGTGCTTTCTGGAACTAAACGGGTGCGGCAAATCCTCTTAAAATCCCTTTAGAAACCGTGGCAGTGGGGAGAAAAAGAAAAAGTTTCTCGCAGGCAAACGTGCAGGTTTGCTAGGTTGATGTCATGCTCTGGGGAAGGACACTTGCCAGTTTATTTCTTCAAGGCTGGAAAAGAATGTTAAGACTGTGCGACACCAACCCTGTAGGACATGCAGAGGGACAATGTGGTGGTGTGTGTCAATAGAAGCCTGCGAGGAAAGACTTTCAGGAAAGGACGCTGTGGATTTGTACAGCTTAATTTTCCAATTCAAGACTTGAAGAAAGTGGTGCTCTTCATTTAACATTGTATTAAGGGAGAGGAGAGTATGTTTAAATGGTAACTTAAGTGACTGAGAAGTGTGCTTTCTGCTTGAAAGTTTCAGTCCTGTTTGACCTTGCTCTACCACACCCGCAACCACACCCAGCATAGCAGAGAGAGAAGTCATACCACTGGAGGACAGCAAAGACAGGAAAGTCCAGGAGTGTGCGGCACTTTGAGCTGCCAATTTGCCAGTGCCCCGGACAGCTGGAGCTCAAGATTTTTTTTTTTTTTTGCTCTATTTAATCAGGGCAGTTTTGCATTAGAAAATTAAGCAGCTGAAATGAAGTTTAAAAACGCTGTCAACAGGTGCCAGCCAATCACACCACCGTGTCTTTAGGCTCTCCAATTTCCTCCAAGTTCTACAAAAACTAGTTTCCTTGCTCTGATTGCTGTTTACATATTTGGGTAAATGAGCATGGGATTGGGCACTGTGGTTTGTTTGTCGATTTGCTCTTTGCTTTGCGATGTGCTTTGGGCTACACATTGAATTAATGCTTGTAGTCACTATGATGCCACACACTAGGAAACAAGTTTTTTTTTTTTTTTTTTTTCAAAATAACCAAACCACCAATTACAGCGAAGACTCAGAAAGAAACTCATTTTGGGCTGCGATGTAGATTTCTCTCTTGTTAGAGACACAAGGATAATAATTAGTCTCATTTACATGATTCCAACAAACAGATAGCACTGATGTTGTTGGCTTTGGAGAACTGACATGAATACATGTGCAAATACATGCTGACAAATTTGTGATGTGTGGTTTCTGCTTCAAACTCCATTTTTAACATCATTTTGATATATTAATCAGCCCGACACCACTTCTCTTTCTCTTCCTTTTTTGTAGCCCTTACCTCCCGTCATTCTTAATTACTTGTTGGCTTTTCGCTGCCCGCCTGCTGTTTTGGTCATTACAGGCCCCTGTAGGAAGTGAAGTAGCTGCCAAAGAAGCTAAACTGAGACAGGCACTGGGAATGTGTCTATACTCACCTGGGGTAAATGAGGACAACTCTTCCTGCTGGCTTTGAGACCTGTCCTCCCTTCAGGGGTTGTCCTGATGTTGAAGAGGGCCTGAAGAGCACACTGGGCTGCCTGGGTCTTTGCCAGCTTCTTGCTGCGACCACAGCCCTCAAATATCCGCCCATCCACACGCACTGCCATCACAAAGCTACGCAGCCGCCGGCCCTCAGCTTGCTCAGAGAGACAGACATAGCGGAGCCCGGGACGGATCTCGTTGAGCAATGCCACAGGGCTTTTGGGGGCCTCGGGTTCTGGAACAATCCCACCCAGCCTCTGCTGAGCCTGTACCATCAGGTCTAAGGTATGGCGAATCAAGCGTCCATGTCTCAGAAGCTCACTTGATAATAGCTCGCGCTCTGCTTCTGAGTTACAGAGCGAGAGGCCGTCGGAGCATGGCGAAGACTCAAACTCCTTGAAAAGAGTGTCAGGAAAGTCGGCCTGGTCTGAGGTGAAGTCGGCTGAAGGGTTTGAGATATTTCCCATGGCTAAGTGGGCCTGAGGAGCATTGGGAAACTGGATGAAGGACTTGAGGGCCAGCTCTGCTGCCCTCATCTTAGCTTTCTTTTTAGTGGGGCCTGTACCCTCAAAGGTCAGCCCGTTAACCTCCACAGCGATGGAGAAAACAGGAGCGTGGACTGGGCCTGTCTGTGACACCATGCGATACTGTAGGCCCGGTCGGAGCTCATTCAGCTGCACCAATGCATTCTTTGGTGCTTCAGACCAGGACAGTTTCTTATAGATAAGACGGAGTTGGCACAGGTGTCCATTATTGTCTTCCTCAAGAGGCCGTTTCCTCTTCAAACCAGAGCTTCCGCTTCTCGCAGAGTCAGAGCAAAAGAGTGACTGGCACTCTGCAGATCCTATGGAACGATCTTCCAAGTTACCGATATTACGGTTTTCCTTCACCTCTGCACTGCTGGTACCTGAAATGAAAAGAGTGCTGAAAATGATACGAATCCTCAAACCTGTGTGACTACTGTGTGATACTCACTTTATCCTGGCTGAACAGAATGAATCAAGGAAAATCTCTCCAAGCAGATTGAGCCACTTGATGCACAATGAAATGGTAATGAACAAATCTCTGATAATCTCCCTTATCCGAGCCCACTTCATACCACAGGGCTCTGTCATATTTCAGTGTTTTAAAATACAAACACAAATCCCTTAAAAATGGGGACATTATCTACCAAATCATTCTGTAATCCGCCTCCAAATTGCTTCAGAATCGGTGTCGTCAGTGAGAAACATCGGTCCCTGTGGCCAATGCAAAGCATCAATCCTATTTGTAATGGGGGTGGGGATTGTGCGAGCGGCAGACAGAGCGAGAAAGGATGAGAGAAATGTCTGTAGCCCGCTTTATTTCACACTTCTATCCTCTGTGTGAGAAGAGTCTGAACAGCTGTGATACGCTCTTCAAACCTAGTTACAGGGAAGTGGCAGCATATTGCATTTCTGATGGGAAATGAGCAAAAATAGGGTGCTCAGATCTTGCCACAAGACTGTTGGTGAAATGGTGAAATGGGAGACTGGGATCTAGTGCTGACATTTACTGTTGGGCGGAAGCAGATTTTACTTCTACGTGTCAGTATGTATAATACTCCATGACCCACTTTTATAAGATATTTTTTAATAAGGCAATTCATTGTATTAATGATCACACAATTATTCCTAAATAATTCATTGAGGAGCTGACAAAAAACAAAACAAACAAAAAAAAACGTAAAAACTTTCCACATCAGCTCTGCCACTGAGAAGATTTAGTGCGGCGTGCTGAAAGAGAGACAGAAAAGAGGCAGGAGCTTACTTAAACTGTCCTCGTCCTCTGTGCTGCTGGTCCCAGGGCTTATGTACTTGAAGGGAGCGATCAATGCTGACAGCATACTGACTTTCTCTGGAGGAGAGACAAGAGACACGGAGAGTCAACAAGAGGAAGACAGCTGTGGAGATGCTTTGATAGTTTTATCGATTAAAGGCGCAAATCAGCATTGGCCCAACGACAGCAACAGAGATGAAGCATAAGTGAGCAGGCGTATGCACACAGAAGGCTGTTTCTCTACGGATGAAGCACTATGCATACATGTCCAGGCCACAAAGCAAACACATGCCTTTACACACACATACACACCCTCCACAACTTTGGTGATAAACTTCCCTTCTTATTAGAGCTAACTTGGAGGCAGCTGCTCTCTCCTGTTTCTCCCCCTGAGGCCTGCTGCTGTCCAGGTGTGCGTGTTGTTTACAGTATAAAGCCCTATTAGGGCTATCGCTTGGTCTGGTGCTCTTCATGCGGCGCTGAGCCGAATTGACAGACCAGTCTGGCTCCTTAATTACACCCCTCCTCTGCTCCTAACATCAGCTAATGATCAATAAAAGAAAGAGATGAAGGAGCGTGAGGAAACAGACGTGGGGGTTTTGCAAGAGGAGGACATCCAGGAGGAGTTATTTTGTTTGTGTGTGTGTGAGTGTGTGTGTGTCGAAGGTTAGAAGGTGAGCCTGAGGTCAAGACAGTTCCCGAGGCCCCTGCCTCCATCCACCATGATCCTGGGGCATCATCCACGCCTGCAGCGGTAACAGTTTCACACAGCTAAACGCCGCATAAATGAGGCGCCACATTACAGTGCTATAAACATGTTTTGATAAGAGCACAAGGTTGTGAATGAGCCCAGCCCCTGGTGCTCCCTCTCCTTGCAACTCAGCAGCACTAGAGGGGCTCAATGAGTCACTGACACACATGGATACACTCTAAACACTGAGGCTGGTACTGTGCTAGTCCTCATGGGCCAACATCACAATAGAGGCATTTGCATTCTGACCTAATTACGGACTAAAGCCCAACACAAGCAGCAATTTGGCCCTGAATGACTCCCTTGGACAAGAACGTCATTATCCAGACCATTTTAAAATCAGTCTATATTGTCTTTAAACCCTCTAAAGCCCTATTTGCAGTGACAAACATTGCCGTCTAGTGTGTACAGAAATGTGGGAAAATTAGAGGTGTTTAAGGGTCGATTGTCAGAGGCAACCTTCTTATTTCTGTAATACACTTGCATTTATTCACGCAGATCCTTTGTATCATAAAAGACAAATGTTCAAATCAGAAATGAAATTACAGAGAACAGTGAGGCAGGCAATTAACACACACAGAAACCTAAGCTTTCACACTGGGGCCTTGAAATGCCTGTAATGTATATTTGATAATCCTGTTTTGCCAAGGGTCTGCACCACCCACTCAACAGCCCCTGCCAAGTCAAAGGGCCCACAGGGCGCTGAGATATCAGGCTGGGTTTAAACTCAAGCATGCAGTATGTACAGTTGTGTGACCAGCTTCGAAATCAGAAGCTGCTCCAGCATATTCAAATGTATTCTCCTCAGAGAGGAAGCTGACACTGTTGACACTCACATCCACCGACACAGGCGTTAGCAGACTGATCTTCAATTTTCTGACTTCAGATAAGAGCTACTTAACACCACGAGACCACCGTAATGGCAATTACTGGTTTTACACCGGCGTGCAAAATATTATGATGATTATTATTATGTCAACTCTGAGCTTTGCTTTTTGCGCTAAAAGAAAGAATTCAATTTCTCATTATGAGCGATGACACTGACGAAAAAACATGGCAGTGGGTGTAAATGCAAGTGCTGCAAACAACCTCCACTGACCTTTAAGGGACGGACGCAAACCTGCGGCTGTTGTGATTACGACCAAAATAAAGTCGGATTATATCAGTGTAGAATGACAGACCACATAAGGGGATATTTGGGGGTGATGGACGGTTTGGAAAAACAACAAAACCCAAGCAGATTTCTAAGTTTGAAAGAGGTTTAAAAAAAAGAGTGAAAAGAGTTTTTGTGCCTCAATCTGACTACGGCAGATTCACAGAGCCAAATCCTTATTTTTCTAACAATGATTTGCAGAGGTCTTGGAAGCCAGCAAATATCTTGCACTTCTTCAGGCAAATTTATTTTACCGATTGTATGAACAGTCGGTGAAGAGATAATTAACGGAGTTTCATGATTACGTAATAAAGAAAATGTCTAGATCCCATTTTGAGACGACCATGACGTTGTGTCATCGCTGTCATGCAGGTGTTACGTGCTTCGACGACAAGTGCTGGAGCAACGTGCGAACACTGGACACAGATGAGCTAAATGTAGGAAGTCAAAGTCAACATGCTGATGAAAAAAGAACCCTTTATGTCAAGTTATTTAGCGATTATTTATAACAGCAATTAATGAAGGACATATTCTTGCAAAACATTTTGTGATTTTTTTTTAACATTGCTTTTAATATTGTGGTTAATATTCTATTGTTGAATTCTTATCTCATAATATATCATATCAATATCATACTGTGATTTTCTGGTATTGTATATCTCTAGTAACATATTACCTTTATGGATATTTAGTGTACAGAAAGTGTTGCTATCTAAGAAGCCCTGTTGGTAAAATGGAAGAAAAGCGGCATACAAAAAAGGGAAAATATTGAATCCTCTTGAAATTTTCATGATCTGTACACGATGTCGTTGCAATCCATACACGATTGTTGAGATATTAAAGTCTTTTTCGGGTATCAGATCCTTCTGTCTCCTGTCTCAAAGACCCATACTTGCATAACGTGGAAAACAATTCTATGTCCTCAATTCAAAACTGGCAAATGCATGATTGAAACCCTGAATAGGCCCACAGGCTTTTCTGGAGCTGTCAGATTTCACAGGCATGATCAAAACTCACAAATAATTTTCAAACTGAATGGACCGCAATTAAATCCGAGCGTCTCAGGAAGTATCTACTGAGCAGGAGAGTATCGCTGGGTTTCCAGTGACATCCCTGCTGAAACAACCGCACAGTGGTAATCAGTGCAGTTTAGAGGTCATCCTTGAAAACCTCCTCTGATCTTTTGATAGGTTTATAAAGTGCAAGCGCAAGCACACTTTGGTCTGATTTATGAGTGAGCTGTGTATAACATCAGAGGCAGTTTCTGCTAGTGGTTAACAGTATGTAGTGTGATTGATTTTCCCACAGAGGCACAGCATATTTTCAACCTCATAAATTCAAATACACTGCAGAGAGCTGGCACACTTGGATACGCTAGCATAATAATACGACTGGATTTCTGTATTACTAAAATAGCTGCTGCGTCTGTTGTTGTTATTGTTTGTTGTCTGTCTTAACTCTCCCTGTCCCCCCCATCCCTCTGTCTTTCCTTCTGCTCGTTTTCTCCTTCCGTTTTGCTCGTTCCCCCCGTCTGTCATTCTATCTCTCCCTCCTTTCTCTTTGTCTCTGTCCCTCTCTTTCTTTCTCTTTCTCTGCCCCCGTTTTCTCGCTCTCTTTCCCCCCAACTGGTCAAAGCAGATGGCCGTTCCCATTGAGCCTGGGTGTGCGCCACGTTCCTGCCTGTTAAAAGGAAGGTTGTCGATATGCTTGCTGATGGAGAATTGTTGGGTGTAAATTAATTGAACGAGGGAGGTGACTGACCTACTCAACTTATAAAGTGCCTGAGATAACTTTTGTGATTTGGCGCCATACAAATAAATTTGACTTGACTCTAGACAATCTCAAATGACAGCAGTGACCTTTGGAAATGTGTTGTAACATAAATTACACCGCTGGCCTGGAGGTGCAGAGAAACATAAGTGGTGCACAAATATTAACTAACCAACGCGGATGAAGAGAAATGATCTGTCTGCATAAAATGTAAGTCATCTCCAGCATTTGTCAAATATCCATGTAACTGGGAAAGAAATATTTGAATGCTTTACTTAGGTATTAGCTAAAAATGCAAAATTATAAGTAATACAGAGAGGTGTCCTGTGATTTATTATGTCATCTATTGTTTATGTAATTACTGTTAATTGCTGACAACTGTAAATAGTTAGTCTAATGAACCTTGTGGGTGATGGGCTGATTAACAGATGATTTTGGACACAAAAGCTGAATAAGCAGTTCTGCCTCAAATTTGTATTCACCCTTTGGACCGTTCTAAAATGTTATTTAGAAAAAAAAATATGCATCTTTATTCGATGTAAACAGTTATTTTAATGAAAGCACATGACAACCTCTGAGAAGTCTAAGAACCCATCAGAAATGTGACAAGGAGACAAGCAGACATTGATTTTTCAAAACTGTTTCAATCTATTGGATTTCAGGGTCATGTGTCTATTTGGTAAAAATCTTAAACTGAAAAGATGTAGCTGTCAGATGAATGCAGTGGAGTAAGAAGTCCAACATCTCCCTCCCTGTAGTTGAGGAGAGGCTGAAAATGACAAACTAGAAATGCTCAAGTGAGTTAGCCTGACAGACTTCATTATTCAGTCTGACCAGGCTCCCTTTTGCAGTCGTTTTCTGAGATGGGAAGGAAAGACGTCAACAGTGACACTGCTAAGCTAGTGCAAAGTTAGCCGGTAGAAAGTCGAGCAACTGTGATGTAAACAATCAAATAACTTCATCCCGCTCGCTGGGCCTCAAATCTCATGGTTAAAAGCATGAAAGACATTCAAGTCTGCAACAAACCTCAACATGATTTTAGCCAACAAAGGCCATTCTGTTGAGGACCAACGGCGTCTACCACCTGGTTGCAGGTGAACAGCAAGACTAGCAAGGTGAGTGGCTGCCATGCTAGCCGTGAATAGCAACACCATCATAAACAGCACATCTTCCAAGAAAATTGCTGCCAGCTCAAATGTCTCCTGCAGGGATTTAACATGAGATAAACTGTAATATGTTTGAGGGAAACCAAGACTTAACTTGGCTAGCACACACCGCTAGCAAGCAATGCTGGCGTGCTGTTTTTTTTTTTTTTTTTCTCTTTTTAGAGTTTGCTGCGAATAGTTTCCTTTCATTTCATTAAAAATGACAGATCTAAAGTGGAGAGCTGTAACCTGAGAAGGTTACTTATACTTTTTACATTTGGACTTCCCAAACACAAATGTGTTGTGTTTTTGTGCAGTCATACCTGGGTGTAAATACCAACCTCAATTCTATCCGTTAACTTCACCACTGCAGTAACTATTTTTATTCTCTTGGCCGGAGTAAACTGTGTCACATTCAAGGACACTGACTGAGTGCCTGGACGACAAACCAGGGAAAATACTCTGGACGAGAGGCTTTCAGTTACCTGGATCCCTTTTCAAAGATTTGAAAATACAGATTCAGGGGCTCGAGCCAGGCTCCAATTGAGCGTACAAGGGTCTCAAAAATTGTAAATACATGTGCTGGCGCTTTCTCCTGCACTCCTGTCTCTGAATCAGCAAAAGCCCCCCCCAAAAAACTGCAAGAAGTTCTCGAATCATAATAAAGATTGTTCAAAAAATATTCTTATAGAAATTAACGAATCTGTACTGGGTTAACATGACTGAAACTGGGAATGAGCCGATCACAACTTTGCCTCTGATCGCATCAGCATGAGTCAGCCAGTCTTCTCTTTAAGGAACTTAAATAGCTGTAATGTCTGAGAAATCGAGTCGCTTTGAACTGATGTTGATAGGGACCAAGAGGAATGCTTCCAGACAACTGAGTGGAGCATAATCTGCTGTTTTTGCGTGATGACATTTAATGTCCGTGGCAGCCTCTGTAATCTGATTGAGCTACTTGGAGACATAAACGCTTTGACATTCACAAGTTCGCAAAACCTTACAAAATCTTCTAACAGTGTGAACCACTGAGCTTATTTCAGGCTTTTCTTGTAAAAATCACTAAAAAGCAAAACAAAGCACCGACTTTGAGACGAAGGGCCTTGACGTTCAATGATACTAACATACTTCTAGGTTTTAAGACACGATGATAGAAATCATGTGACAAATTAATCGTAAATGCGCAATTTAGAAGTGTTGCTGAGGAAGAGGAGGAGTGGTACGATCCTCTCTACAACCTCACATGACACCAGAAGTCAATTCAGGTGGTAAAAGAGACTCTACAGGGAGGATGAAACAGTCTTTGTTTGTAAAGCCTCACTTCACATGCAACGTTCATCAAATGTGCCAATACTGATGTGGACATGAATGGAACCGTGCATGCCAATACAGTCTCAGCTCACTAGGTCCATCCCCCACTGCAGCACAACACAGACAGCAGAGATGACACTCATTTGTTTCTGCCACGTGAAGGCAGGGAGGTAGGGGAGAGCCAGGTTAGATAGGGAGAGCTTTGGCAGATGGCCATAGACTCCTGATAGTGACAACACTGGTGTCCATTCACAATGAGACACTCTCTCTCTCCTTGCTCTTCCTGTATCAGTTCTGAGGAGAGGGTAATGAGCCCAATCAGATTTCCCCATGGCTCAGCGTAACGAATGGGTCAGATGAGCGAACGCAGACACTATTGAAACAGGCGCTGGGGGAAATCATTGACTCTCCCTCTCTCTCTCGCGCCTCTCTCCTCTTCTTAATGTCTTTCTGCAAGCCTCAGATTGAAAGCCACCGAGCCACTAAATGAGAGGCTGCCTTGTGTCTCTCCCAACACTTTAAACTTGATTTTTGTTACATTTCTAACCTGATCTCTCTGCAATAAACTATGTAACAAATGTGATGTTTATCACATCATAGAAACATAGAAATCCAATGTATGCTGCAACTCGTGAGTGTTTTGAAAGTTAACTCGTGTAAAAGGAAACGTATATATTGACATTTTTAGTTATAAGGGTCATCACAGTTATAAATGCCATTAAGCTACGGAAATCAAATACTGTATTGTACACTAAGGATATGCTATTATCTGTATCTGTAGCCATAAAACCAGCAACAGTATCTGATTTTAAACCATGGACCATGAATAAGGGTATGTTTCCACTGGCTCGCTTTGGCTCGGTTCGGGTCGGTTTGGCCCCAACAAGCTCCGCTCCTCCTCCGCTGGGGTTCCAAGCGAGCCGAGCAGGGAGTAAAATGTGCCGTAAACACACAGCTGGGTGCTGATTGGCTAACTTACCCGCGTACATCGTCTACTTCGTATCATCTCGGCCTCGGCAGAATACTGATCTATCGCTTGGTAAAGTCTTTTATACTTTTCTTGGATGTCTGGTTCACCACTTGAAGCCTTGCCTGTCTGTCCTCCCTCACTTTTAGTTGAAGCAAAAACCACTGACCGAGCAACAGGCGTAACGCTGCCTCCATGTCGTCCATTGTTGTTGTTGTGTCGCACACAAATTACGCTGGGGAACTCTAGGCCGGTGAGTCCACCCACACTGACGTGGTACCCAGTGGTAGCGAAAACGCAACCGTACCGAGCCATACCGAGCTGTACCGACCCCACCTGACCCGAGCCGAAGTGAGCCAGAGGAAAGGCGCCCTAAGAGTAGGATTTACACATGTACTGTAACAACCTGGTCCTTTAGCGATCGGAGAAAGGAACCCAGGGGCCTGATAAGGTTACGAGACTTTAGGTTGTAGTGACATCTTTTATGGTTCTGGATGATCTCATGAAGCTGCCAACATTTGGACACAGCAGTAGTTTGTTAAAATGCAGTTGCTAAGAACGCTAAGAACTGAGGCCTCTCATTTCTTGGCCTCCTTCATTCATCCGTCTTTTGCTTCTGCTACATGTCGATTCTGAGAACTTCTCATGTACTGATCAAACCTGTTCATCCTACCAAGCTGTCCTGACCAATGCTCTCCTCTGTAACCCTATGGGAATTACTGGGAAACTGGGAGAACTGGAGTTCAGGGTAGTGCAGGGGAGCAGCATTGGCTAAATTACCATTTTTGATCTGATGAAATAGTCAGATGATCACTAAAGTAATCGGCCGGCCGATTATAGCCCGTTTGAGAATAATCGGTAATCGGCCTAAACTGGCCGATAGGTGGTTGGTTGGTGGTTCATTGTTGTTGGCCTTATGTTAAGGGTGGTGATTGTGTTAATTATGCTGCTTGCTTCAACAATAAAAAGGATTTGAAATTAATTTTCTGCCTCTAATTTACATCTTTGTAGAAGTCTGAAAGGCTCAAAAGCAGCCATTTGTTCTATATATAAAAAAATTTAGTATATATAGACAGTATATATTACCTAAATCAACACAATTTTAAATGTAATTAAAAAAAAACGGCTGATTAATCGGTTATTGGATTTTTTTCCCTCCAGTAATCGGCATCGGCTTCAAAAAAATCCTTATCGGTCGGGCCCTACACTAAAGTGAATACAGTTAATTCCGAAAGGAATATGTGCACCAAATTTCCTGATAATCTCATAAACTCATTAGAAAGCGTTATTAGAAAAGTCATGGCAAAGTCATTTGGATTAACTGCAAAAACATGCAGCAAATAAAAGCGTTCTTCAAAAAGCCACCAACTACTCTGAGGCCCACCTAGAGAAGGGCTTTCAATATTTAAGCATATGTGGTTAAAGGACTTCAGCGGTGTGCTAAGATGTTCTCAGCTTGTCTGATGGTAGACTTGATGTGTATTGACTGTTGTGTAAAACAAACTGTCGGCCGCGGTAGCTCGTTCTCATCGACCAGCAGCAATAATTACGAACAGGATATGGGTTGTTTTTTTTTTCTCTATCAGGCACCAATATTATATCCAGCCGTCCACTCACAGCTGAGAGTTTCTGTGCTGGAAGGATGAGTTTTTAACCTTTTGCAGGCTGCAGCTTGTGTGTTTGAAAGTGTATTGGAGAGGAAAAACTGAAACTATGTCCTTCTGATGTCTAAGTAAGACCCTGGATTAAAATAAGTAGAATGAACCCTCAGTGAACTTAGGGAACAATGAGGCATATCAGAGGGATGGAGGGAGTGAAACAAAGGGGGGGGGGGGGGCTCAGACTGATGGATATTTAGCACCTGATTATCAGCACACAGAGCAAAGTCAGCAGACCATCTGCTTAACATTTGCTCTCCTAGCCATGAATTCCAAGGACAGAGGACCTTCCCCTTTTACCGTCTAACCTTTACATAGCGGCAGAACTTTCAGTGAATCAATATTGATCATGATTGTTGACAGCTGTCTGTCAATCTCCCTGCAACTCAAACATCTATTAAGAACATTAAAGCCTTAGTTAGTTCTTTCATCGGGTTCGTTTATTCCCTTTTTGAGTACAAATTCGATTATTATAAGAAATATAGGCTATGTTGGCATCCTGACATTATATTAATACAAACAATTTGCATTCTTTTCTTTGCATGCAGCTAAATGGATGTAATGCAGTTCACTTAATCAGGTGTCAAGTCAATTTTGTGTGTGTGTGTGTGCAAGTGACAGAGCGATCAAAACCTCTGTTAAAAGTCTCTATTTTCAGGGTGTATTACGTTTCTTACTTGATGTGTTTGGGATGTCTTATGATTTCCTTGTGAAATAGTAACATCTGAAACAAGCTACAAGTTTTAAAAACTCTGAATATAAAAATGTCTGCACCATGCAAGACGTAAATCGCTGTGTTCTGTCCCCATAGAAGGTTAAAAAAAAAACTTGCCACGATGCAACTTTTATCCCTCAGTTTAGTTATGTTGCTGCAATAAGATACAGTATAACCGCTCCCCTCCATTCATATATTTAGTACACTCATGACACAGCTTGGATTAATTTCTGGGAACAACCTTCTATATCTTGTGGACAACTTATTTCTCTCTGGCCACAAATTGTTTATTTCTTTCTGTATGGAAATAAAATTCTATTTTTTTCTCTCTTTGGCCACTCCAGGGCTCCATACGTGAGCATGAAGTAAACCAGAGAATGTCAAACAGCAAGGCGGGGCTTTATTCCAAACTTTGTCTAGGCCCACCATCTCTTATTTTGAAAACCGTATGCAGTACCAAAATGTCCGTGTCTGTTAGACCAACAGTTGGGACATGACAAACTGTCTGTGTCCCAAGAGATGGCATTTTTTTAGTCAAAAACTTTTGGCAGGTTCGCACTTCAGACAACAAAAACCGTATATCAGAGTGGCTGGCTGATTAAGTCACACATTTGTTGCCATAGCAACGTTTTGCACGACAGCAACAGCACAGGTACAATACTAACAGAAAGAAATATGTGCGTTACATCACCACAAGCATACATGTAACATGGAACTGAATCTACCTTGCTCAAATTTCCAGGAAGCATTGCTCCAAATTATATATAAAAAAAAAAACACAATAACAAAATAAGAAATGATATAAACAATCATTTAATTGTGCGAACTGAAGTCACATACTGTATGTGCATAAAGGGATTTGATGTAAAGAATTTGACCTGCAAGGCAGATTTTTTTTTTGCCTGATAAATTCTGACATAAGCAACCCTAGAGTGCTTTTTAACACCATCACCTCATTAATTGTGTTACAGACCATAGCAACCATCTAATTGCTTCTAAATGTGATGAATTTGCGGACAGCCCACACTAGACCAGAAGAACTGAGGAAACATCCATCATAGTGTGAGAAACCCCGCTGGGCCATGTAGTTGATGCTGAAATACACAGACAGGGGAGGCGGTAACTGCACAGAAAGTCCTCCATCCACCTCCACCTTTTCTTGAACTGACAATTGGTTGAAAATTCAGTAAGGTATTATTATCTTAATTGTAGGCAAACCTACTATATTAGGATATGCTGTTCAGCTGCCCTGTTCACACAGGAGTCCAGCAAGCAGAAATGGAATTAACGACCTCCGTCAGCCAGACTGCTCCACAGACTGGGTCCTGATGTCTGGGGGTCTGGGGATGATAAGTGGCGGACCAAACCACTCTGAGGTACATGAGCAGCAGACAAAATTATTTTAAATTTTCTTAGTCACAAATATGTTGTTTTGCTTACAGTGACGCTGATAGCAATCTTCACAATCAACTGCTAACAACAGAAAACTGTTGAATGATGTCAACAATGGCATAGTCTTTAGCCCCCTTTTACATAACCTGTAGCATATCTCGCTGTATTAAAATGCTCGGAAATGAATGGAGGGGTAGAAGATTCCACCTCTGACCTGGTATCATAGCAACATGACAATGCACATAAGAATGGTGGAACAGCTCAGTCCTGATGCTGACTCGTAGTCGTTTGCCAGCTGCGTTTGGTTGTGTGTGGACAAGTAAAGCATCATGGCGCTGGGGTCATTTTCGCTGTGATAATGTTGAATCTGTCGAAGTGTCTTTTGACTCAGATCTGAACTTTAAAGCTCACGTGGGTTTTGACACCAAATCAGCTTTTTAATCACCTCAGAAATATTTTGCAAAAGAGCAATGTCTCGCTTGAGTGACACACTAATGCTTGATTTTAGATGGAGCAGGGTGGACCACGGCATTGAACCATGTTCTGAGACCACCTGGGCTGAGTGCTCACCAGGACCAGAAATGCATCACACCTCACCCAATAAATGGATTTTGTCTTTCAAGAATTCCCAAATAGGTGTTTTGGGGTCATATTTTTGCTATGTACGTTTAGCATGAAGCTAATCGTGACTCCGAATTATCCTCTAACAACAAAAAAACGATTGAAAAATATCAGTTTACAAACTATCAGGTGTATTGTCTGGTACAATCCACATCTCCTACAGCCAGCTGTGTGCTCGGAATCCTAGAAACACTCCTCTGGCGTGGCGCTAGAGTTAACAAGTGCGAGCATGTTGGCTAAATTGAATGCGCCAGCTGGTCTCGTCGGCACTACTATGAATGCTCACCGAATTTCATGGGCTTCGGTGCGGCATCACTTTAAGTTGCTCCAAAGTTACGCCGTACAACCTTTAGTTAGGCAGTTTTTAACATTTATGCTCCACGCTGCTGAAACAGCACAAAAGCTATATCTGATTGATCAAATTTTCCAATTGTGACATGGAATTTCAATTTATTTCACTACTTTTAAGTCCAGTGTGTCCATCTTTTTATCTTTTTTGTCTCTATGTCATTTGTTGCGTTAAATTACAATTCATTGTTGCATTACTACCGCCTGCCTGTGCACTGCTAAGAAAGATAAGAGCCTGTTTGTATTCATAGGTATCTAGGAGTACCTTACTCTGAGTGAAATTGAGGTGGCCACAGAATGCTATGTATTTCAAGGTGGAATACCAGGAGGGGAACTCCAGTGAGACGGTGAATTGTTTAATCATCATGTGGCGCAGCGGGAGATTTGATACTACTTTCACTTTTTTTGCTTATTCATTTTGATGGAGGGACGGACAGAATGTCTTGCACTGGAGAGGTAACTCGCCACGGTTGAGTGTCAATGAGGAACCTGCTCAGTGTGTGACAGCTGCGGGTTGTCATGCAGGTGCGATGGCACGGCAGGTCTCACGGTCACACCGAGGAGCTGCCTTGTCAACCACACAGCTCGCGTCTTCTCTTGCACTCATCCCGGAGTGCAAGCCGCGATTCGGGAATGTTGCCATGATAAAAGCTTTTTAATGTCCTATCTCATGTCTGTGAGATATTAAAGAATGGGGGGGGGGGGTTTAAAATGCAAAAAAAATCTATAAATTTTTCACAGCATGTTTTTTCTTTTTTTGTTGGATCCTGCATGTTGAATAAAAACTTTATTGCTTTTGGATGACACTCCAAAGGCTTTTAGTGCTAAAATAGCAAGAGCTGAACAACGAATGAATAAAATTTAAAACAAACAAACACACACACACACACACACACACACACACACACAATCTCCAGATGAAATGCCAGTGTTGTCTGGAGATGGAACAGAGAAAAGCAGAATGCATCCCATATGCTGTTGCCATCCTTCCCCGAATACCTTTTGGCAATTAAGAGCAAACAGGCATGACTTCTTTTATTTTTTTTTTACAAAGTTCTACACAGATCAGGATCACTACCTGATAAGTGGCGGATTTAATGCACACTCGCTTTCCTGCTTAACAGAATATTAATGTAAGCTGTCATCCATGAGAATGACTCATTTACAAGCAGAGGAAGCTGAGGACTCAAACCTGGATGAGGTTTGTCGCCTTGCTCGTTTGATAACAAGCTCTCAAGTGTATTTACAAGGCAGAGCGAGCAAGATAAGTCTGCAGCATAATGACACTAAGCAGGTCAGGAATGTGTCTGCCTCTCAGTGTGTTGTTGCTCATCTCCCTCCCACTGTTATCCTGCTTTCTGTCAGTGAGCTGTGCTTCCTTGTGCGGCCTCACGCTGCAGAGCACTGTCATCTCCCTCGGATGCAAAGCACAAATATCAAAAGTTAATATTCTCTAGTTTGACTTGCGAAGACTTTTTTTTTTTCCACACGTCTTTCAACTTTGATCGTATTCATATGCTTGGGGCTGAATTTCTATCTCGTAAATGCACTCAGAGCAAAGGAAGCACACTGTTGCATTTTGCCTTCCTTGGCACTAAATGCACAAGCACCCTGACACGGCACACAGATTTTGTGACCCCCGCATGTGGTTTGCAATCTTGGAGTGTGTGGGAGTCAATATGTAGGTGTGAGGTTAGATACAAATTGGCCTGTTTGTGTCACAGCCCTGCAGTCACCAGCTCAAGCCTGAACGTTGGCTTGAGCACTCAGAGATGAGGCAAGGTGTGAGGAAGGAAAATAGCTGAAAGGAGGAGTGAGATTTTTGGGATCTGACTTATCATGAAATACAATTTCCATTTTTCATTCTTTCACTTTTTCCTGCTCCTCACCCATTTCCCTCACTTCCTGTTTAGCCCT
Source organism: Aulostomus chinensis (assembly GCF_037954235.1). Lineage (NCBI taxonomy): Eukaryota > Metazoa > Chordata > Actinopteri > Syngnathiformes > Aulostomidae > Aulostomus > Aulostomus chinensis. The sequence continues at coordinate 15,796,358 of NC_141340.1, forward strand.
CTCTCCCATCCATTCAAGCACATGCGTTATAAGTACCCATGAATACATGTGTATGTAGGTGTGTACAAGCGAATGTGTTTGAATATGAATGTATATCTATCTATAGGAATTTATCACTATTGCAATTTTGTATTCATCAACCTTTTCTAATATCGGCATGGGTTGAAATTGTACAAATACTTGAGTGAAGTGTGATTTATGCGTTTTCATACATGGCTAAATGTGTATTACTTCCCTATTTTTCTGTACAAGGAAATTAAGAAGAAAAAAAAAAAAGAAAGAAAAAGGGGAAAAATTAAATGCATGTCCTCGCTTCTCCTCAAATAAACCTACGAGCGTCTGTGTGATCTTCCCCGCCAGTGTTTTATACCGCACATTATGACACATATAATGAGCCTGGCTGTTTGCACTACTTTTTCAGCACAAATTGCTGCACCGATGGTTCCGGCGAAGCACAGATGGGATGTCGACAGTTTTTCATCGGCTGTTCCATACCACAGAGCCCAACACATCTGGTATGCAGCTAGAAGCATCTTTGCACTAATTTGTTTGTCACTATATATTGAAGGGACTATCTGTCATCCTGCCATGCTTTGGTTGTGGCGTGATGTTTGAAGAACATGGCTAGTCATAAGTTTCTGGCGGCCAGGCTCGCTGGCCACTGGGGACTCACTTATCTGCCATCGCTGGGAAGACTGAAAGAAAGAGGGAAGGGAAAGAAAAAAAAAAAGACGGGCAGGAAATTGCATTGTAAGGCATCGAAGATGAAAAAACTTACACAAGGAAGCATGTACTGAAACAACATTTAAAAGACTTCGTTAGGCAGATGAAGTGTGTTATATGACCACACACCTCCGAACTTCTGGCAATATCTGATATCGGGTTTCTCTACTTTTTCTCTTCTTTTTTTTTAGAACCTGTTTTCTGTACAATCCCTTAGCGAAAAAAAAAAAAAAAAAGATTGTTATGTATAAACCCGGACAGTTCCTAATATGACTTTTCCCACACTTCCGCTCTACGTGCAGAACGACTCTCAGTCAATTAAAAACAGCGGTTTGATGTTGATGTATCCAGACTTGGAAATTAAGCCCCAGTCTGGTACATTATTAGTTTGCAGTTAGTCTTCATGGTGGTCACAACTTGTCTCTTGCAGGCTGGTCGTATTTGAAATTGTTTAGCGGCTTTCTAGCAACAACATAACGATGAACGTTTCTGGTGATCCTAGATAAAATAACGACCAGGGATGTAGAGGCAGAGGGGGGACTGGAAAAGTGGTGCTTTTGAGAGAATCTGAATGGCTTGGTGCTTACACAGAAATCTATTTTTTTCAAATGGAAAAAAAAACAAAAAAAAAAAACACTTAACTCTCGGCAAGCACTTTCCTTGGCTACTTAAGAATGACATTAATGTTGCAGGAGAGGATGTCACTATGGTAATACCAGATGAAAAAAGGAGAGCACTCAATATCTCAGATATTTCAGTTTAACATTTACTTAAATTGAAAAGGTAAAAGCTTGTGTTAACCCAATCTAGCACTAGGCAACTTAAAAATGTTTTTCAATTTTCCAAAATACATGTAGAGGAACTAGAAAACTACAAAAGGTACATAAAGCAGGGACATGCTTTTTTCAATGCAATTCTATGGCCTTATCTGGTAAAGTCTGAAATGGAAGGTTTCTGTGAATAAGCACACCCAGGAAAGACAAAATATATTCTGAATTTACCGGGGCTACATTCTTTGTACTTAAAGATCAAATTTCAAACATTCAAGGAAAAGATGGAAGTCCAAAATCTCTACGACAGGTACATGGACCACTTCTCAGGTTTAGAGAAACCTGAAGCCTCCTCAGACCCACTCCCTCTGCGTGACTTGTGCGTTTCATTCAAGAGAGCGTGAATATACGGTATTAACTGGTTTAACGTGTGGCTTGCCGAAAATAAAATTACAGCCCTCTCATGAAATGAATGTAGAATACGGGCAAAGAGAGAAAGAAAAAGAGCGAGAAAGACAAAAACCTATTTAGCATTGTAACTGCCACCATTTTCAGAGGAGTGTACTGAATAATGGAGGGGTAGAATGTGGGCATTCAGGCACCGTAAAAGGTTTTTGCTGTAAATCTTTGATTTGATGTCACTGAAATGCAGGTGTGTGTTGTGATATTGTCACAAAGTAGCTTTAATGCTTTCTCTGAACTGCCTGAAACTACATTTAAGCTGCTGATATCAACATCAGTATATCATTAAAAATACATCAATCCAGACATGCAAATACTTTTGGAGCCCAAGGTCAGGTCGTCAAATAGCTGCTTCGTCAGAAAAATCTTATTCCGTGAGACATTCATGAAAATCGGAGAGTAGAAAAGCGGTACCGCTCTAAACTATTCACTGTTAAGTTTACTGAATGTTTTTTTTTTTGGTTTTATTTTGTTTAGAACACACGAGCAGGAAACATCACGTTTAACCATGTTGAACGGTTATGTTGAACGTCCGAATCATTTATCAAGTTTGATGCTCCACAAACACTTCGATTTCAACTAAAAATAAACAAGAAGAGCACCTCGGGATCAATGCAGCAGTGAAGGAGGCTAAGAGCACCATTACTGACTGTGACATCTTGCCCAAGAAGGCTGATAAATGTTTCTGAGTTGAGAACATTGCTTCCCATGCTCTGGTATTGTAAAAGAAAACTGCACGTCTAGGTCCAAAATTAAGTGAACGGGAAGCTCCAGAAAATGGAAGATCCAGCAGACAGGTCACTGTTATGGTCCTCCAGGGGGCTGGTGGCCCTGCACCAGGCAATTTTTGAACACTTTAGTCAAACAGAGGTGGCAGGTGTATTCACTAGTTGTCGAGTGGAGAATCTGCAGCACAGGCCTTCGCCTGCCGAAACGTCAACAGAAGTGGAAAATTTCTTCATCAGGTCTTGGGTGGCCTGGTTCGGCATCCCATCTGATGCTTTCTTCTGATCATGGGCCCTTATTCACGTCAGAGCACTGGAATGTGCTGACATCACACATCATGGAGAGTCCAAGTGTATTTTAATTACAGAATTAGAAGTGGGTGGCACGGTGGTGCAGTGGTCAGCACTGTCGCCTCACAGCAAGAAGGTTCCGGGTTCAAGTCCCGGCTCCAGCACAGGACCTTTCTGTGTGGAGTCTCCATGTTCTCCCTGTTCCTGTGTGGGTTCTCTCTGGTACTCCAGCTTCCTCCCACAGTCCAAAGACATCAAGAGGGGACGAGGCTGATTGATACTCTAAATTGACCGTAGGTGTGACTGTGAGTGTGAATGGTTGTCTGTCTCTATGTGTTGGTCCTGTGATGGACTGGCGACCCATCCAGGGTGAACCCTGCCTCTCACTTGAAGGCTGCTGGGATAGGCTCCACCCCCCGTGACCCTTAACAGGATAAGCGGCAGAAACTGGATGGATGGATGGAATTAGAAGTGAAAATTGACCTGTTGCCTTCAAAGTAGACATCAAAGGTGCCCAAAACTGTAAATTTCAAATTAAATGAGGGGGACTCTAATTATGTTTGCTAATTTCAGAGCTGTTTCTGACCTAAAAAGTGGAGAAATGTAAGGATTGATTTCCTATAAAATCTCACTGCAATATGAGGAACTATAGAACAGCCCATAATGCCATTCCTAGTGCCGTACTGCTGGCATAGTTAGACAGCATATGACTCAGTTTCATGCACAGATAGAGTGATGGGTAAACACACCCTAATTCAGCTGCATAAATGCAGTTTATCACCCTTTCAGTGTGACATGAAAGATAAGGAATTCACTGCGTTACAGTAGGTAGCATTTAGCAGAAGCAAGCTATAGAAAGATTCTTGAGCAGCAATCACATCACATTTAAGCTAAAGATAAAAATGGCTAATGAACCCAAAAATAGTTAGGCAAACATCACATGAAAGTAAAATTGACTATTATTCTGAGGCTGCATCATAGATGGGGAACATCCTATCCAAACCCCTCAAAAATCGCTTTCATTCACACAAGACCCCCCCCCCCCCCCCCCCCAAAAGCCATCTGTGAGGCTTGAATCCACAAGCCAACACTACCTTCCCACCTTAGCCGTGACTGAATGAATGATGAGTAATCATGGATGAGTAGGTCATTATAGAGATGTGGAAGTTTCAAACCCACACCGGAGGCTTCATTTGTGCCACATTTACAACTCCTTTTGACTTTAAAGTGTGCTGCACACCTTGTAGTGGTGTTTCTGCTCATTTCCTCCTTGTCTTCTCGAATCTAAAGCCGGCTAATTTATTTTGACACAGGTTTCTGTAATACTTCCCTTTAAATGCACGCTGTGTGTATGCATGCGTGTGCGCACGCGCGCAAGTGTGTGTGATTTTAAGAGATATTTATTGCCCACAGTGCCTGTCATTAGTAAAGGAAAGGTCAATTGTGAGCTGTTCTGTTCAAACTTGGTATCCAGGAACTCAGATTGGGGGCCCCAGCTCGGGATATTTCATTCTTATTTTCAACATTGGTGTTTCTGTGTGTGATACATCAAACTCGGGCAGCAGCATTGTTACCACATTGATTTCAAGGTTGCGCTTGTTTGTGAACTATACAGAGTCATGATACCCTCCCTGGAGTAACCAGGTGAAAACTGATTTTGAAAAGAAAAAAAGTTCCAAGAATGAACAAAAAAAAAAAAAAAAAAATTCCATCTCACAGAGAATGTCTAAGTCTATTCCACAGAGTAAATAAATGGGATCAGAGATGTTATCCGCTGTCTGTGTAGGCAAAGCATTTTTCTTCTGGTGCATGACCCAAAACAGACAAGCCCATGAAATGGAACACCAGCTTAGTATTGCTCTAGTAGACCCAGATTGGTTGAAATAAACAGAGTTTGGCAGTGGTACCCAACATAGCTGTGTGTGATACAGTGAGTCTTAAATGCTCCTTGACAGTAATGGAAGCGTTAGTCTGTTTAGATCCATACAGCGATAGGAATCGCAGGGAGACGACGTCGTGTCCTAGCCTACTCAACATTTTGAGGCATTTCTCTTCATGTGTTGCTCACTGTCCCGCTTTTCCCATTATTCCGTGTGGGTCCAAGTTATGGGAAAAGTAATCTCAAAGAGAACATCGATTGTGTCTTTCAACGCAAATGCTGGATATCATAGTGGGCAACGTTTGCAGGCCTCTCCTCATGATTGGATTTGAGGAAGTTAACACTCTCAAAACTAATTTACTCGAGGCACAGTCAGGCGCTAGCCTATTGCTTTTTCTGCTGTTTCTTTATTACTGTCAAGCGTTCTTTGGATGATCAGCCTTTTGTCAAACATATGTACAGCGTCTTCAGGCTTTGACACCACATCATCTAAATCAGAACCATCTGACAGGATACTTGGTTTTCAGCTAAATAATTTGCTAATTTATTGAGCTAAGAACAACTGATCAAATTGATCAGTGACAATTCAGTACAATGAGTCAAACCAGTAAAACTGCCAATCATGAGAAATGGAGCCTTTTATCTATCAATTCGTAGAGATGACACATTGTGAATCATGGCCAAGATGCACTTTACTCAGCAAAATACTACATCACTTTTGTGTATATAAACTGCGAATTGGAACTGAGAGGACACGGGGGCATTTTAAGCAGTGGCAATGTATTTATTTATTTTTTGCTTAACATAACCAGACAACATGACCAGAAAAGGAATATCTGATGTTTAGCTTGTGGCTCTCATTAATTTGCACAGCTGAGCAGGCAGTCTCAGTCCTGCTTTGGCCTCTGCCTCATGATCACACAGTTGAAGTCAGATGCGCTGGAAAGGAGCCGATCATGTATTGCCAGCATGTACGCCCCGGTAGATTCAAAGTTAAAACCAGCCTGACCTTATGAGCGAATGAAACTAGGCAGCACTGCTCAAATATAACTGCCTATTTCTTGCCTCAACCTTGTTCAGAAGCGTTACATGTATGGTTTTGGTTGTAAAGTAGAGGTGGGTATCACCACTGACCTCCCGATACCATTTCGATACACTAGGTCCCGAGTCGATACGATTTCCGATACGATACGATACGATATCATAGTTACAATACCAATTTTGCTTTGGTAATGGAAGAGATTCTCAAAGGACTAATGCTGTAAATTCAATTGTAAAAGTAACCCTCTAACCTGCTGCATAATTAAATATTAATATTTACATTGAGAACTGACCATTAAACAATAGTTATACAACATCATGCACTTTTTATTTAAATATATGACCGTCATTCAAAACAAAAGGGCAACTTAGGCTTCCACAAACCGTCAGCAGCTCAGCAAGATGACTCGCGGTGTGGTGAGCTTCAATCGCCCGCGTTTGTAACGGGGGACATGAGGGACCAGCTACTGTCAGTGTAATGAGAGGTGATGGTCAAGTAGGAATCCGTAGCTCTGCTTGTCCAGCTGGCGCAAGTGATGGCAACTCTCTCTGCCGATTTCATTGCAGTTGCGACGTTGTTTTTAACATCCCTGTACATCTTTGAGATTGTGACTTGACTCAGTTGTTTCCGTGTGAGTAGCACATGGCGTGGTTCCAGTGTCTGGACGAGGTGTCTGAAGCCTACATTTTCTACCACACAGGATGGTCTGAGATCCTTGCAGATAAAAATTACCAGAGCCGAAGTGATGTTCTCTGCACATGGAGGCGTAGATGGAAACTTCGTCCCAAATGCTTTCTCCAGCGAGGGTTGTTGCAGTGACTTGTAGTTTCCTGGTTGCTGAGTGTACTCTTGGTGATGCCTTGTCAAATGGCTCCAGAGATTCGTTGTATTTCCACTGTACTTAACCTCTACTTTGCACATTTTGAGGCACAGCATTATTTTTGTCAAGTTGGGCGCAGTTTTCTCGCTTCTTAAAGCCGAAGCGCTGCCAGACATCGGCACTTAAATTTGCCGGAGATTAAATTTGTGCTTCCGCCATCTTGTTGTTCTCTGATCGGAGGCACATGGCCTGGATCTCGCGAGATCTGATCATCTGACTGCAGTAACGTTGCACTACGCACTAAATCACGCCAGACTAAAGGGGCAAACAAAAACAAAAAAGTAAACGGGTAAAATCTAATGCATTTTAAAAGATCGATACTGGGATTTATGTATTGATAATCTTTCCTACAAATGTATATCGATAAAATATCGGTACATAGACATTTTTAACCCACCTCTATTGTAAAGTGTTTATTATTTGAAGCCGTGACACACAGTCTCTTCACACTGGAAGTCTATTGGGCATTAAATGACACCAGAAAAAAAATTGTACCTAAACGTTCCATACAGTTCCATGAGGACTTTGCCGAGTCGGCATTAATAATGGCCAGGGCATTACTTTTGTCTTACGTCACGTCATGTTGATGATGACCTTGGAACATTTGGATATAAAATACCACCACTGAAATTCCCTCAGTTAGATTTGATATTGCATTCATGGGAGAGGTACAGAATTAAATTTAATTCAATTAAAAAAATAACCCACCAGAAAACCTGAAAAAACCCATAATTTTTGTGGCCATTGCCAAAACTAGCTGTATACAATTATATACAATAATTGTAATTATATATATTGAATAAAAAAAACACAAATTATTAATGATTAAAAATCAAGAGTTACATTTTGGACCTGTGTCTGCATGATAATGAACTTCACCTGTGTTTTTTCCACCTTTAGTCTCTGTGCCTTTGCCTCCCCCAGCCGAGCTCTATCCTCGGTGCATGAGGCTCCAGTAAGCCTCTCTACCTGGCTGCCTGTCGCCCTGCCTGTCAGGCCCACTATCTACCTATCAATCTGTGAGTGTGTCCACCTGCGTGTGGTGATAAGGAGCTGTGGGTGTCTCTAGCCCTGACACCAACTGATTTATGCTGGCCTCTTTCCCTTTAGGGGGCCGATTTGTGAGAAAATCCCCAACAACTCATGCTGACTTTGTGTGCAGAGGGTGTATCTGTTGGTTGGGCTGTTTGCATGTGCATGTGTGCCGGGCCAGGGTCGTCTGTCAAAACAAAGATGACAAGGAGCCATAACTCTTCTGTTGCCACATATCAACTCCTGAACATCCCTCAACTCTAAATTAATATTTGAATTGTCTTTTTATGAACCATCTAAAAGGTTATCGTATATTGAAACGTGCACACAAGTTTTGTTTTTTTTTTAGCCCAGCAGACGGGTAAAATCAATACACAATAAAAGATAAGTAAAAGCAAAGGTCGATGCTTATCTAACCTAAAAGCTGATGACTAAAACAATAAACTTAATTAAAAAAAAATAATGTGAGAAACTGCACACCCACAAAAATCAGTTTTTCATGATGATTCTCTCTCGTTTGTACAGATCTGGAGATTCATTTATTCAGCCACTTTATACACAACTCGTCGCATGGTGGACAATCGCATGCTAATGTTTTTGTGGTAAACAGTAACTTGATGAATTCCAGATTTTAAATTGTGAATAATTCATTGCAATTTGATCTAATTCCGGCTCCATCCAACAGAAGTCATCGAGTTATTTTCTTTTTCTCCAGTAAAAGTCCAGTAGTTTCCTTTTTTTCACAAAATCTGTGGCGCTACCTATCATACCCCAAATGCAAATGACAAGGCAATGCGACATTTACCCGTTTGCAGCTGAGAGTATTGAAAACAATTTCACTCACATCAGCTACGTTCTCTCCATTGCAACCTGTATGTTAAACCAGCAGGTCAGACAACTCTAAAATTCCATTTTGGCCACGATTGAAGATTTGGTGAAACTGAGGGCAGTGTTTTGCTTTGATGATGCGTGAGAAAGTGAGCACTGTTAAATATGAGTCTTCATTCTAGGCTCTAATTTTGGAGACGCCATGTTAACTGACATGAGCATGTTCGGTCCAATCCGGGCTTATCGGACACTTCATCTGAAGCTTGAGATCAAATATCCGACCAGCTGTATTACATTACAAGATTGACAGAGTTGTAGTAGACATTATTGTGTACCTCGGTACGGAGAGTAAAAATATTGTGGAACTGACAATACAGTTTGCAGACCAACTACAAAAAAAAAAAAAAAAAATGTTTTTGTGAGTATTTGTGGAGAAACTAAATAATGTTTTATCTGGACAGCCCTCTCCTCTTCCTCTTAGTGAATGAAAATGAAGTCAGAATGTACTGCATACAAGGGCTGCTATCTTACCCTGGTGACATTTTAAGGAATGTAGACTCCGATCAGTTTGAATAAGTATATTATCCAGGCTATAGAGAGTTAGCACTACAACCCCTTTATACGTTCTTATGTTCAATTGCAAATAAATCACCTCAAACCCGTTCGAAAGCATGAAAAAACGAAATCCAAACTATAAAGTCAAGTCACCCAAAGTGATGACTCTCGGCACAGTTGTGGCTCAGACCCATCCAGCATATCGCAGTCTCAACATAACGTGATCATGTTGTGCATCTACTTCCAAGTAGACCCCCACAGGTAATTTATTTTTCTGTCGAGCCTCAACTCTGATGTGGACTAATCAGGAAGTAGACTTGTTGCTTGTGCGCACTAAATAATCTGAGCAACAGTTGGGCCTGCTGGGTGGCATTGGAGGTCTCAGTCTCTCTTCCCACTGTGTTATTCAACTGTCGGTGATATTATCACAAGCTCATCTGCTGTTTGCTGATCATGTTCATGACAAGTCAGCGCCTGAATGACACAGAGACGCAGGAAAGTCTGAATGAAACAATATGGCTCTGTATGGCTTTGGCTTCAGTACAACTCTGTTGATGGAATGTATATTCAACACACCCAGAGCCTGTTTGCTGAGATAATTAAATTCTCAAAGGATGTGAGGAGACGTACCACGTAAATTAATTTGAGCTGCAGCAACTGACAGGATTTATCCTGCTTTGGCGGGAGCATTCGCTTCCAGAACAAATAAATTGGATGTTTTTGAAATTAATTACTGTTCCAGCGTGCCATTTAAGGGTATCACTATCAGATGACTTTGAAATACACACTTGGCTCTTTTGATGTGTTAATGATGACAAAGTAAATCATCCCTCTTACCAACCTGCAGTTACAGAGATGGAAAGAAACAGAAATGGAAGGAAGAGGCAAAAAAGCAAATATCATCAATGAGTAAAATAAAGGAAACTAGAATCCATGTAAAGGCATAAATGCGGAAAGTAACGGTTCAAACGCATACAAATATTGTTTATTTTACATCTAACCCATTATTTTTGAGGTTACCTCCTTCATATTTCAGACACTAAAACATCCTGGCTCCTGTTTTTATTCCCCATTCACCATCCCTGAGAGGGTTCCAAGTGGTGGTTCAGATCCTGCCTTAGGCTTATTCAGTCTACTCTAAAAAATACAAGCTTCATTCACTTCAAATGAAGCGGCATGCCTGTGAATGTAGGCCAGAATTACAGCAGATATGACTGATTGTGTTTCAATCTCTCCTCTGTGTTAATGTGGGGCTGGATTTAATAGCCTGTCTGTTAATCCATGTCAAGGAAGGCAGAAAAGGCCCATTTGACATGGGCTAACTTCCTTCTGTAATTAGAAAACCTCATTAAGTTCATTAAGTCATTCCCTGTGTTGGGGGATTTGTTTTACACGCGCTGCAAACAGTCTCAGGCCAGTGTTATCAGAATGTAGGCTAACTGAGGTTCAGTGGATACAACACAGCCAGGGAAGCATTTGGCCTGACTAAAGACACTTAAATGTTAAACTGCTCCAATTGTGGGGAGCATCAAGATTTGGATAGTGCAGAGTGTCACATTCTTCATGAGGGTTCTTGGCTCAGCTATCAGTCTGCAGGAAGCTGCAAAATGGGGCGAGAGGAGTCATGATCGCACCATTCTGAGGAAGGATATCAGTGTGACACATTCCCGAAAAGGCCCTTTGTCTTTTCTATTTATTGGAGGCCTTGAGCACGCAGAGGGGTGGGGGGGATACCTTGTGCGGCCTCGGGGAGTGACACAGTTACAGATGACTAGACACCGCGGCTAAAGGCTCTTTGTTTTTTTGCTCTTTTTTTTTTTTTCTCTTCAGTTATGGTTCCTGAACCCAATGATTCCAATTTGGGTGTCAGTGAGAGCAGCGATTCATCATTGGCTGGATTACTCAGAGGGCTGGGAGCAGAGGGCTATTTATCTCCGTAGCTGACAAAACCCTGGTCAGGGAGATACCATGCTTCCGTGCTAACATTGCTAACACTGCTATGACTGGTGGTGATGCAGCTGGAGCCGCATATTAATTAATAACATGAAAAGGACCTCCACTCGCAAGTGAGTTTATTTGAAGTTGAGGGTCATTTGGTGCAGTGTAATATTTGAATTTGGAAGGTGGGGGCGCTGTTCAAACTCATTTGGGAGGAAATAACGTAATTCTCCCACATGTTGCGTCGTGCTGTCGAAGCTCTGCACTGTCAGTCTAAATAAGGCTGCCAGTGACTCCTCACATGACCGAGAAGGCGTGTGGTAGACACAAAAATAGATCTCCCTCAAAAAAAAGAGGTTAAAATTTGTCTTACCCTCTAATGATCTATGTCAGTTCTGGAGGAAAAGCCAGTGATTCACCAGTGATTCCCCAGTGTCAGGAGGATTATTTCTCTTTTGGCATTACAGCCTCATAAAAGGTGTCAGTATGTCGAAAAATGCTTACAGTGATGTCAGAGGAGACGCTCTCAGCACGCTGCAATTTGTAAGTTTCAGTACTCTTATTAGTGCATCAGAGGTTGTGCTATTTATATCTATATTACTTATCATGAATACCACTTAGTATTGGACGATACATGAGCCCTCACTCTACACACACACAGAGCATCCCCCCCCGCTGGTCCTAAACACCAGCATATGCTGATAAGACAGAGGAACCACTTGCTTCCCTGCAGGAGGAAAACAAGGTGGACATTTAGATACCGCGCCTTACACAGCAGGCTGCATTTACAATACACCTCAGTGGCATCAACATAAATCTGCAATATGTGCTCGTCCAGGATATGCATGATTTAACGCCCTACAATGAATGTCAGAGCCTCTATTCAGTTAAGGGGTAACAATAGAATGAATCAAGTATGCACAGGGGACAATAGAGGGGTTACTTCAAAATGGCAAATGGGGTACCTCGAGCTAAAATATTTCTCTGTGTCATACAGTGGCAAACTTGGAAAGAAGCAAGGTTTTTTTTTGTTTTGTTTTTTAAAATATGTAAAATAAGCCAAAGGTCACATATTTTTGAGTGTACAGCGTGCCTTCATACTGTATCTTCATCTTTAACCTCGACTTACTTTTTGTCTATTATGACCACCAGGAAGGAGGTCATGTTTTATGCCTGTTGTAGAAACACCAGGCCCTCTTCCATGAAATTAGGGTTGGGCATAAGCAAAAGAGGAAGTCATTATAAATGGCATGCAACTCCTACACCAGCCTCGGCGGAGATGTGTGCTCAGCAGAGTCCCTTTGTGCTTCTGCCTTTTGAAACGTGTTCCAGACAATACAGAAGTCTTCATTTGTCCACTGCAAAGCCTCTGAAAAAATTCACATACGTTACCTCTAAGCCAGCACTGGAAACTGAGCTCTCCATGTACAGTGTGACAACTCAGGGCAATGGACTTGTGCCCAGCTATCTGAAATGCCACAACACAATTACCAGCTATCACACAGGACAGAGAGAGACACACAGACGGAGAAAAGTGAGATTCCATCTAGAGTCTGCTTATTCTAGTGAGTCGCATCAAAAGGAAAAGTAATTAAGTCATCTGAGGATGTTATTGGAAATGAGAATTCTATCATGTGATGCCTGAAGCTTATCCAGCCTCTGTGTGTGTGTGTGTGTGTGTGTGTGTGTGTGTGTGTTTCTGTGACTGACATGCCGCTGTGCAGTGGAAGATGAGACCTCTGTTGTGCGTTTGTAACAGGCGCAGCCAGCCGCTCCTCATTAACCTTTTGGGAGATAAGCCTGTTTTAAGTCCATGTTTGAACAGCCTGTGTGAAGTATCTCCCACTGATATGTGGCTAGCCAACCACCCAAACCGTGCTTCCCTCCTCTTTCACATTCAATATTCCTCTTCCGTCACCTCCACCAGATTACCAGAATTAAATTTCAATTTTAATCACCTGCAGGCCTGCAAATCTCCATGAATCTAGCACCTGAGCCACCCTTAATTACGGAACAAGCATTCTGGGGCAGCGCACTGCCGTGGCCCACTAACAAGGTTAAAAGGTGCAAAGTGTGTGTAATGGGAAGCAGAAGAACTCACTGAGCAATTGTTAACACCGTATTAGCTACTCTACATCTTTGTCTTTTACCATGTTCTCTTCTATTTTCCCTGCTAGTGAAATCCTCAGAGCTCCTTGTTAGAGGCACTAAGCTAGAAGTAATGTAAATTAACTGAGTGGTGGATGCGGAGATGCCAGATGTGTCTTTGCCCTGGACGGCTTCAGCTGCAGTGATGGAGCAGGCATACACAGGAAAGGCCGTTACATTATCTGCTACTTGCCCGGGTGCTGTAGGCAGGATGTGCTAATTAGCGATGAGGGGGACCTTTTTATTTTGTTTCCTTACAGAACATCCAAAACTGTCTGAAAGAAACTTGAAAAACAGACAAACTGTAACACGTCAGGTACACTAAACGAAACAACTGAAATGGATTAGTATCACCACGCGCAACAGATTTTATTTGACACAGCTGACGAGCTTGAGACAGCCGGATTGGTTAATTGGAATGTACATTGCAGAGTGACATATTTTTTTATTCCTGTCATCAACAAACTGCCGCCACTTTGCCCCGTTTTCTTTGGTCCTGCGTCCTTCTCCCCTTGTGTGCTCTGCACCCTCTTCTGCTTATCATTCCCTGAAAAAGTTGCCAAACAGTAAAAAGCCACAGTGCTACTTAATGATCTTAAAGCACAAACATGGAGAAAGTTGTGGGTTTTTTTTTGTTAAACAAGGGCAGATGTTTCTGCGGCGAACAGCAGTTAAACTAAAGCGTCGCTGATAACTTGACCCACATCCACAAACACCTGCAGCTTCAAGCGTTCTAATTCATCACTGAAACAGAGATCGCCTCACCTCACCGACAACCAACAGTTCTGAAGTTTCAGATTCCTGTTTACAGAATCTCATTAAGCTTTAAACGAGACTCCTCATTAACACGATTGACCCCCCCCCCGCCCCGCCCCCCATTACCGGATTTAACACATCCATCAGGATTTCTACACTAAAAAAGAACATCAGGGAGATATGACTGCCTTATTGTTGCATCGATTCTATTGTTTGAAAGATTCACACCGTGAAGCTGAATCATATAGGCAGTTGTATTGTGACAGCCTTGAATCCTAACAAATCCTTGGCTATTTGCGATGTAAAAATATATATTGTATTCGTGGACATACATTGACATGTGTAACGAATCTATCTCAGTAGGTGAGACGCAGATTGAGACTGGTGGCATGAACTATTACGTTGTGCAACTAGAGATGCGGTTTGAGCCTCTCATAATGAAATTATGCCTTAAGCGCCACCTGAACCTAAAACGCCCAGTTAAAGATAAAACACTTTTCAAGAACTCAAATTCAAAATTTGACAATTTTGTTGTGGATTTTTCCTGAATTCCTTATAACAACCCATCCATCCATCGTCGTCTTCCTCTTATTCCTTACAAGTAAGGATCGTGGGGGGGCTGGAGCCTATCCCAGCATCTACGGGCGAGAGGCGGGGTTCACCCTGGACAGGTCACCAGTCCATCACAGGACCAACACATAGAGACAGACAACCATTCACACTCACAGTCACACCTACGGTCAATTTAGAGTATCAATCAGCCTCGTCCCCTCTTGATGTCTTTGGACTGTGGGAGGAAGCTGGAGTACCAGAGAGAACCCACACAGGAACAGGGAGAACATGCAGACTCCACACAGAAAGATCCTGTGATGGAGCTGGGACTTGAACCCAGAACCTTCTTGCTGTGAGGCCACAGTGCTGACCACTGCACCACTGTGCAGCCTTTTACAACAACCCAATCTATACAAATAGATCATACAAATGTATCCTAAGAGGTGTGTTTTTACCAGGAACTGTCTATCAATACAGAGGGTCAGGATGTCTATCTGTCCCCTTGAGTATTCAAATGACCTCCAGATTTATGGTTCCCGTCTGTGTGAGTTTCATGACTCCTGATATACAAGGTGATCTGATGGGTTGCAGCCTATCGAGGGAATAATCACTGAGTCTGCAGTCTGCCGTCTCCACAAAGCAAGACAGAAACCAGTGAATCCCACATACGCTCAAGTCTTTGTTTTACAATTTGTAAGCCGCGGGCTGTGAATTAAAGAGGGACAATGTAATACAGTCCATAATACAATTATGCGTGAGAGGACTGCATGTAGGAATTGTGAAAAGGGTTTTGTGACAGGATTTCACGAGTGTGAAAAGCGACTTTAATTAAGCAGTGGTGCATAATAGAGGACTTTGAGCTTTCCGCTGTGTGAAATTGTACGCCAATTAGATAATCATCTGTGAAAATGTTGGACAGTGAGGACAGTGTGATTACACAGAAATGCAGCATCACTGCAATTACGCGCGTCGTTCATTTCGTGCAAAAATCAGTGCGATTGATATATCATAACCGCACCAAAATACCCCTCACCCACATTTGTATCCCAACGTTAATAAAATGGCCACTGGAGTCGCTTTTGGTTTACTGTTCATGTTAATGGGTCTTTCCTTCTCTTCGATATTTTAAACAAATAAATTGAGGGGCAAAAAAAAGAAAGAAGCCTCATTTCCAAAAGATGCACGGTGACAGCTGGCCAGCTAATACTGCATCACTGCCTGCTTTTGTTTACACATTGGCTTGATTTCGATCATTGGTTTGCTCAGCTTTCCAGATGTCTCGCCCACACGTCTGCCATTTTTGAATGCTGAGCCCACAGTGCCCACTCCTCTTCATGTTCCAGATGAATGTGTCCGTCTGAAAAGCTGTGAAGAGCTGAATGAGTATCTGTTCAGGATATGTTTGTTTTTCTTGAACTCATATGCTCAGAGAATAATGACTTTTCCCCCCAAAATCCTGTGATTTCCTTTACAAATCATTAGGAATTCTGTTCTTCGCAATCATATCTGAAGAAAACGTTCCCTTGTTTTGTCCAATAATAGTTCTCTGACTCAGTCATAAT